>NC_080419.1:87296982-87634982 GCF_029873635.1 Malania oleifera
TGGACTGGAGAATTTAGGTTAGCTGGTATGCAGGAAGGAGAAGGGATGGTGTGGCAGCTGAGGCAAGGTTGGCTGCGGGTACCGTTAATGGGCCCAATGGGGCCTAGTTACTAAAAGATGGTCTGGTGTACGGTGATTTGGACGTGGCTGTGTACAAAATGCTTACACATAAAAGGACCACTAGTGTGGGCTTAGGGATTTGGCCAGATTTTTCGAACTTCCAAAAAGAAGCCGATATGCTAATTGGTAGGCTTTCAGTTACCACTGTCTCCAGGCTTGAATAGACATTGCCTGGGTATGCCCAATTGGATCTGGCCTAAATACGAGTGGCCCATTAAATCAGGCCCAAAATATGCATAAGCATCTGGATTGTGTAGGAACTGACACATAAGTAACACCGTACTTAGGTGACAATATAGTGCATCATTTGAAACAACAATCTAACCTGCCTTCATGTAGTTTTTGCTTTTCCCAGGTAATGAAAGTGCAATTCATGTCTTGTAGCTGAGGGAACCATATCATGGATGACTAGTTTTACACTAGCTTTCAACTACCAAATGCAACCCTCCTGTTTTATTTAGACTTGGGACTCTGGAAATAGTCAAGATGGAAGTGCAACACGCACGAATATGCTTTGTTGCAGATTATCCTGCCAAATTAAAACAATGCCCCTGGTATATTTTCTTCTCATAAATCTTAGTAATGTTGGACTGGCTCTTTCCTGTGCTGGCCAGCTCCTTGCGCTGGCCTTTCTGTACATGTTTTTTTATTTTTTATAATTATGATGCATTGATTTTAAGCTATAATGCAGCCATTGTATTGGTGGTCGGAATGAATTGAATGGTGCAGAACTAAATTTCTTTTGAATTAAAATTCATCTATTGTATGCTAAATTGGTAATTCCAGCCACTGCTATAATGTGAAACCTGATTATATCTATCTTTTCTTCCTTTAGGTACTTTCAACATGCTGCTGGTCCTCTGATTATACTTTCCAGGAATTTGGCTCAGTACATTCACGTAAACAGGTTTATTATTAATAACCCCTTGGCTGGGAAGAAGGATTTTCTTTGAATCTAAATGTTCATTTCTTTGAACCTGATTATAAAATTGCGTTGTTTAGGGTATTATGATTGAGAAGTGACCTAGTGCCCCCCCTTGGATGAAGCAAAGTTTTGAAACTATTCATGTTTAATCACACGTTCAAATAATAATTGCCTAAAGTCGATAAAGAACTTGATGCCTTGGTTCCATGCGCATTTTTCCAAAACCACTGCACAAAGTTTCCCTGAATGTGAATCATTGATTGTCAGAGGAGTCTGATTCAATGTTTATCAACATGACTTACAAAATTTACTTTAATTTTATTATTTGATTTTTAGAAATGAGACTAGAAATTATAAAGGTAAGCTGATTTCTGCAAAGCTCTAAAGCGAAGTTGCTGATAGCTTACCATAACCTATGCTAATCAGACTTGGAAATAGCCAAGTTCTATCAGTATGCTGCATTGTTTTTTAAATTTATAAGCTCGCTGAACTTATATGTGCAGCGCATCTCTAAAGACTTATGCTCATGATGATGTATCATTGGGTTCATGGATGATGGGTCTCCAAGCAACATAACTGATGAATGTTCGTCTGTGCTGTGGCAGCTCCAGAAAAGGTGAACTGATTACTCGCATGTTATTTATCAGTTTACCAAATAAATTTTGAGCAACCGGATTGCTTCTTTCGACTCTTTTTGCTGGCTCTTGTATTGCATCTTGTTCAGAAATAATATTTAGAAATTATATAGCCCAAAACTGCCCCAAAAATGTGTGTTAATAATTTTTTTATTTTTAATTAAGGCTATCACGACTAATCTTTAGGCTGGTTTCCATTTCTTAATGGGTTGCACTTTGTTGGCTGTCCTGACATTTTCTTTGTTGTCACGTATTCCTTTTTTCTGCAGATAAGGTGTGTGGCGTGGCTTATTAGTGGAGATTGTTTCTTTAAATCGGTACTAACGGCTAATGCTTCCGACTTTCTTGGCTGGCCGTTTATGTTGGCCATTTGGGGAGTCCTGTGGGGTTGCTAACATTGCCAGCAGAACATGTTTTGTGCGTGTGCATTTGTTTTGTTGCATTTTGAGTTGCAGTGAGGGATCTCTATGAAGCATCAGATGAGTTCACTGAAAATTGGCGACGAGTTTTCTTTTCCCCCGTCACTGAGATAGATACACAGGGAAAACAAGAAAAACAATATATCATGATTTTGCAGACAAATGTTGTGGGAGGTTTGATATATTGTAATTGGGCGTTTGTCTTTTTTATCCTTTTTCCTAGTGAATAATTTTGTTTATGAAAGTTCTCTTTTGTTTCCATGAGAAAGGGAAATGTAATGGAATACATTGGGAACATTCAAATTTTCTTGGTGTCCAATCATACCTTGAACGAATCAATGCATCAAAACTTAAAAAGATAGTAACCTAAAATATTTAATTTTTTTTAGAAAAATATTTGGTACGCTAGAATATAATGGAATGAAAAAAATGTATAGTGAATGTACAAAATTATATAGACAAACTCTGATCCATTTCATTTTTGGGACCCAAACAAATAACACATGCTTGTATGAAGTGAACTAGTTATTAGCTTGTCAATTTTTTAAGGGCTATACATTGTTTAATGCAAGAACTTTTGATGTTATAGTAGACTTTTCGGTGATTAAATTGAGATTTTTATATTAGAAGTCTTATATTTGAATTTTAATAGAGTTGCGAACTAAATTGAGATTTTAATATTGGAAGTCTTAGATTTGAATTTTAAAAGAGTTGAGAAGGAAAACGAATTGTATCCATTGTCTTAAATTTTCACAAAATTATCGAAATTTCCAATTTTTCTCACCCTCAAAATCAAAATGGCAGTCTATTTTTGTTTTGCATAATATCCGTCTAAATTTCAACGAATCATCCGAAATTTTTTGAAATCTTGAAATTTTAATAAAACTTGTCACAATTTTAACCATACAATAAAATTTCGTTAAAATTCAAATGAGAAATTTAGGAATGAAGTGAAATTTTTGTCTTAATTTATTTTATCGAAACAAAAGATTATTACAAGTACTTTCAAAATTATATGAAAAAATAAACATACAGTAATATTTTATTTAACCATTCATGTCTAAATTATCATTATTTGTATAATAAATAATATTTAAATGATTTATGAATTTCATTTGTATTAACTGAATATGTTTAATGTACATTATCTCGCACATATATTTGAGAAATTTAGGAATGAAGTGAAATTTCTGTCTTAATTTATTTTATTGAAACAATAGATTATTACAAGTACTTTCAAAATTATATGAAAAAATAAACATACAATAATATTTTATTTAACCATTCATGTCTAAATTATCATTATTCGTATAATAAATAATATTTAAATAATTTATGAATTTCATTTGTATTAACGAAATATGTTTAATGTACATTATCTCACACAACTTTTTTGTCTCATACAAAACATAAATGTATTTAATTTGTAATATATTAGTCCTAAAACTTATATTATTATGTTTGTCAATCATTTCTAAAGTTTGATGAAGAATTCCATGTTTTACTACTAATTTCCATTTTTTTTTTTCAAATCAAAATCTAAAATTTCATCAAAATTTCTGTATTTTCGGAACTTTGAAATTTGAGTCAAAATCAAAATTTAAGAGTTTGATTTGTATCTTGTTGTGTAATAGTTTAAATTTTGCACAGACTTCAAATCCACTAGAAAAGACAGTTTATGAGAGGTTTGAGTTCCATTTTGCCCCAATTGTTAATGTTTGATAGGGTATTGTGGTGTCCAATTGCAGCTCATTTTTGTGGTTGGAATTCCACATCACATTTTGTTTGTGACATAAAATAAAAATAAGTATTTTCATCGAAATAATTATTATTTTATGATGATAATATTTTTATCTTTATAAACTATAAAATTTTTGTATTATGATTATCTTGTTTTAAGAAATAGATATTTAACAAACAAAGCGTATCCTAAAAATATTTTATATAGTTTTCCAACTTTTGCTTTCCATATTTATTATCTTACTCAAAAATTAGTTGAATAAAGATCATTAAGAAGGGTTGAAACTCTTTCAATTCTCAAGGGTGAACAAGACTAGTTTGGAATTCAACCCTAATCGTTATCTGGAACCGAACAGAATTTGTTGGTTCGATTCTTAAATATCAAACTTTATTTAATGTAAACTTGTAGACTTAACAAACAGTCCAATGACCAGAAAATAATAATAATAATAATAATAATAATAATAATAATAATAATAATAATAATTTAAGACATTTTTCTCTTCAAAATAAATAATTTATTACAAAAAGCCCATGGATTATAAACTCAAACGCTAAAAACAAATTTTAAACATTTTTTTTGTTTAATTTAATTGAATTTCATGCATTTAATTTTTTTGTTTGTTGACTAGTGTGTAGTTTTCTAGTGTTTTCTAGTGTTTGCATTGAAATTATATATGAGCATATGTGAATGAGTGTCTCCATGTGTATATTCATATGGGTAATACTAGTACTGCTATGATATGCGAATATTTGACTATTTAAGATTTTATTCATTCGAACTTTTTATTCTCTATAAAATCTACTTATTTTATGACTTTATTAATAGAGTATTTATATATATATATATATATATATATATATATATATATATATTTATTACCATGTAAGAATTTGTCTCTGCTGTTGTGAGTGAGAACCGTTGGGCTGTAATGGATCAAACACAGGGAGGAGAAGAAGAGAATGCAGAACAGAGGAAAGAATAATAATGGAAGAATTCTCCGTATTTCTTTTCTGTATTTGATCAGCATATATATACAGTATAAAATGGAATCAAAATGGTTGGAGACTAACTATAGGAACCAAAATACAATTATTCCTAACAACTTCCCTGTAACAGAATGGAGAAAATAAAAACAAAGTAAAAAAAATTCTACAGATACGGTTATGAATAGCTGCCTGCAGCCAATTCAAGTTTCTTCATTCTTCAACAGAAAATGCCCACCAGTGAAGAACTGAAGACCCCAAAAATTATCCTGAATAGTTGTTCGCATCCATCTTCAATCCCGAATGAGCTTCAATCGTAATCCTTCCACTAGAACCAAATATCATAGACATCTTTGCAGCATTAAAGAGTTGAGTTGAGTTCATGGAATCAAACAGTGAAGGTTTTAATGTTGTGCAGAATTGCATAACTAATGAATAAGTTATTGCTTGATATTTGGGGTTTATCTTCCAATATGGCTTATTTGTCTATGTGACTCATTGAACTATATGACTCTCATATTGAGGGATCTTGCAAAGGATGCAAGGATCTTAAAAATTCATAATTTTTATTTTGTTGCTTTGTTCATGACTATTCAATTATCTCCAAAGGGAGACTGCCTTCTCGGAAAGAAATAAAACAACTAGTGGTAATTTTTATTGCAAGGATCTAGTCCTTGTTTGTTTTGGAACTGTATATCCTCGCATTCCTCTCGAGCAATTACTCTGATAAAATATGGTTTAAAGAAAGAGCAATATTATTTGTAAAAAGAAAAAGATATTTATCACTTGTGTGTCTACATGTGTTTTCTGAATATTATGGTAAAAGAATTTGTCAAATAAAAAAAAATTGATGACAATAAAGGAAAATGCTATAAAAATAAATAAAAATTTGCGTCCAACTTATAGTTTCTATGGCTGAAAATATTTAATTCATAATCACTTATAATTCTCTTTTGTGTTTACTTTTAATATCATGAAATATCATAATTGAAGAAACTCTAATTAAATTATAATATTAATATTTAAAAATTATAATTTTATAAACAACTTGTTCATAAAATTAGAGTCCTTGCTCTTCATTCAAATAGCTTGTTTGTCAATAAAAATTATTCCTATCCGATTCTGCCATCTCTATTCTCTTCAAATCTGGGACCCTGCACAGAATAATCTATCTGGATCCATTCCAACATGCTTTTATAGATATGGTGCAATAGTTAACAAACCAAAATATTTGTTCCTCACTGTCACAACTCACAACACAACAATCAATGTTCATTTCTTTATTTGTTCCAGATTGCATTACAAGTTATGCATCTTTTTACCAACCTTTGTTTTCATTTGAAACTTCAATCACTGAAAACTGATGGTCTAACTTCCTCTGCTAAGTGAAAAATGATTTGTACATTTCATTGATGAAAATTGAAATGATTCATTATTAGCATATATTACTCAACGAATTAATTTATTTCACCAAAGGTTTCTTATCTTGCGAACTAGTGAAGACATTGTTGTGCTCTTTCGGACACAAAGCAGTAAAGATTGCTACAGCTAGTATCACTAAGCAATTTTGTCTCTCTGTGGTTTTCTGTGTGTTTATTTAGGCTGAGATTGGTGATATATGCTACTTTACTGCTGTAATTTTGTTCATGATTCTTTTTCAGGCATGTAAATGCATGTTCATACTTTAGAAAACCAACTTGGCAACTTGGTTTCTATTTTAGTTGCTTTGAATTAGGACTGCTTATAAAACAATGGAAGGCAGACAAATAAAGAAATTTGTTTTTTTTTTCTATTTTATTTATATTTTCTGGATCAACCAGTGAATTTTTTATCCTCGTGCATTAGTATTTTTTTACATTTCAGAAGAAGATTATATGTTGATCTAACAGAAAAATTTATAGTTACCAACTCAATACTGAAGACAAATAATATCTTCCTTCTATCTTCCAAAACCACTTATATCTTCCGTCTTCAAACCTCATCATGGTTGCAGCATCATTTGTTGAATTCCCTTTATTGAATCAAAACACTTCAGGTTTCAGTGAAGTAAAACCTTTGTATCCTCACATTGCTTGTTTTTGTATCTCAAAACAATCATGGAAAGTGACAACTGCATCCTTTTGATTGCCTGCAAGGGGATCCTCTTCTCATGTCCTTCCCCAAAAAGCCTAAGAAGACTGCACATGTAGCCTATACCCTCTGAGTGCCCTGGTGTATGTATTGCCATGATCAATAGACAATAAAAATACATTCAAAGGGGTACCCACGAACAAAATAATTAAATGCTTCGATATTTCATTATATTATGCCTAAAACATTTGCTACTACTGATACTCCATAATAGTCTATAATTATTCAATCATAAACCATGAGGTACCAGTGCTTTTGATGTCCCAAGACAATATGTCCAAAATATCTCATTACCAATCAAGCCTCACCACTGCTGGGGTTGGCCTAATTGCTTTCGGTGCTAACCTGTTGGAAAGGAAAATAGAGGAAGCTTGCAGTGATAAGATTCCCCATTAAAACAAATATAGTATTCAATATTAAGTCAGAGATTTTTTATTTTTTATTTTTTATTTTTTTTTATTTTTTTAAGACCAACCACTCAGCCAAAAGAGAAAGAAAAAACTAAAAAGAAGACATGCTGAATCATTCACATTAAATGGCAGGATCCATCATTTATCTTTACAGTGACACGATATGTTATTTTCCAGATGAAATAAAAAAAGTAGAAATAGGAATGCAAGTCATGACCCTTGTCTAGGGGCAAATGAAGACTCCAGCTCCTTGTGGAAAATGCAGTCTACCAAGAGAGACTGCTTTTTTGGAAAGATACCAAGCAATCAGTGTCAACATGTCTTTCCACAAACAATTTCACATTTTCTCACATTGACCCATCAACGTTGACTTGACTCAGAACATCAAATTAATAATTTCCTAGCAGTGGCTTCATTCCTTCCCCACCCTATATAGATATATATAAATGTAAATGCAAGCTACCTCTTATCTTCAAATTAAACAAAACAACTCCTTTCCCTAGAAGAATTGAAGTTGGATTTTGTTGGTATATCTCAATGAGATACTCAGCTGCAGTTTTGGGGATTGTTTTTACATTGATTTCTTGGGATGGAGTAAATTCAAATGCCACCCATTGTAAGGCAGAGGAGAGGGAAGCCCTTCTCGCCTTCAAGCAATCTCTCACCGATCCTTCCAACCGCCTCTCTTCCTGGGTTGGTGAGGATTGCTGCAGCTGGACAGGAGTTCGCTGCCACAACACCACTGCCCATGTCATCCATCTCAACCTCTCCAATCCAATATTCCCTATTCATGATGATGATGATGATTATTATGATTATTATTATTATGATGAGAATGATTATTATGATGATTATTCAGATTGGGTTGCTGCGCAGAAGAGGTCCAGTTTGGGTGGGAACATAAGCGGCTCTTTGCTGCAATTGAAACATCTTCAGCATCTGGACTTGAGTCTCAATGATTTTCAGGGACTTCAGATTCCACAGTTCTTTGGTTCCCTCCACAATCTCGCTTATCTTAACCTTTCTTCTGCAGGATTTGTGGGCGCCATTCCTCCTCAACTTGGGAATCTTTCAAGCTTGCATTATCTTGATCTTGGAAGGAATTATCTTGGTTTGTACGTTGCAGATGATGTAAGATGGATTTCTCATCTCTCCTCAATTGAATTCCTCGACATGAGCTATGTCAATCTCAGCCGGGCATCTAATAATTGGCTTCAGGCAATGAACATCCTCCCTTCCTTATCCACGTTGATCTTGCGTTATTGTTCCCTCAGCCATAATCTTCCTCTTTCTCATGTCAATTTTTCTTCCCTCGTCGCTCTTGATCTCTCCGATAACTCTTTCAGGAATTCTTCCACATTTGGATGGCTCTCCAGTCTCACTTCTCTTGTTTCACTCAATCTGGGTGGCACCTATTTTACAGACGGTTCAATTCCAATATATCTTCAGAACACGTCCACTACTCTTCGATCCATGGACCTTTCTGATTGCAATTTGAACTCTACCACACCGAACTGGTTTTCTGGTCTCTCTTCTATTGTTTCCCTTGATCTGAGTTGGAACCATATTCCTGGTTTGCTTCCCGCCCCTCTACGGAACCTAACTACTCTTCGGTTCCTTAATCTTGCTAAAAACCAATTCAACTTTGCAATACCAGAGTGGTTGTATGACATGACCGGCCTCCAAAGTCTCGATCTTTCTTCCAATCATTTTCAAGGATCAATTTCTGGTGCTATTGGCAACCTGACATCACTCACAATGCTCGATCTTTCTTCCAATCATTTTCAAGGATCAATTTCTGGTGCTATTGGCAACCTGACATCACTCACAAAACTCCGGTTATCTGGCAATGACTTTGAAGGACGGATTCCGACATCCTTAGGAAACCTCTTCAATTTGAGAGTTTTAGATTTGTCATGGAACCAACTCAGTGGAGATATTTCTGAAATTTTTGGAGATTATTCATTTGATTCGTGCGCCAAGGAAACACTGGGGTCAGGCCAATTGCCCAAGCATGTGGGAGAATTTAAAAGTTTGTCCGTGCTTGATATTTCCCGCAACTCCATTTCAGGCCCACTTCCAGTGTCTATAGGGAAATTATCATCCTTGAGGGTCTTACATATTTCTTCCAATCTTTTCAATGGGAGTATTCCAGAAACTCTTTGGAGTCTCTCTAAATTAGAAAGTGTGGACATCTCTAACAATTCCTTGGAAGGCACCATTTCAGAAGTTCACTTTGCAAATCTGACAAGACTGAAGCTTTTCTTTGCTGATTCAAACCCATTGGCCTTGAAAATAAGCCCCAATTGGATTCCTCCATTTCAACTCCGTCAAATTTCACTGAGCTCAACTCATATGGGACCCCAATTATTTCCTTCATGGCTTCAAACACAGAGGGAATTGGAATATTTATACCTATCAAATGCTTCAATATTCGGTGCAATCCCAACTTGGCTTTCCAATATGTCCCAACTTTTCTATGTGGATCTATCTCAAAACCATATCCAAGGCCCGTTGCCTCCTATGCCTGCTACACTAGACTATTTACATCTTTCAAATAATTACTTGAATGGATCTCTTGTTCCCTTCTTGTGCAAAAAAAGGGTAGATCTGGAATCTAATTTACGCCTTTTAGATCTATCAAAAAATTTTTTATCCGGAGAAATTCCTGATTGTTGGATGAATTGGAAAAATTTATTGACATTGCGATTGGACAACAATAATTTGGTAGGAAAAATACCAAGTTCCATGGGTTCTTTAACTTGGCTTGAATCACTACACTTGAGCAAGAACAAGCTCTCTGGAAACTTGTCTACCACATTGTCAAGTTTTCATTATTTACAAGTTTTGGATCTTAGTGAAAATAAGTTTTCTGGAAGAATACCGTTATTGAAAGGAGAAAGCCTACCCCAACTTCGAGTCCTTATTCTTCGCACAAATAAGTTGAGTGACAGTATTTCCATCCAGCTCTGTCATCTCTATTCTCTTCAAATCTTGGACCTTGCACACAACAATCTCTCTGGACCCATTCCAACATGCTTTGGTAACTACAGCGCAATGATTAATAGACCAAAATATTTATACGAAATTTCGTACAATGATACACTTTCATTGTCAGAAAATGCAATGGTTGTGATAAAGCAATATCAGTATGAATTCAGCAGTTCTCTCTTTCAATTAACAAGCATTGACATTTCATGCAACAACTTATATGGAGAGATCCCTGCAGAGTTGACCCATCTTAAAGGTTTGTTATCCCTAAACCTATCCATGAACAAACTTCAAGGAAGGATCCCAGATAAAATTGGCAACATGACATCAATGGAGTCTATTGATTTATCAATGAATAAACTTTCAGGCATAATTCCTCAAAGTATGTCAAGTTTGACATTCTTGGAATATTTAAATTTGTCATACAATAACTTATCCGGCAGAATTCCTTTAGGTACCCAGATCCAAGGCTTCACTCCGCTCAGTTTCATTGGCAACCATGAGCTCTGCGGTCTACCATTGGCAGATGAATGCACAAAAGCTAAAACACCTCTAGTTCTAAAACCAAGTTGGCACAATGAAAGAGATGGATGGATTGATATGAGGTGGTTCTATTTGGGCATGCCATTTGGATTTGTTGTGGGGTTTTGGGCTGTTTTGGGTCCTTTAATGTTGAACAAGGTTTGGAGATTGGCCTATTTTCAATTCTTGGATGACTTGAAAAAAAGTTGTTTGGTGGGTTTAGATTTGTTTAAAGTTTTTGTGTTTTTATCTAGGTCTGTTTAGATTTGTTTCTTATTTAACATTGTGTAAATTTGTGGTCTAGGTTTGGTTGGTTGTTGGTGTTGTTTCTGGGAGGGCTTTAATTTCTTTATCTATAATCTCCCAATGTTTGTCTTGTAACCACGGTATTCCTCCGCCAAAAGTGAGAGCATATCAATAAAGATTGCGTTATTGAAAAAAAAAAAATTGTATGTAAATGTTTAGTTTATAAGTTTGCACTATGCAATATTATTTCTACAATTTTTAAAATTTATCATCATATAAATTACAACTTCATATAGTACTAGAAAGATGATCTCATAGATTTATCTGTTAGCTATTAGACCATTACATTTATTCGTAATGCTATTGTACGTCACTAGCCTGTTCAGCAGTAGTAAACTAGCACATGTATGCTTTTTAGATGTGATTTATATTTGTGCCTTCCAATTAATTTTCATAAATTCACGGACAGATCATTATGTTTGCTCAATTTCTTCCCAAATATATTGTCAGCTAAACTTTAAAACAGAAGTAGACAAGATTTATAAACCTAAAAAAAAAAAATGGAACATTGTGTATATATATTCCAATTCAAAACCCATGATATCTAATAATTCATTTGTGTCGACTTTTAAACACTTTATTCCTGGTTATCCTTAATATATTATAAGAAATGTAATATTGACAGTTCATTTAGACAATTAGAAGGAATATTGTCTTTTCACTTTAACTAAGCCATTTGCAAAATTGGGATAGTGTTTGAGAACAAAAAATTTTGACCTTGGTTTTGGATTCGTGTCCATTTTATAAATACTTTTAATATAATTATATTCTAAGCTTTGTGCAAATCTACAGAACTACAAATTTATGGTCTGAAGTCCATGCTCCTAAACGCAAGATATGTAATCACCTACTTTATTGGAGTCTAATAATTTATTTAAATTTCTTAGCAGAAATTTATTATTCTTCTTAAAATTTTCATTTGAACAAAACTCAAAAACTAGTTGAAGATATAAGATACTCGTATGCACTACTTTGAGAATAAAGCTCTAAAGCTATAAGGAGAATATAGAGGCAATGTTGACCAGATGGTGTCAACTTGATACTAATGACATATGGATGTGTGATGCATTTAGGAAATTGTACCTTTTAGTTACGCTCGTAATAGTAGTTTCCCACAAATTCAAGAATCCCATATTTATTTCTATCAAATTTTGGTGTCCTTTTGAGTGCGTCCATCCGTCTATGTGTGTGTATGATCATTTAAAGATACTTCTAGCTCTGTCTTTAATACATCATCCTATTCTTCTATTTTCTATTTAATTATGTGTTTGTATTGATCAATTTTTTTCATTATTTGTCGATAAGCCCTTCTCAGTACTCGTCTTCTCTTTGTATGGTTGATGTTCATCTATTTGCCTCCTATGTTAAAGTACCCATAGATTTATTTTCACTGTGTTTATATAGGTCCTAGGTAATATTCATGGATAATTTTTTGCTATAAAATCATATCAATTGCTATGAAATAAAAATAAAATTGTTGGAAAAAAAAAAAAGAAATTTCTTATTTTCTTTAAATTGCTTTATATATAAGTTATGCATATTTTGCATAAAATCAAATTGTCATTTTTATTTATTGTTTCAACTTTTAAATATTACTTCCAAACTTTGTTGCGGTATGATAGTCGTAGAGTGATTTGCATATTTCACTGATGAAAACCAAAATAATTTTTTTGTTATACATCAATTTGCATTGTTAATTTTTCATGCAATTTTATTTAGGATTTTTTTCCAAGTATTTAAATGCATGGTTATACTTAAGAAATACAATATGTTTTTTATTTTAGCTTTTTTGGACATCAATTAATAATTTATTAAAAACTGGACTACCCAAAATATTAGAAAAAATAAATGATTTTATATAAAAATAATTTTTGAATTACATCAAATTTAATTAAATTTATGGTCATGACCAATTTTGCAATAAATAAAATAAAATAAAGAAGATAGAACCGCGTCGGTTTCCCTTTGCCCCCTTGCAAGAATTGTTTTTGTTTAAAAAGAAATGTTTGCTCCTAAAGAATCAATGAGCAGTGGGGAATTGAAAAACCAGAGGAATTTCTGATTCGATTTCAGTATCATTTATGTTACGCTTAGGGTTCCAAATCATGGGGCTTCAGGGTTTTTGTTAAAGATGGCTTCCTCTGATGATGCTCTGAGGCAGCAGTTGTTGGATCTACAGAAACAACTTTCTAAGAAACAAGAATTCGAAGAGGCTGTCTTCTCCATCAAATCTCTGTTTCAGGAGCGCTACCCCTCTGCCTCCCCTTCTCTCTAGAGGTTGGTGTGGTTTTTGTTTTTTAATAAAAGAGGGTGGCACCTCCAATTATTTATTAATAAACCCTCACTTTTGGTGAAAGAATACTGTGGTTACAAGTTAAAACCAACCAACCAAATTAGGATAAATAAAATTAAACATAACTAACAAAGGAGATAAAAACATAAAAACAACCAAAAACAAAAAGAAATACAACAAACAAAACTCTAGGAGCTCCTCCCAAAATTTCCAAAGATACCACAAAGTACATCTACCTTTCCGAAGCCAATCAACTACAATTCGGGAGTCACTTTCAATAATCACATTAACATAATGCAAACATTTACACAAACGAATTCCTTCCCTAATTGCTTTTAATTCCACACTATTATTCATACCATTACCAAAATAACTTGAAAAAGCCGTTTTACCATGCCATGACAATCCTGAATAATTCCTCCACCTCCTGAAGTACCCGGATTGCCCCTACAACTCCCATCACAATTAAGTTTTATCCAACCTACTGGAGGTTTAACCCATGATATAATTTTTCCAAGCCTATCGCAAACTCCCTGAGGCTTAATTTGAAATTCATTCAAAATCTTAATGTCCAACTTCTTCATTTTTTGAGAAGAAATGGTGCTCTTAGCAATAAAACTAACCCAGAATCGAACACTTCTCCACATCTGATCTGCACTTTGATAAACTCCTTCCATTCTCTATTTACATCTTCGATTCCAGAGGCACCACGTAATCAAACATGGAATCAGCCCGATTAAAATTCCTTTAATAGATGATTTTTTTTTGCATAGTGGAACCAATTTGCCATTTTATTTTTCCAAGGAAGAGATTGTTGGAAAGGAATCCCCAATGCCACACTTGCCCGATGCCAAACCTCTCCAAAAGAAAGAATATGATCAATGTTTTCCTGACTTCTTTGAATGCAGCAATCACAAGCCGAAGCCATCGATATTCCTTTGGTATGAAATCTATCATCTACAGTCAAGCATTTAAACCAGGCTCTCCATAAGCACATTGAGATTCTTCTGGGCAATAAAGAATGCCAAAACTATTGATTCCACAAAAAATTATCACTTCTGCTCCTCACTACATCCCAAGCCGTTTTTGTAGAAAAATTATCATCTGGGGTAGGCTTCCAGACAAAAATATCCTGCCCACATTTACCCGTCGACACCTATTGCAAAATTTCCCTTATTTTATCAACACAAACCAATTCCCATACTAGATTAGAGTTCCAATTATTATTGAGCCAGCAATCCTTAATACACAGTTTCTTGTTCAAAATATCCTTAGTGCTCACAGATAATGGGCCAAATGACAGCCACCTGTCGAACCAAAAAAGAAGAGTTCCCACCTCTCACCAAAATTTTAACATTATCCACAACTTCTGGAATGGTGGCCATAATTGATTTCCAAAACCGAGAGTCATTTGGTCTCCCATTCCTTATTAATAAATGATCATTTCTGCAATATTTAGCTCTGAAAAAATCTGCCCACAGATCGTTAGAAGTGAGCAATCTAAAGGCAAATTTCATAAGAACAGATTTTTGAACTTCTTAAAGATCTCTCAGACCCAAACCCTCTTCCGAGGTAGGTTTACAAATTTTCCCCCAAGAGCGCCAATGAATCTTTCTTTTATCTTTCACCTCTCCCCATAAAAAATTTGAGAGAAGAGAGTTAATGTGAGAATATGTGACCTGCGAAATCTTAATAACAAACATCAAATGAATAGGCATGCTAGACAACACATGTCTTGATAAAATCAATCTTCCACCTTGTGAGAGCAACTTAGATTTCCACCCTACAATTTTCTTTCTAATCTTCTCCACAAGAAGCTCCAATGTCCTGGAAGACAATTTTCCAGACACTAAAGGCGCACCTAAATATGAAACAGGGAATTCACCTTCCATGAAACTCATGATTCTCAATAAACCACGCTTCCTAGCGGGAGTGATGTATTTTGAGAGGAATAACGCTAACTTAGTCTCACTGATTTTTTGACTCGACCACTTCTCATACCTTTCTAGAGCGTAAACTAAATTTCTCATAGACCTCTTCCCACCATTCACAAAAATAAGAATATCATCCGCATATAACAAATGTGAAACCAATGGGGTCCCAATCGGATGATTAAATTTACCAATCCGACTAGTCTTATAGTTTTTCCTAAGCAACCTTGTCAAAACCTCCTCCATTATGATGAATAAATAAGGAGATAGTGGATCCCCTTGCCGCAAGCCTCTCGTAGATTGGAAAAACCCATTAAAGGTTCCGTTCATCAAAACAGAAAACCATGGAGACTCTACACAATTTTTTATGAGCTTGCAAAACCTCTCAGAGAAACCAAAAGCCTTAAGTACCTCTAGAAGAAAATTCCAATTCACTCTATCGTAAGCCTTAGTCATATCTAGTTTTATCATCACATTACCGCCAGCTATTTTTTTGTGCAAAGACTGAACCATTTCTTGAGCCAGTGTAATATTTTCAAAAATACTTCGCCCAGGAATAAAAGCGTTTTGTTCATGCGAAACCAACTTATCAACAACCTTAGTTAGTCTAAAAACAAGAATCTTGGAAAAAAATTTATATGCCACAGAGCATAAACTAATAGGTCAGAATTTATCAAAGCTAGAAGGATTATCCACCTTCGGAATTAAAATAATAAATGAACAGAAAAAAAACTTGGAAAGAGTAGTGCCCTGAAAAAAATCCACGGCCGCATCCAAGAGTTCTTTTTTTACAATGTCCCAACAAAATTTATAAAATTCTAATCCAAATCCATCCGAACATGGCCCTTGTTTAGGGGCAAATGAAGACTCCAGCTCCGTGTGGAAAATGTAGTCTACCTAGCAGTGGAAAATGTACTCAACGTTGACTTGACTCAGAACATCAAATTAATAATTTCCTAGCAGTGGCTTCATTCCTTCCCCGCCCTATATATATAAATGTAAATGCAAGCTACCTCTTATCTTCAAATTAAACAAAACAACTCCTTTCCCTAGAAGAATTGAAGTTGGATTTTGTTGGTATATCTCAATGAGATACTCAGCTGCAGTTTTGGGGATTGTTTTTACATTGATTTCTTGGGATGGAGTAAATTCAAATGCCACCCATTGTAAGGCAGAGGAGAGGGAAGCCCTTCTCGACTTCAAGCAATCTCTCACCGATCCTTCCAACCGCCTCTCTTCCTGGGTTGGTGAGGATTGCTGCAGCTGGACAGGAGTTCGCTGCCACAACACCACTGCCCATGTCATCCATCTCAACCTCTCCAATCCAATATTCCCTATTCATCATGATGATTATTATTATTATGATATTGATATTGATTATGAGTCTTTGTTTGCTGCGCAGAAGAGGTCCAGTTTGGGTGGGAACATAAGCGGCTCTTTGCTGCAATTGAAACATCTTCAGCATCTGGACTTGAGTCTCAATCATTTTCAGGGACTTCAGATTCCACAGTTCTTTGGTTCCCTCCCCAATCTCGCTTATCTTAACCTTTCTTCTGCGGGATTTGTGGGCGCCATTCCTCCTCAACTTGGGAATCTTTCAAGCTTGCATTATCTTGATATTGGCTGGAATTCTGGTTTGTACGTTACAGATGACGTGAGATGGATTTCCCATCTCTCCTCAATTGAATTCCTCGACATGAGCTTTGTCAATCTCAGCCGGGCATCTAATAATTGGCTTCAGGCAATGAACATCCTCCCTTCCTTATCCACGTTGATCTTGCATTATTGTTCCCTCAGCCATAATCTTCCTCTTTCTCATGTCAATTTTTCTTCCCTCGTCGCTCTTGATCTCTCCGATAACTCTTTCAGGAATTCTTCCACATTTGGATGGCTCTCCAGTCTCACTTCTCTTGTTTCACTCAATCTGGGTGGCACCTATTTTACAGATGGTTCGATTCCAATATATCTTCAGAACACGTCCACTACTCTTCGATCCATGGACCTTTCTGATTGCAATTTGAACTCTACCACACCGAACTGGTTTTCTGGTCTCTCTTCTATTGTTTCCCTTGATCTGAGTGAGAACCAGATTCCTGGCTCGCTTCCCGCCCCTCTACGGAACCTAACTACTCTTCGGTTCCTTAATCTTGCTCGTAACCAATTCAACTTTGCAATACCAGAGTGGTTGTACGACATGACCGGCCTCCAAAGTCTCGATCTTTCTTCCAATCATTTTCAAGGATCAATTTCTGGTGCTATTGGCAACCTGACATTACTCACAGTACTCGATCTTTCTTTCAATCATTTTCAAGGATCAATTTCTGGTGCTATTGGCAACCTGACATCGCTTACAAAACTCCGGTTATCTGGCAATGACTTTGAAGGACGGATTCCGACATCCTTAGGAAACCTCTTCAATTTGAGAGTTTTAGATTTGGCAGGGAACCAACTCAGTGGAGACATTTCTGAAATTTTTGGAGATTATTCATTCGATTCGTGCGCCAAGGAAACACTAGAGTCAGGCCAATTGCCCAAGCATTTCGGAGAATTTAAAAGTTTGTCCGTGATTGATATTTCCGGCAACTCCATTTCAGGCCCACTTCCAGTGTCCATAGGGAAATTATCATCCTTGAGGGTCTTATATATTTCTTCCAATCTTTTCAATGGGAGTATTCCAGAAACTCTTGGGAGTCTCTCTAAATTAGAAAGTGTGTACATCTCTAACAATTCCTTCGAAGGCACCGTTTCAGAAGTTCACTTTGCAAATCTGACAAGACTGAAGTTTTTCTCTGCTGCTTCAAACCCATTGGCCTTGAAAATAAGCCCCAATTGGATTCCTCCATTTCAACTCCGTCGAATTTCACTGAGGTCAACTCATATGGGACCCCAATTATTTCCTTCATGGCTTCAAACACAGAGGGAATTGGCATATTTAGGGCTATCAAATGCTTCAATATATGGTGTAATCCCAACTTGGCTTTCCAATATGTCGCAACTTTCCTATGTGGATCTATCTCAAAACCATATCCAAGGCCCGTTGCCTCCTATGCCTGCTACACTAAGCGATTTAGATCTTCAAATAATTACTTGAATGGATCTCTTGTTCCCTTCTTGTGCAATAAAATGGTAGATCTGGAATCTAATTTATACCATTTAGATCTATCAAAAAATTTTTTATCTGGAGAAATTCCTGATTGTTGGATGAATTGGAAAAATTTATTGACATTGCGATTGGACAACAATAATTTGGTAGGAAAAATACCAAGTTCCATGGGTTCTCTAACTTGGCTTGGATCACTACACTTGAGCAAGAACAAGCTCTCTGGAAACTTGTCCACCACATTGCCAAGTTTTCATTATTTGCAAGTTTTGGATCTTAGTGAAAATAAATTTTCTGGAAGAATACCGTTATTGATAGGAGAAAGCCTACCCCAACTTCGAGTCCTTATTCTTCGCACAAATAAGTTGAGTGGCAGTATTTCCATCCAGCTCTGTCATCTCTATTCTCTTCAAATCTTGGACCTTGCACAAAACAATCTCTCTGGAGTCATTCCGACATGCTTTGGTAACTATAGCGCAATGATTAATACACAAGAATATTTAGACGACTTTGTGTACAATTATACACAATCATCCTCAGAAAAAGCAATGGTTGTGATAAAGCAATATCAGTATGAATTCAGCAGTTCTCTCTCTCAATTAACAAGCATTGACATTTCATGCAACAACTTGTATGGAGAGATCCCTGCAGAGTTGACCCATCTTAAAGGTTTGTTATCCCTAAACCTATCCATGAACAAACTTCAAGGAAGGATCCCAGATAAAATTGGCAACATGACATCACTGGAGTCTATTGATTTATCAATGAATAAACTTTCAGGCATAATTCCTCAAAGTATGTCAAGTTTGACATTCTTGGAATATTTAAATTTGTCATACAATAACTTATTCGGCAGAATTCCTCTAGGTACCCAGATCCAAGGCTTCACTCTGCTCAGTTTCATTGGCAACCATGAGCTCTGTGGTCTACCATTGGCAGATGAATGCACAAAAACTAAAACACCTCTAGTTCTAAAACCAAGTTGGCACAATGAAAGAGATGGATGGATTGATATGAGGTGGTTCGATTTGGGCATGCTATTGGGATTTGTTGTGGGTTTTTGGGCTGTTTTGGGTCCTTTAATGTTGAACAAGGTTTGGAGATTGGCCTATTTTCAATTCTTGGATGACTTGAAATACAAGTTGTTTGGTGGGTTTAGATTTGTTTAAAGTTTTTGTGTTTTATCTAGGTCTGTTTAGATTTATTTCTTATTTAGCATTGTGTAAATTTGTGGTCTTGATTTGGTTGGTTGTTGGTGTTGTTTTTGGGAGGGCTTTAACTTCTTTATCTGTAATCTCCTAATGTTTGTTTTGTAACCACGGTATTCCTCCACCAAATGTGAGGGCATATTAATAAAGATTGCGTTATTCAAAAAAAAAAAAAATTGTATGTAAATGTTTAGTTTATAAGTTTGCACTATGCAATATTATTTGTGCAATTTTTAATATTTATCATCATATAAATTACAACTTCATATAGTACTAGAAAGATGATCTCATAAATTTATCTGTTAGCTATTAGGCCATTACATCTATTCGTAGTGCTATTGTACGTCACTAGTCCATTCAGTAGTAGTAAACTAGGTAGAGTAGGTGGGCACATGTATGCTTTTTAGATGTGATTGATATTTGTGTTTTCCAATTAATTTTCATAAATTCATGGATGGATCATCATGTTTGCTCAATTTCTTCTTATCAGCTAAACTTCAAAGCAGAAGTAGACAAGATATATAAACCTAAAAAAAAAAAAAAAATGGAACATAATGTATATATATTCCAATTCAAAACCCAAGATATCTAATAATTCATTTGTGTCGACTTTTAAACACTTTATTCCTGGTTATCCTTAATATATTATAAGAAATGTAATATTGACAGTTCATTTAGACTATTAGAAGGAATATTGTCTTTTCACTTTAGCTAAGCCATTTGCAAAACTGGGATAGTGTTTGAGAACAAAAAATTTTGACCTTGGATTTGGATTCGTGTCCATTTTATAAATACTTTTAATATAATTATATTCTAAGCTTTGTGCAAATCTACACAAATACAAATTTGTGGTCTGAAGTCCATGCTCCTAAACACAAGATATGTAATCACCTACTTTCTTGGAGTCTAATAATTTATTTAAATTTCTTAGCAAAAATTTATTGTTCTCCTTAAAATTTTTATTTGAACAAAACTCAAAAAGTAGTTGAAGATATAAGATACTCATATGCACTACTTTGAGAATAAAGCTCTAAAGTTGTAAGGAGAATATAGAGACAATGTTGACTGGATGGTGTCAACTTGATACTAATGACCTATAGATGTGTGATGCATTTAGGAAATTGTAACTTTTAGTTATACTCGTAATAGTAGTTTCTCACAAATTCAAGAATCCCATATTTATTTCTATCAAATTCTGGTGTCCTTTTGAGTGCGTCCATCCATCTATGCGTGTGTATGATCATTTAAAGTTACTTCTAGCTCTGTCTTTGATACATCATTCTATTCTTCTATTTTCTGTTTAATTATGTGTTTGTATCAATGAATTTTTTTCATTATTTGTCAATAAACCCATATTGGTACTCATCTTCTTTATTTATGTTGACTTTTTGTATGGTTGATGTTCATCCATTTGCCTCTTGTTAATTCCTTGAACAAACTCTAATGATCTGAGACGACGACAACGACAAAGTGGTGACGGTGAACTTGCATCGGCGACACACGGTGACGGAAGACGTAAGTCTACCGCAGGTTTGGTTTTTTATTATTGTTTATTTGTTATTTTGTTTTTTTGGTATTCAATATGGAATAACTTTTAGTCATGACCACGCCGTCTATGGTAGCTATTACCGGATGGTTGAGGGGAGGTGTTGACGCTAGCTTATGGGTTGAGGGGAGTGGTTCAGGGGATAATAAGGTCGAAAAGGGGGGAGGTTTCGCTGGGGGAAAATCGTTTGTGGAAGCCTTGAAGAGGCCAATCCCATCTTCAAAATTCAAAATCCTGTTGAGGAAACCAGAATTAATTAATGGAGAATTAGGTTTTGTTTTCTTGGATGTGGAGATGGAAAAGGCTGCTGAGGATCTAAAGTTTGCATTGGTTCTTAAATTTCTTTCTGTAAGGTCATCTATTGATGTCCTTCGGAGGCATATTATCCAATCATGGGGTCTCTCTATAGTCCCAATGATAAGTTTTATGGACAACTACCATGTTTTGTTGAATTTGGTAAACGAAAAGGATTACATTCATGCATGGGCATGAGAAGGAAGATGGGTGGTAGGGTGCCAATTTCGGCTTTTTAACTGGTCTGTGAATTTTGATGTAAAATAAAGAAATTGTAAATGAGGTTAATAATGTGGGCACTCAAAAAGTGGATGAAGTTAATTTGATAAAGAAAAAGAGTGGAGAGAAAGTCAATCGTTGTCAAGACCAGAAGTCAGAGATAGTAGGGGTGCAGGTAGAACTGGGAGGTTGCTCTAGGTCTGCCCAGGAAATTGAAGTTGCTAATAAAGGAGAGAGGGGAAAAGTTGAAAAGGACAAGGATGGGGAGGTGATTTTGGTGGAGTAGGTGGATGAGAGAGAGAGTGATGTGGAGGGTGTAGGGTGTAAGGAGAATTATGATGTGTTTTCTGAGGGAGATATGGAGGTTTGCATTGATACTCAAAAAGAATATCATTCTATTCCAAGTAATGTCACAATGGGTGAGTCGGAAGGAAGATATAAAGATAATGGTCAAGTGAGAAAGTCTAAAAGGGCTAAGGCAGTGCCTCAAAAGTTGAACTTATGATGGAAAAAACTATATTTTGGAATTTAAGAGGTTTGTGCACGTCAAAGAGAAGATTGAAACAAATTGTGAAAGATTAGAAAGTTTCAATTTTGGCAATTTCAGAACCTTTTCAAGATATAGAAAAGATAAGAAGGTGGGCGGTGTATTTGCAATTTACTAACTTTTGCTCTAATGTAGAGGTGAGAAGATTTGGTTGTTTTGGAAAGAGGATGTTCTAGTGGATTTGGTAGGTGCCTCTAATCAATGTGTGACGGTTTTGATAACAAAGGATAGAGGGCCCTTGCTTCTTACTTTTGTATATGTCAAATGTTATCATATTGAGAGAAGAGAGTTATGGGATCAGCTTCAGGGGCTGTCGAGTTTTGATTTGCCTTGGGTTGTTATGGGGGATTTTAATGTAATTTGGTCAGATGAGGAAAGGTTTGGAGGTAGACCTCGCTTGGGTTCATCTATGGCTGAATTCAATGGTTGTATTAATAGATGTGGTTTATTAGACCTCAAATTCGAAGGGAGTCAATTTTCATGATGTAACGGCCAACAAGGTTTGATGAGAAGCTGGGCGAAACTGGACAGGGTGCTGATCAATAATGTTTTTTTTCCTATAAAATATGGTGAAGCTAAGACATCTTTGTTGATAAGAAATACTTCAAATCATTCTCCTATCATTTAACAGCTGTGTGCGAATATGGAGAGGTATGGGCCAATGCCTTTTAGGTTCCAAAACATGTGGACGTTGCGTGGGGATTTTTTGGAAATGGTTGAATCATATTGGAAAGAACACATTGTGGTAGATTCAGTTTTGTGTAAATTGGCGAGTAAATTGAAAAGGTTAAAACAAAGACTTGGGGTGTGGAATAAATAGACTTTTGGGCGTGTTGGTGGTTTTATTCAAGAGTTGGAGGAAAGGGTGGAAAAATATAAGAATTTACCATAGATAGTGTACTCGAAATCAGTTGAAGAAGAGTTCCTTGTTTCTAAGGCTGAATTGGAGGTTTGGTATAAAAGAGAAGAGGCTAAGTTGGCTCAGCAAGCAAAATTGAAATGGTTGATTGATGGTGATCAGAATTCAAAGTTTTTTCATGCTGTGATTACGCAAAAAAAGGCGTAACTCTTGTGCTAATTCAATGGTGCTCCCTGATGGTTCGATATTGGAAAATATGCAGATGGTCCATGATGAAATTGTAAATTATTTTGAGCAATTCTTGAGGAAAAATAGTTTTGTGCAAAGGTCTAATCTAGACGGTCTTATCCATCCGGTGGTTTCTGAGGAGGCTATAGGTCGGTTGAGGGAAGGACCAACTGAGGAGGATGTTTATGAAGTTATTTCTTCTAATTCCGTGAATAGTAGCCAGGGATCGGACGGGTTTGGGTCTTCTTTCTATGGTACCTGTTGGAGGATTATTAAAAATGATGTGATGGATGCAGTAAGAGAATTATTCAAAGGTGATATGTTGCCTCCGTTTTTTGTTCCTTTTACATAGTGCTTATTCCTAAAATAAAGGATCCTCAATCGTTTGATAAATTTCGCCCGATAAGCCTTTGTAATGTAGTCTATAAATTTTTTTCCAAAATCCTTGTTGGTAAGCTTTCGTTGGTGATGGGTGATTTAATATCTTTAGAACAAGATACTTTTGTGAAAGGGAGGAGTATTTTTGAAACTATAACGTTTGCTCAAGAGATGACAAAATTATTACATAGGCGGGTGAGAGGAGGTAATATAATGCTAAAGCTTGATATGAGCAAAGCGTGTGATCGAGTGGAGGGGCAGGTCGTAGATCAAATTTTCCATGCTCTTAGTTTTTTAGACTGGTTTTGTAAGTTGATTCAGAATTGTATTTCTACTATTTGGTTTTCTGTCATGATGCTTGGCACGTATAGAGGTTTCTTCAAGTCAAAAAAGGGCTTGAGGCAAGGGGATCCGTTGTCGCCATATATTTTCATCATCATGGAAGAAGTTTTTTTAAAATTAGTTCAAAAAAGGATGTCTGAGAAGAGGATTTTACCGTTTGCACATCCATGTGGTGCACCTATTATATCACATTTAATGTACGCGGATGATGTTGTTATATTTTCTAATGCTGGAAAAAAATCTGTTAGATAAATAATGGAGGTGATCAAGGAGTATGAAAGTTGGACTGGCCAAAGGGTGAATAAAGATAAATCAGCTATTTTTTTCTTTAAGAAGTTTGGTGTTCTGTGGAAAGGAGAAATTCTTCAAGAAACTGGTTTTAGTGAGGGTAAATTTCTTTTTATGTATTTGGGTGTGCCAATAGTGGATGGTAAATTGAAGAGCTGTCATTTTGACCCTTTAATACAAAAAAATAAGTAAGAGAGTTGAAGGCTAGAAAAGTAGACTATTGTCGAAAGGAGGTCGTCTTGTTTTGTTGAGACATGTGTTGTCGAGTATGTTATTGCATTTGTTAGCTGTTCTAAATGTCCCAAAACTGGTGTTAAAAAAGATACAAGGTATGCTTGCTTCTTTTTTCTAGGGTTTTAAGGATGGAAAAGAAAAAATGAAATGGAGGGCATGGAAGAAATTGTGTGTTCCTGTAGATGAGGGGGGGTATAGGAGTTAGGGACATTTCGGAAATGCAACGGTCTTTGTTCATGAAGTTTGCTTGCATTTATTAACTCAAAATTCTTTATAGGCTAGATTTTTTAGAGCTAAATATATGAAGGAAAGACACATTACTCTTTGCAGACCTCATGGATCGGATTCTTCCTTTTGGAGGAAAGTTCTGTAGAGTATGCCTGAACTTTTAAGTAAATCTAAGTGGAAGATTAGAGAAGGAGATATAAATTTGTGGTACCGGGATCTTTGGTTGCAGAGTGTCTAGATGGTGCACATTCTCATATCAAATTAAAAGACTTGGTTATCAATAATACGTGGGATGTGGAAAATTTGTAGAGAATTCTGGGGTTTAATAAAGCGGAAGAAGTGATGGAAAAGGTGGGAAATCTTAGAACCTCTTCGGACATACTGCTTTGGCTCCCGAAAAAGGATGGTTGTTTTAATACAAAGTCAGCTTGGGATGTTATCAAAGTTAGAGCTCCAAAGTTTGAGTGAGCAAAATGAGTTTGGAATAAATGGTTAACGAAGAAAATTGTTATTTGCGTGTGGAATGCCACTTTTGGGTGCTTAAGTGTTGATGAAAAGGTGAGAAGGGTGGGGGTTTCGCTGGCTTCCGCATGTAATTGTTGTGAGATGAGGCTACCAAAAGATATAGAGCATGTGTTAAATAGGGGAGACTTTGCTACTGAGGTTTGGAGGAAGGTTTCGGTGGAGGTTGGTGTTCCTTTTCTTAGACAACAAAGTTGGAAAGAAAGAGTCCAAATGTGATTTAATAGGGCTTCCAGATTTTCTCAATTGAGAACATTGATGGGTTTGATTCCTTGTTTAGTAGTTTGGAAGTTGTGGAGAAGGAGATGTTTAGCTAGAATAGAGGGGAAATTGGAGAATAGTTCAGATGTGTGGCTGTCCATTAAGTATTGGGTCGGGGTTTTGAGCAGGAACATAACAGGATTGACTCAGTTAAAGGATGCTGATTTTTGGATATTGCATGGAAGTGCAAATTGTGAATATGAGAAGTAAAACTATGCAATGTGTGAGATGGCTAAAACCGGGGCAAGGGAGGTTGAAACTAAATTTGGACGAAAGTAGTTTGGGGAACCTAGGGCTGGCAGGTGGTGGTGGCATCCTTAGAGACCATACATGTACTTTTGTGTTTGGTTTTTCAAAATATTTTGGTTCTTGTTCAAATAATGAAGCTGAATTGAGAGTTGTGTTAGAGGGAATAAAGATTTGCAAACATTTGGGCTATACTAGTATTGATATTGAATGTGACTTGAAGATTGTTGTAAATTGGATAAGAACAAGGCGGTGCTCCTTTTGGTATTTATGGGATTTTTGGGAGCAGCTGATTAGTTTATTAAAGGGAGTAGACTTTTCGATAAAGCATTGGTATAGAGAATGAAATAAAGTGGCAGATGCCTTTGCTGGTCAAGGTGTTAGGGGGAGGAATAGGTTGTTTATAAATAGTAGTCAACTCCCTAGAGTTATCAATAGGTTATATAAATTGGAGAAGATGGGTACGACTTATTTAAGGTATGTTTAGCTGATTTCCTGTTGGTTTTGGTCTATGCTTTATGTTATTTATCTTTTTTTTTTTGCATGCTATTTGGTTTGTAGGTCCTTGTTTTGTTTTTATTTGTTTGGTTTTGTAATCTTTTTTTTTTTGGCTGGATGTTGGTGTTGTTATTTGGGAGGCCTTTAAAGGTTTGTCTTTTGCCCCTCCCTTTGAATATCTTCTAACCACGGTATTCCTCCGCCAGAAGTGAGGGTTTATCATTAAATAATTAGAAGTCCAAAAAAAAAATGTAATTATTTGTATACTTAAAAACTTATTCTCCATGTGATACTATTTGTGGCCTATGCAACATTTTTACCAAAAAAAGGTACCCATAGATTTATTTTCATTGTGTTTATATAGGTCCAAGGTAATATTCATGGATAATTTTTTGCTACAAAGTCTTATCAATTGCTATGAAATAAAAATAAAATTGTTGGGAAAAAAATGAAATTTCTTATTTTCTCCAAATTGCTTTATATATAAGTCATGCATATTTTACGCATCGTCGTTTTTATTTATTGTTTCAACTTTTAAATATTCCTTCCAAACTTTGTTGTGGTATGATAGTTGATTTGCATAGTTCACTGATGAAAACCAAAATAATTTTTTGGTTATACATCAATTTGCATTGTTAATTTTTCATGCAATTTTATTTAGGATTTTTTCCAAGTATTTAAATGCATGGTTATAATTTAGAAATCCAATTTGTTTTCTATTTTAGCTTTTTTGGACATCAATTAATAATTTATTAGAAATTGGACTTCCCAAAATATTAGAAAGAATAAATAATTTTATATAAATAATAATTTTTGACGTACATCAAATTTAATTAAATTTATGTTGTAAGGTCATGACCAATTTTGCAATAAATAAAATAAAATAAAGAAGACAGAACCGCGTTAGTTTCCCTTTCCCCCTTCGTAAGAATTGTTTTTTGTTTAAAAAGAAATTTTCGCTCCTAAAGAATCAACGAACAATGGGAAATTGAAAAACAAGAGGAATTATGAAAGAATTCGATTTCAGTATCATTTATGATACGCTTAGGGTTCCATATCAAAGGGCTTTAGGGTTTTTGTTAAAGATGGCTTCCTCTAATGATGCTCTGAGGCAGTAGTTGTTGGATCTCTAGAAACAGCTTTCTAACAAACAAGCCTTTGAAGGGGCTATCTTCTCCATCAAATCTCTGTTTCAGGAGCGCTACCCCTCCGCCTCCCCTTCTCTCCAGAGGTTGGTGCGTTAATTCATGAATTTATTGCTTTCTTTTCAGATTGATTTATTTTGTTTGATTTGTGCATTTTCTTGTTTTTTTTTCCCTTTTGTTTTTCTGGTTGAGTTTCTGTTTGAATTTCACTACGGCATCTTCTATGTTATCAAAAAGAAAATCTTCTACTGTTATACCTTATTTATTGTATTTTCATCCTATTTCATATCATCAATCAATCATAAAACAGAGGTGATTGTGCTACAAGTATGGTTTCTTCTGCTTTATTTGATAAAAAGAAAAGAAAAAATAAACAGGGAGGGAGAGAGTGAGAGAAGAAACCGAAATAATGACGCCATTATGGAAATAATGGCATTATAGAAACTGCATGTCATAGGAAATTGATTTTTAAGTAAATTCATTATATATTTCTTATAATATAATCTCTTGTGATCTTAATATAATGAATTTTCTTAATATATGAATATATATATATATATATATATATATAATGAATTTACTTAAAAATTTCTGCTCAAGTCTAGAAGCATAAGGGAGACAAAAAAAGGAGTGAGAATATGAAATTAGTTTGAACTAAAACCTTTACTTATGCTTACTTGAGAGTTTTCTAAAATTATATATTTTGAGTAGGTTTAAACAATTGAAATTTTGTTTACTATATTTTGGGTCAAATTTTGAATTTTATTGCCTTTATGCTCATCATCCTTCTAAGAGTGAAATAAAAATAATAAAAAAGAAATTGATTCCCACAATTAAAAAATCTTAAATCTTTTATTTATTGAAGCTTGTAGGGTTATTAAGCTACAGAAAAGAGAAAATTTTCACCTCATTTTTTATTGCCAATTTGTCCAAATACCAACATTTATAAGTGAATCCTACTAAATTTCAACAAAAAGTCTGTCATTAAACCATATTACTTCATTGTTTTGCACTTTAATTCGTTATTTTTTTGGCCTTACTATAAAGTAGTCAAAACATGAAATATTTTCAAGATGCATTTGTTATTAAATTCTCTCTTGTTTTTTTTTTTATTATTCTATGTTCTATATCACAATACTGATGACCATACAAAATTGTTTCAACATAAATTAGACATAGCTAGCTTTAAAGTAATGAGAATTGAGAAAAAAAGAGTGACCCAATGGGCAATATATATAGATATATATAATGCTCAAAATAAATAGTATATAATTAAAATTTTGATAATTCATGTTTAATAATATGTTTTATGGTAAGAAAATTTTGTAATATATAAAATTTGCACCTAACTAGTTTAAATAGAAAAGAAACACCCAGAGTGTTGTCCACCAACCTATTATAGTAAATCTTCCTCCTGTTATAGTAAATTCATTCCTCTCTGGAATGCGAAAGTATTTGCTGTCAATATTTGATCATGTTACTCAGCCGCAGAGTGTTGACATTTAACTAGTTGCAATGGAAAGTAATAAGTTTTAAAACTTGGTATACATTTTTGGCCCATAACCTAAAAGCTTAAACTTTTAGGTAAAATGGTAATCTAACATGGTATCAGAGTTGGTTACCAAGAGATCCTGTGTTCAAGTCTTGTCGCCTGCATTTATTTTGCGGTATTTAAAAATTTATTGAGTGTTTCTCTCTCCACCTACTGTCTAGTTGCACATGGTGGGAGTGTTAAAACTTGATATACATTGTTGGCCCATAACCTAAAAGCTTAAGTTTTTAGGTAAAGTGATAATCTAACAATAAGATATTCTGAATATAAACTTACACTATAGAAATTGAAATTTGAACAAGTTAATTTTATATTATTTTGGAATATGTATTTCAATGGCGTAGTTATAATAGATGTTCATGACTATTAACACTTCATATTTATCTGCAAAGAAATTTGAAATTGGCACTCCAAAAATGCTATTGACATTTCATCTTTCTTATTTAGGCAAGTCCTAACTTTGCATTCAAAACATTCTACGTAATTTTTTATACATAAAAACAAAATGAAATGGAAAAAAATTGATAATTCTATTTCTGTGCATCTGTTATATATTTTCTCTTTTTTTTTTTTTTCCATTCTGTTCCTTAATGGCCATTAGTTTAACTGTGATGTTATTCAAGGCCCTTCTTAAGGCTAGATGAAGATTGCATTATCCCTGCGTTTAAAAGGATATTCTTCTTGACCTTAACTAAGATAAACAATCCTACCATTTTAGACCACATGCTTGGTATCTTGACAATCCTACCATCTCCTAGACAAAAAATTGAAAGTAAAAGTTCACAAGGATGTTACGTGGGTTCAAAACTACATGTTGAAATTGCAATGAGTTTATGGAAATTACAAGTTGAAGATGGTGGGATGAGGTAAATTGAATTATTTTGGATTTTGTTCAATTTGGTCCTGTAAATTAAAGCCATAATTGAGTTGAGGTCTCATTCCTCCCTGTCACAAATCACAACACAACAATCAATGTTCATTTTTTTATTTGTTCCAAATTGCATTACAAGTTATGCATTTTTTGCCAACCTTTGTTTTCATTTGGAACTTCAATCACTAAAAACTGATGGTCTAACTGCCTCTGCTAAGTGGAAAATGATTTGTACAATTCTTTGATGAAAATTGAAATGATTCATTATTAGCATATATTAATCAACGAATTAATTTATTTCGCCAAAGGTTTCTTACCATGGGAACCAGTGAAGACATTGTCGTGCAGACAGAAAACAGTAAAGATTATTATAGCTGGTATCACTAAGCAATTCCGCCTCTCTGTGGTTTTCTGTGTATTTATTTAGGCTGAGATTGGTGATATATACTATTTTACTACTTTAATTTTGTTCATGATTCTTTTTCAGGTATGTAAATGCGTGTTCATACTTTAGAAAACCAACTTGGTTTCTATTTTAGTTGCTTTGAATTATGACTGCTTATACAACAATGGAAGGCAAACAAATAAGGAAATATGTTTTTTTATAGTTATCAACTCAATACGTACTCAGCACAATATTTCAGCTGTATATTCAATATGTACATAATAAGAAAAGGAATATTCTTGAATCAATCATGCCATGAGAAGCTACAAAAATGATCAACTCGATTCAATATTTCATTAGTTTATTTAGAGCCATTCAGTCTAAAAAGAAAAAAAGATAAATAAAAGAAAGAAAATGGATGCTAAACCAATCACCATTTGCATTTGAAGTAGTATTCTATGATTTTCTTTAGGGGGGGGGGGGGGGGGGGAGCAGAACTTTCATGTGGTTGTAGAGTGAAAGTGTTCTCATCTAGAGGGAAAACTGAAACTATGAGTGATGTCAATCATAGAACAAAATACATTCAAAGGGGTACCCAAGAACAAAATACTCAAATGCTTCGATATTTCATTATATTATGGCTAAAGCATTTGCTACTACTGATATTCCATAATAGTCTATAATCATTCAATCATAAACCATGAGGTACTAGTGCTTTTGATGTCCTAAGACAATATGACCAAAATATCTATTTACTAATCAAGCCTCACCATTGTTGGGGTTGGCCTAATTGCTTTCGGTGCTAACCTGTCGGAAAGGAAAATAGAGGAAGCTTGCAGTGATAAGATTCCCCATTAAAACAAATATAGTATTCAATCTTAAGTCAATTCTTTAGTAATATCTTTAGACCAACCACTCCGCCAAAAGAGAAAGAAAAAACTAAAAAGGAGACATGCTAAATCATTCACATTAAATGGCAGGGTCCATCATTTATCTTTACAATGACATGATCTATTATTTTCCAGATGAAACAAAAAAAGTAGGAATAGGAATGCAAGTCATGGCCCTTGTTTAGGGGCAAATGAAGACTCCAGCTCCGTGTGGAAAATGTAGTCTACCTAGCAGTGGAAAATGTACTCAACATTGACTTGACTCGGAACATCAAATTAATAATTTCCTAGCAGTGGCTTCATTCCTTCCCCACCCTATATAGATATATATAAATGTAAATGCAAGCTACCTCTTATCTTCAAATTAAACAAAACAACTCCTTTCCCTAGAAGAATTGAAGTTGGATTTTGTTGGTATATCTCAATGAGATACTCAGCTGCAGTTTTGGGGATTGTTTTTACATTGATTTCTTGGGATGGAGTAAATTCAAATGCCACCCATTGTAAGGCAGAGGAGAGGGAAGCCCTTCTCGACTTCAAGCAATCTCTCACCGATCCTTCCAACCGCCTCTCTTCCTGGGTTGGTGAGGATTGCTGCAGCTGGACAGGAGTTCGCTGCCACAACACCACTGCCCATGTCATCCATCTCAACCTCTCCAATCCAATATTCCCTATTCATCATGATGATTATTATTATTATTATTATTCTTATAAAGATGATTATTATTATGATGATTATTCATATTGGGTTGCTGCGCAGAAGAGGTCCAGTTTGGGTGGGAACATAAGCGGCTCTTTGCTGCAATTGAAACATCTTCAGCATCTGGACTTGAGTCTCAATGATTTTCAGGGACTTCAGATTCCACAGTTCTTTGGTTCCCTCCACAATCTCGCTTATCTTAACCTTTCTTCTGCAGGATTTGTGGGCCCCATTCCTCCTCAACTTGGGAATCTTTCAAGCTTGCATTATCTTGATATTGGCTGGAATTCTGGTTTGTACGTTACAGATGACGTGAGATGGATTTCCCATCTCTCTTCAATTGAGTTCCTCGACATGAGCTATGTCGATCTCAGCCGGGCATCTAATAATTGGCTTCAGGCAGTGAACATCCTCCCTTCCTTGTCCGCGTTGATCTTGAGTGATTGTTCCCTCAGCCATAATCTTCCTCTTTCTCATGTCAATTTTTCTTCCCTTGTTGCTCTTGATCTCTCCGATAACTCTTTCATGAATTCTTCAACACTTGGATGGCTCTCCAGTCTCACTTCTCTTGTTTCACTCAATCTGCGTATGACCTATTTTACAGAGGGTTCAATTCCAATGTATCTTCAGAACATGTCCACTACTCTTCGATCCATGGACCTTTCATATTGCAATTTGAACTCTACCACACCGAACTGGTTTTCTGGTCTCTCTTCTATTGTTTCCCTTGATTTGAGTTATAACCGAATTCCCGGTTTGCTTCCCGCCCCTCTACGGAACCTAACTACTCTTCGGTTCCTTAATCTTGCTGGTAACCAATTCAACTTTGCAATACCAGAGTGGTTGTACGACATGACCGGCCTCCAAAGTCTCGATCTTTCTTCCAATGATTTTCAAGGATCAATTTCTGGTGCTATTGGCAACCTGACATCACTCACAATACTCGATCTTTCTTCCAATGATTTTCAAGGATCAATTTATGGTGCTATTGGCAACCTGACATCACTCACAGAACTCCGGTTATCTGGCAATGACTTTGAAGGACGGATTCCGACATCCTTGGGAAACCTCTTCAATTTGAGACTTTTAGATTTGGCAGGGAACCAACTCAGTGGAGACATTTCTGAAATTTTTGGAGATTATTCATTCGATTCGTGCGCCAAGGAAACACTAGAGTCAGGCCAATTTCCCAAGCATTTCGGAGAACTTAAAAGTTTGTCCGTGCTTGATATTTCCCGCAACTCCATTTCAGGCCCACTTCCAGTGTCTATAGGGAAATTATCATCCTTGAGGTTCTTACATATTTCTTCCAATCTTTTCAATGGGAGTATCCCAGAAACTCTTGGGAGTCTCTCTAAATTAGAATTTGTGGACATCTCTAACAATTCCTTCGAAGGCACCATTTCAGAAGTTCACTTTACAAATCTGACAAGGCTGAAGTTTTTCCATGCTGATTCAAACCCATTGGCTTTGAAAATAAGCCCCAATTGGATTCCTCCATTTCAACTCCGTGGAATTTCACTGCGCTCAACTCATATGGGACCCCAATTATTTCCTTCATGGCTTCAAACACAGAGGGAATTGGAATATTTATACCTATCAAATGCTTCAATATTAGGTGTAATCTCAACTTGGCTTTCCAATATGTCCCAACTTTCCTATGTGGATCTATCTCAAAACCATATCCAAGGCCCGTTGCCTCCCATGCGTGCCACACTATACTCTTTAGATCTTTCAAATAATTACTTGAATGGATCTCTTGTTCCCTTCTTGTGCAATAAAATGGTAGATCTGGAATCTAATTTATCCCTTTTGGATCTATCAAAAAATTTTTTATCTGGAGAAATTCTTGATTGTTGGATGAATTGGAAAAATTTATTGACATTGCGATTGGACAACAATAATTTGGTAGGAAAAATACCAAGTTCCATGGGTTCTCTAACTCGGCTTAAATCACTACACTTGAGCAAGAACAAGCTCTCTGGAAACTTGTCCACCACATTGTCAAGCTTTCATTATTTGAAAGTTTTGGATCTTAGTGAAAATAAATTTTCTGGAAGAATACCGTTATTGATAAGAGAAAGCCTACCCCAACTTCGAGTCCTTATTCTTCGCACAAATAAGTTGAGTGGCAGTATTTCCATCCAGCTCTGTCATCTTTATTCTCTTCAAATCTTGGACCTTTCACAAAACAATCTCTCTGGAGCCATTCCGACATGCTTTGGTAACTACAGTGCAATGATTAATAGACCAAAATATTTATACAATTTTTTGTACAATTATACACGTCCATTCTCAGAAAAAGTAGTGGTTGTGATAAAGCAATATCAGTATGAATTCAGCAGTTCTCTCTTCCAATTAACAAGCATTGACATTTCATGCAACAACTTGTATGGAGAGATCCCTCCAGAGTTGACCCATCTTAAAGGTTTGTTATCCCTAAACCTATCCATGAACAAACTTCAAGGAAGGATCCCAGATAAAATTGGCAACATGACATCACTGGAGTCTATTGATTTATCAATGAATAAACTTTCAGGCATAATTCCTCAAAGTATGTCAAGTTTGACATTCTTGGAATATTTAAATTTGTCATACAATAACTTATCCGGAAGAATTCCTTTAGGTACCCAGATCCAAGGCTTCACTCCACTCAGTTTCATTGGCAACCATGAGCTCTATGGTCTACCATTGGCAGATGAATGCACAAAAGCTGAAACACCTTTAGCTCTAAAACCAAGTTGGCACAATGAAAGAGATGGATGGATTGATATGAGGTGGTTCTATTTGGGCATGCCATTTGGATTTGTTGTGGGGTTTTGGGCTGTTTTGGGTCCTTTAATGTTGAACAAGGTTTGGAGATTGACCTATTTTCAATTCTTGGATGACTTGAAATACAAGTTGTTGGGTGGGCTTAGATTTGTTTAAAGTTTTTGTGTTTTTATCTACACCTGTTTAGATTTGTTTCTTATTTAGCATTGTTTAAATTTGTGGTCCGATTTGATTGGTTGTTGGTGTTATTTTTGAAGGGCTTTAATTCCTTTATCTGTAATTTCTCAATGCTTATCTTGTAAACATAGTATTCCTACGCCAAAAGTGAAGGCATATCAATAAAAGTTGTGTAATTCAAAAAAAAAAAATTGTATGTAAATGTTTAGTTTATATATTTGCACTATGCAATGTTATTTCTACAATTTTTAAAATTTATCATCATATAAATTACAACTTCATATAGTACTAGAAAGATGATCTCATAGATTTATCTGTTAGCTATTAGACCATTACATTTATTCGTAATGCTATTGTACGTCACTAGCCTGTTCAGCAGTAGTAAACTAGGTAGAGTAGGTGGGCACATGTATGCTATTTAAATGTGATTTATATTTGTGCCTTCCAATTAATTTTCATAAATTCATGGACGGATCATTATGTTTGCTCAATTTCTTCCCAAATATATTGTCAGCTAAATTGCAAAACAAAAGTAGACAAGATTTATAAACCTAAAAAAAATAAAAAATGGAACATTATGTATATATATTCCAATTCAAAACCCATGATATCTAACAATTCATTTGTGTTGACTTTTAAACACTTTATTCCTGGTTATCCTTAATATATTATAAGAAATGTAATATTGACAGTTCATTTAGACAATTAGAAGGAATATTGTCTTTTCACTTTAACAAAGCCATTTGCAAAATTGGGATAGTGTTTGAGAACAAAAAAATTTGACCTTGGATTTGGATTCGTGTCCATTTTATAAATACTTTTAATATAATTATATTCTAAGCTTCGTACAAATCTATAGAAGTACAAATTTATGGTCTGAAGTCCATGCTCCTAAACGCAAGATATGTAATCACCTACTTTCTTGGAGTCTAATAATTTATTTAAATTTCTTAGCAGAAATTTATTATTCTTCTTAAAATTTTCATTTGAATAAAACTCAAAAACTAGTTGAAGATATAAGATACTCATATTCACTACTTTGAGAATAAAGCTCTAAAGCTGTAAGGAGAATATAGAGGAATGTTAACCAGATGGTGTCAACTTGATACTAATGACCTATAATGTGTGATGCATTCAGGAAATTGTAACTTTTAGTTATACTCGTAATAGTAGTTTATCACAAATTCAAGAATCCCATATTTATTTCTATCAAATTTTGGTGTCCTTTTGAGTGCGTCCATCCGTCTATGCATGTGTATGATCATTTAAAGATACTTTTAACTCCGTCTTTGATACATCATTCTATTCTTCTATTTTCTATTTAATTATGTGTTTATATCGATCAATTTTTTTCATTATTTGTCGATAAGCCCTTCTCGGTACTCGTCTTCTTTTTGTATGATTGATGTTCATCTATTTGCCTCCTATGTTAATTTTTTGAACAAACTCTAATGATCTCTGATTGCAATTTGAACTCTACCGCACCCAACTGGTTTTCTAATCTCTCTTCTATTGTTTCCCTTGATCTAAGTAATAACTAAATTCATGGTTTGCTTCTCGCCCCTCTACGGAACCTAACTACTCTTCGGTTCCTTAATCTTGCTGGTAACCAATTCAACTCTGCAATACCAGAGTGGTTGTATGACATGACCGGCCTCCAAAGCCTCGATCTTTCTCTCAATGATTTTCAAGGATCAATTTCTATTGCTATTGGCAACCTGACATCACTCACAATACTCGATCTTTCTTCCAATAATTTTCAAGGATCAATTTCTGGTGCTATTGGCAACCTGACATCACTTACAATACTCTATCTTTCTTCCAATGATTTTCAGGGATCAATTTCTGGTGCTATTGGCAACATGACATCACTCACAATACTCGATCTTTCTTCCAATCATTTTCAAGGATCAATTTCTGGTGCTATTGGCAACTTGACATCACTCACAAAACTTCGGTTATCTAGCAATGACTTTGAAGGAGGAATTCCAACATCCTTGGGAAACCTCTTCAATTTGAGAGTTTTAGATTTGTCATGGAACCAACTCACTGGAGACATTTCTGAAATTTTTGGAGATTATTCATTGGATTCGTGCGCCAAGGAAACACTAAAGTGAAGCCAATTGCCCAAGCAGTTGGGAGTATTTAAAAGTTTGTCCGTGCTTGATATTTCCCGTAACTCCATTTCAGGCCCACTTCCAGTGTCTATAGGGAAATTATCATCCTTGAGGGGCTTATATATTTCTTCTAATATTTTCAATGGGAGTATTCCAAAAACTCTTGGGAGTCTCCCTAAATTAGAAAGTGTGGACATCTCTAACAATTCCTTGGAAGGCACCATTTCAGAAGTTCACTTTGCAAATCTAACAAGACTGAAGGATTTCTTTGCTGATTCAAACCCATTGGCCTTGAAAATAAGCCCCAATTGGATTCCTCCATTTCAACTCCGTCAAATTTCACTAAACTCAATTCATATGGGACCTCAATTATTTCCTTCATGGCTTCAAACACATAGGGAATTGAAATTTTTATTCTTATCAAATGCTTCAATATTAGGTGTAATCCCAACTTGGCTTTCCAATATGTCCCAACTTTCTTATGTTGATCTATCTCAAAACCAGATCCAAGGCCCGTTGCTTCCTATGCCTGCTAAACTAAGCTATTTAGATCTTTCAAATAATTACTTGAATGGATCCCTTCTTGTGCAATAAAATGGTAGAAAAGGAAGCTAATTTATTAAGGTTGGATCTATCAAAAAAAAAAAAAATTTTGTCTGGAGAAATTCCTGATTATTGGGTGAATTGGAAAAATTTATTGGCATTGCAATTGGACAACAATAATTTGGTAGGAAAAATACCAAGTTCCATGGGTTCTCTAACTTGGCCTGGATCACTACACTTGAGCAAGAACAAGCTCTCTGGAAACTTGTCCACGACATTGCCAAGTTTTGATTATTTACAAGTTTTGGATCTTAGTGAAAATAAGTTTTCTGGAAGAATACCATTATTGATAGGAGAAAGCCTACCCCAACTTCAAGTCCTTATTCTTCGCACAAGTAAGTTAAGTGGCAGTATTTCCATCCAGCTTTGTCATCTCTATTCTCTTCAAATCTTGGACCTTGAACAAAACAATCTCTCTGGAGCCATTCCGACTTGCTTTGGTAACTACAACGCAATGATTAACAAGCCAAACTATTCAAAATTATTTGTGTTCAATGATACAAATGCATTCTTAGATAAAGCAATGGTTGTGATAAAGCAATTGTAAAGTGAATTCAGCAATCTCTCCCTCAATTAACAAGCATTGACATTTCATGCAACAACTTGTATGGAGGGATCCCTGCAGAGTTGACCCATCTTAAAGGTTTGTTATCCCTAAACCTATCCATGAACAAACTTCAAGGAAGAATCCCAGATAAAATCGACAACATGACATCACTGGAGTCTATTGATTTATCAATGAATAATCTTTCAGGCATAATTCCTCAAAGTATGTCAAGTTTGACATTTTTGGGATATTTAAATTTGTCATACAATAACTTATCAGGCAAAATTCCTTTAGGTACCCAGATCCAAGGCTTCACTCCGCTCAGTTTCATTGGCAACCATGAGCTCTGTGGTCTACCATTGGCAGATGACTGCACAAAAGCTGAAACACCTCTAGTTCTAAAACCAAGTTGGCACAATGAAAGAGATGGGTGGATTGATATGAGGTGGTTCTATTTGGGCATACCATTTGGATTTGTTGTTGGTTTTTGGGGCTGTTTTGGGTCCTTTAATGTTGAACAAGGTTTGGAGATTGGCCTATTTTCAATTCTTGGATAACTTGAAATACAAGTTTTTTTGTGGGTTTAGATTTGTTTAAAGTTTTTGTGTTTTTATCTAGGTCTGTTTAGATTTGTTTCTTATTTAACTTTGTTTAAATTTGTGGTCCTAGTTTGGTTAGTTGTTGGTGTTGTTTTTGGGAGGACTTTAATTTCTTTATCTATAAACCCGCATTGTTTGTCCTATAACCACAGTATTCCTCCGCCAAAAGTGAGGGCATATCAATAAAGATTGCGTTATTATAAAAAAAAAAATTGTATGTAAATGTTTAGTTTGTGAGTTTGCACTACGCAATATTAATTCTGTAATTTTTAAAATTTATCATCATATAAATTACAACTTCATATAGTACTAGAAAGATATTCTCATAGATTTATCTACTAACTAGTAGACCACTACATCTATTCGTAATGCTATTGTACGTCACTAGTCCATTCAACCGTAGTAAACTAGGTAGAGTAGGTGGGCACATGTATGCTTTTTAGATGTGATTGATATTTGTGTTTTCCAATTAATTTTCATAAATTCATGGATGGATCATCATGCTTGCTCAATTTCTTCCCAAATATATTATCAACTAAACTGCAAAGCAGAAGTAGACAAGATATATAAACCTAAAAAAAAAAAAAAAAATGTAACATAATGTATATATATTCCAATTCAAAACCCATGATATCTAACTATTCATTTGTGCCCACTTTTAAACACTTTATTCCTTCTTTATTCCTGGTTATCCTTAATATCTTATAAGAAATGTAACATTGACAGTTCTTTTAGACAATTAGAAGGAATGCTGTCTTTTCACTTTAACTAAGCCATTTGCAAAATTGAGATAGTGTTTAAGAACAAAAATTTTGACCTTGGATTTGGATTCGTGTCAATTTTATAAATACTTTTAATAAAATTATATTCTAAGCTTCATGCAAATCTGCACAAATACAAATTTATGGTTTGATGTCCATGCTCCTAAACGCAAGATATGTAATCACCTACTTTCTTGGAGTCTGATAATTTATTTAAATTTCTTAGCAGAAATATATTGTTCTTAAAATTTTCATATGAACAAAACATAAAAACTAGTTGAGGATATAAGATACTCATATGCACTACTCTGAGAATAAAGCTCTAAAGATGTAAAGAGAATATAGAGGCAATGATGAGTATGGTGTCAACTTGATACTAATGACATATGGATGTGTGATGCATTTAGGAAATTGTACCTTTTAGTTACGCTCATAATAGTAGTTTCCCACAAATTCAAGAATCTCATATTTATTTCTATCAAATTTTGGTGTCCTTTTGAGTGCGTCCATCCATCTATGCGTGTGTATGATCATTTAAAGATACTTCTAGCTCTGTCTTTGATACATCATCCTATTCTTCTATTTTCTATTTAATTATGTGTTTGTATCGATCAATTTTTTTCATTATTTGTCGATAAGCTCTTCTCGGTACTCGTCTTCTCTTTGTATGGTTGATGTTCATCTATTTGCCTCCTATGTTAAGGTACCCATAGATTTATTTTCACTGTGTTTATATAGGTCCTAGGTAATATTCATGGATAATTTTTTGCTACAAAATATATCAATTTCTATGAAATAAAAATAAAATTGTTGGGAAAAAAAGAAATTTCTTATTTTCTCCAAATTGCTATATATAAGTTATGCATATTTTTTGTAAAATCAACTCGTCGTTTTTATTTATTGTTTCAACTTTTAAATATTCCTTCCAAACTTTGTTGCGGTATGATAGTCGTAAAATGATTTGCATATTTCACTGATGAAAACCAAAATAATTTTTTTGTTATACATCAATTTGCATTGTTAATTTTTCATGCAATTTTATTTAGGATTTTTTCCAAGTATTTAAATGCATGGTTATACTTTAGAAATACAATTTGTTTTTTATTTTAGCTTTTTTGGACATCAATTAATAATTTATTAGAAATTGGACTTCCCAAAATATTAGAAAGAATAAATAATTTTATATAAATAATAATTTTTAAATTACATCAAATTTAATTAAATTTATGGTCATGACCAATTTTGCAATAAATAAAATAAAATAAAGAAGACAGAACCGCGTCGGTTTCCCTTTCCCCCTTCGCAAGAATTGTTTTTGTTTAAAAAGAAATTTTTGCTCCTAAAGAATCAATGAGCAGTGGGAAATTGAAAAATCAGAGGAATTTCTTATTCGATTTCGGTATCATTTCTGATACGCTTAGGGTTCCAAATCATGGGGGTTCAGGGTTTTTGTTAAAGATGGCTTCCTTTGATGATGCTCTGAGGTAGCAGTTGTTGGATCTACAGAAACAACTTTCTAAGAAACAAGCCTTCGAAGGGGCTGTCTTCTCCATCAAATCTCTGTTTCAGGAGCGCTACCCCTCTGCCTCCCCTTCTCTTCAGAGGTTGGTGTGGTTTTTATTTATTTGTTATTATTATTATTTGGTAAAAGAAGGCGGCACCTCCAATTTTTTATTAATAAACCCTTACTTTTGGCGAAGGAATACTGTGGTTACAAGTTAAAACCAACCAACCAAATTAGGACAAATAAAATTAAACATAACTAACAAAGGAGATAAAAACATAAAAACAACCAAAAACAAAATGAAATACACCAAATGAAACTCTAGGAGCTCCTCCCAAAATTCCCAAAGATACCACAAAGTACATCTACCTTTCCGAAGCCAATGAACTACAATTCGCGAGTCACTTTCAATAATCACATTAACATAATGCAAACATTTACACAAACAAATTCCTTCCCTGATTGCTTTTAATTCCGCACTATTATTTATACCATTGCTAAAATAACTTGAAAAAACCGCTTTTACCATGCCATGACAATCCCGAATAATTCTTCCACCTCCTGAAGTACCCGGATTGCCCCTACAACTCCCATCACAATTAAGTTTTATCCACCCTACTGGAGGTTTAACCCATGAAATAATTTTTCCAGGCCTATTGCAAACTCCCTGATACTTAATTTGAAACTCATTCAAAATCTTAATGTCTGACTTCTTCAATTTTTGAAAAGAAATTGTGCTCTTAACAATAAAACTAACCTAGAATCGAACACTTCTCCACATCTGATCTGCACTTTGATAAACTCCTTCCATTCTCGCTTTACATCTTCAATTCCAGAGGCACCACGTAATCAAACATGGAATCAACCCAATTAAAATACCTTTAATAGACGATTTTTTTGCATAGTGGAACCAATTTGCCATTTTATTTTTCCAAGGCAGAGATCGTTGGAAAGGAATCCCCAATGCCACACTAGCCCGACGCCAAACTTCTGAAACCACCTCTCCTAAAGAAAGAATATGATCAATGTTTTCCTGGTTTCTCTGAATGCAGTAATCACAAGCCCAAACCATCGATATTCCTTTGGTCTGAACTTTGTCATCTACAGTCAAGCATCTAAACTAGGCTCTCCATAAACACATTGAGATTCTTCTAAGCAATAAAGAATGCCAAAACCATTCATTCCACAAAAAAATTATCACTTCTACTCCTCACTGCCTCCCAAGTCGTTTTTGTAGAAAAATTACCATCCGGGGCAGGCTTCCAGACAAAAATATCTTGCCCACATTTAATCGTCGGCACCTGTTGCAAAATTTCCCTTATTTTATCAGCACCAACCAATTCCCGTACTAGATCAGAGTCCCAATTATTATTTAGCCAGCAATCCTTAATACACAGTTTTTTGTTCAAAATATCCTCAGTGCTCACAGATAACGGGCCTAATGACAGCCACCTGTCGAACCAAAAATAAGAGTTTCCATCTCTCACCAAAATTTTAACATTATCCATAACTTTTGGAATGGTGGCCATAATTGATTTCCAAAACCGAGAGTCATTTGGTCTCCCCTTCCTTATTAATAAATGATAATTTCTGCAATATTTAACTCTGAAAAAATCTGCCCACAGATTGTTAAAAGGGAGCAATCTAAAGGCAAATTTCATGAGAAGAGATTTCTAAACTTCTTTAAGATCTCTCAGGCCCAAACCCCCTTCCGAGGTAGGTTTACAAATTTTCCCCCAAGAGCGCCAATGAATCTTTCTTTTATCTTTCACCTCTCCCCATAAAAAAATTGAGAGAGAGAGTTAATGCGAGAATATGTGACCTGCGAAATCCTAATAACAGACATCAAATGAATAGGAATGCTAGACAACACATGTCTTAATAAAATCAATCTTCCACCTTGTGAGAGCAACTTAGATTTCCACCTTACAATTTTCTTTCTAATCTTCTCCATAAGAGGCTCCAATGTCCTGGAAGACAATTTTCCAAACACCAAAGGCGCACCCAAATATGAAACAGGGAATTTACCTTCCATGAAACTCATGATTCTCAATAAACCACGCTTCCTAGCGGGAGTGATGTATTTTGAGAGGAATAATGCTGACTTAGTCTCACTAATTTTTTAACCCGACCACTTCTCATACCTTTCCAGAGCGTAAACTAAATTTCTCATAGACATCTTCCCACCATTCGCAAAAATAAGAATATCATCCGCATATAACAAATGCGAAACCAATAGGGTCCCAATCGGATGATTAAATTTACCAATCCGACCAGTTTTATAGTTTTTCCTAAGCAATCTTATCAAAACCTCCTCCATTATGATGAATAAATAAGGAGATAGTGGATCCCTTGCCGCAAGCCTCTCGTAGATTGGAAAAACCCATTAAACGTTTCGTTCATCAAAACAGAAAACCATGGAGACTCCACACAATTTTTTATGAGCTTGCAAAACCTCTCAGAGAAACCAAAAGCCTTAAGTACCTCCAGAAGAAAATTCTAATTCACTGTATCGTAAGCCTTAGTCATATCTAGTTTTATCATCACATTGCCGCCAACTATTTTTTTGTGCAAATACTGAACCATTTCTCGAGCCAGTGTAATATTTTCAAAAATACTTTGCCGAGGAATAAAAGCATCTTGTTCATGCAAAACCAACTTATCAATAACCTTGGTTAGTCTAAAAACAAGAATCTTGGAAAAAAATTTATAAGCTATAGAGCATAAACTAATAGGCTGGAATTTATCAAAGCTAGAAGGATTATCCACCTGCAGAATTAAAACAATAAATGAATAGGAAAAAAACTTGGAAAGAGTAGTGCCCTGAAAAAAATCCATTGCTGCATCCAAGAGATCTTTTTTTACAATATCCCAACAAGATTTATAAAATTTAGATCCAAATCCATCCGGTCTCGGACTGCTTTCTTTAGGAATAGAGAACACTGCTCTTTTAAATTCTTCTTCTGCCGGATCAGCACAGAGTAAATTATTATCAACATCTAAAATTTGCCTTAGAATTAACTTAGAGAGATCGCATGGTTCAACCACTGAAGACTCTGAAAGAAAATTCTGGAAAAAAACAGTTGCCTCATTATGAATTACTTCCGCACCCTCCAATATCCTCCCGTCGTTTAGAACCGTACGGTCTATACTACTCTTATTCCACTTTTGATTGATAATTGAATGAAAGAATTTAGAGTTTTGATCCCCCTCGGTCAACCATTTTTTTTTTTTTTTGCAAATTTGTCCTAAGCGAGATGCTTCCCTCTTGTCCCACACCTGAATCTCCACCTTAGTAGTCAAGTAATCATCTTCGACGTCCTCAGAAAAACCTGCTTGTAGTTTATTTTCTAGATATTTCATCCTTTCCTCAAGAGCTTTTAAATTTTCTTTCACTTTCCCAAAGACATTTTTATTCCATGCACATAATGCAACTTTAGTTCTCTTAAGGCAAATAACAAGTTTCAGAAGACCCGAGGCCGAGTCATTCCTGATCCAAACATCTTTAACGTACAACAAAAACATATCATGCGAGCTCCACATATTTAAGAACCGAAATAGGGTACGTATTTGTATACACCACCATAGGGCTATGATCTGATGATTTCCGACTCAGATATTTGAATTGAGCTGAACCATATAGGTTGGAAAAATCATTATTAATAAGAACACAATCAATCTTAGCCCAACTACGAGCTACCCCTTCATGACCATTGCACCACGACATTCGTGAGCCTGTGTTTGATAAATCAAAGAGACCACAATGATGTAAGCAATCATTAAACTCCATCATAGGTAACAGTGGTCTTGGATTTTCATCAATTCTTTCACTATCCGTTCGAATCACATTAAAATCACCCATGACCAACCAAGGAAAATCTGATTGGCACTCCTCCAATTGCTGCCATAACTCTCTTCTTTCAACATAAGAACATTTGGCATAGACAAAACTCACCAAAATTCTTTGTCCATCCTTAAAAAACCACCCATAAATCTTCTGAGTCATGATTGAAATCACCTCAAAAAAATCTATATCCTTCCAAAATAGCCACAATTTACTGCCCTGATTTTCATTAGATATAAAATGGTGGTAATTAAAAAAATTTCCCAACATTACCATCCACTCCTCAGCCGTGAACGGTTCTGAAATAGCAAATAACCCAACATTAAAATTTTTAGTTAGCATCTTTAAATTGCCTTTAGACCTACCCAACCCCCTAATATTCCAGAAAATAATTGTATTCTTCATAAATTTAATTTATGCAGTCGGATGAGAACCCTCTGAGATTTCCTCACTGAATTTTTTACGGAAATCCATCCCTGCCCTGTATCAGACTCATACATTTTTTCTTTGCCCTTTAAAACTGATATTTCACCTTCATCCCTCTCAGACGAATAACCCCAAGTCAATTCCTTCTATGGCAAACCTTGGTCCCAACCTTCAGTCAGTTTAGAACTATCCACACGATCCACTTCCTCTTGAGATAGAGGTTCATCGTTTGAAACTCGAGGATCATCATCACATCTGACTTCTTCACACTCCTCTTCATACCTCTCTATTGAATCTTCATTCCCATTATTTTCTAATGCTCTCTGCGGTATATCAGAGCTTTGCCTTACATGATCCCCATTTTCTTGAACTACAAGAGTTTTTGTTATTTCAAGGCCCCTATCATCAATCTGCTTCGTCATATGCACATTACTGGGTCCTGCTTCTTGCACCACCTTCTTTACTCCTTTATCCACGTTGGAATTGGTTTCTATTACACCGTCATTAGTCTTTGGTTTCCATATCTTTTTTTCTTTATATTTTTCCTCCTCCTTTCGCTTCTCTTCCACCCTGCAAACAATCGAGGTATGTCCTTTCCTGCAACATTTAGAGTAGAAAAAACTCATCTTTTCATATTTGGCCTCTTGCCAAATACATTGTTTCGAATATAAAATAAGAGGAAATCCCTTTACCAGCTCCTTTGTTAGGTCAACTTCCACGCAAATACGTGCCTCCGATGCTCTCGTACGATTAATTGTTGCTTTATCAGTTCCAAGATAACGACCAAAACGAGTCACTATTATTTGGAGAAAATCTGTTCGGAAAAGATGCATTGGTAACCCCGGTAAGAAAATCCATTGAGGAGCCAATAAAGATTCTTTTTTAGTATCAAAATCCACTGTCCACTTGAACATCCAAAAAGAATTGTCTTCCATAATTCTACCTTCCCTTGCCTAACCATGCAGAAAGTCACATTCGTTTTTCATGTGAATTAACACGTGATAATCATCCATAACACTGACCATTGGAATTTCCATCAAACCCCACGTTTTCACAATCAAAAGCCGAATTTTATCAATAGATGGTTGATTCCTCAAAAATTTCATTACTAATGCAAAACAAAATTCTTCCTCAACCTTAACCATCTCTGCTTCTGAGAAAATAAATCCCAATTCCCTATTGATATTAATGGGCAATCTCATGGGAATTTTGAATGTAGGCATCTCCACTTTTTACTCACAATTTGAGCATATGACTACACCTCGGGACTAGCCTGGACGGCATTCCCCGCCGATGGTGCTGCCATTGGCGGAGGACGACACTGTATTGCAAAATGTTGAAATTAAAGCCAAACTTTTCTAAATATAAAATAGACTGACCTGCATTGTTTGGAAACTCCCTAATCAGCGACGACTTTTTGTTTCCGTGATCTGTCCTCTATGGCGACGGCTCACGGTTTTTGGCACAGATCGTTGTTCTGTGTTAGCCCTTATGTGTCTCCTTAGAAAAACAACAAACCTTGAGTCTTGGCATTCGCTTCGCAAGGAAAAGCGGTGACGGCGATGGGAAAAATGCAGCGGCGATGCTGGGAAGCGGCAGAGAGTTGCCGAGCATGGAGGCTGCTGTGGCTGGGGCTGTGGCGGCAACGAAGGGCGCACTGGCAGCAAGGTAGTGGCTGGTTAAGAGTGGATGTCAGCGGCCGGAGCTGGAAACATCAGAGAGGATGGGGGGTTCTGAAGGAGCTGCAGCAGAGGATGCTTGCTGAGACCGTGATGACAGGTGAGAGTGAGTGACGGCGAGGGGTCTGTGGAGGGTTGTGTTGCAGCAATCTGGAGAGATCGGGTCCTGAACCTAATTCGGCAGTCAGCACTTCAGCAAATCGCCTTCAAAGCTAGGCTTTCACAGCCCATCATTAGGCAGGGGAGGCAGTGGCCGCCGCAGCTAAGCAAAGTAACAGATGGTGTTGCAATGATGGTGCGGTGGCCAACGAGACGAGATTCTCCTCTACAGGCCCTTCATCCTGTTGCGGTGCTGGCATCGAGCGACAGCACACGGTGTGGCAGCAAGTGAGTGGCAGCCCAGCTACTAGAACCTAGCAACAGATTGTGCGCAAGGAGGTTTTGGGGGTGCACAGGATTTTGGGGTGTAAGGGAAAGAACCAAAGGGCATCGACGATGGTGTAGTGGCGATCAAGTGTCAGCAACGGCTCTGCGGAAATGGTACGGCTGTGTGACAACAGGCAGGTGGTAGTTCGCGCAGCGACTCAAACCCAGCAGCAAATCGTGCGCAGGGAGGATTTGGGGGTGCAAGGGATTTTGGGGCGCAAGATACAGAATGTGTTGGCAACAGTGCAGCGGAGATGGTGCGTCGGCAATGGTGCTACGACGATGGCGCGGCAAGGGTGCTACGATGATGGTATGGCGATGGTGCAGCGATGCAGTAGCAGGTGGATTAGGGTTGATGCGTTAATTCATGAATTTATTGCTTTCTTTTCAGATTGATTGATTTTGCTTGATTTGTGCATTTTCTTGTTTTTTTTTTACCCTTTTGTTTTTCTGGTTGAGTTTCTATTTGAATTTCACTACGACATCTTCTATGTTAGCAAAAATAAAATCTTCTACCGTTATACATTATTTATTGTATTTTCATCCTATTTCATATCACCAACCAATCATCTAATAGAGGTGCTTGTCCTACAAGCATGTCAATTCCATGCAAACTATATATATCAGCCACCAGAGCCTCTGTACCCCACTGTAGCATCCTGACCTTTTGAAGCATGGGGCCTCGACTTGGTCAGACCACTGCCAAAGTTCTCCCTTGGCCACCTATACATACTGGCAGCTACATATTACTTTTCTAATGGGCCGAAGCAACCCCTCTTAGAGAAGTGAAGGACCACTGTTATGGTATTCTCCAGTGTATCTTTACTTTTATACATGCTGAAAATAATGGGGAAAATGATCAATCACACCAAACCACAAGAACAAAAGCAATTTTTTATATGGAAAACTTCCCCAATGTGATGAAGAAATACCCCGGGACCTAGTCCAGTTGAAATTTCCACTATCAACTAAATAATGAGTATACAAAGTCTTCTCCAATCACAATTAGAGGCTATAAATATATCTCATCAATATATCATCAATCTTGGCAAATACAAAGAGAATTGGAGAGAATATACCAAAATTGTGGTTATTATTCATGGGCATAAATCCCAACTCCTAAGCTCAAAATCCAATCTCCACCGTTCATATTGTAGCTCCTTGAGTTGTGAACCTCTCCTCCAAATTTTAGATCGATCGGACCACAAACAAAGCAGGATCGATTTCTTGATGAAATATGAGTAGCATGAGAAAAATCACGTTTTTCTCTCTTTCTTTTGAGAAGCTCCTCCCCTCTTTTTTTTTTTTTTTTATAACTTCCTTTAGGTTATCACACTAATGAGCTGGGTTTTAGGATTTTTATAAAGCCTATTTGTTCTTTCCTCCATATGGAAGGAAATAACCCAACAAATCTCCTCCTTTCCGACTATGTGGAGGGAATCGCCATCACAACGATTGAACAACAAACTTCAAGCTTCTCCTTTGGTAGTGTCTTTGTCAACATATCAGAACCATTATCATTAGTGTGAACCTACTCAAGTTCCAGTAACTTATCGTTTAATGCATATATGATGCATTGGTATTGTACATTAATGTGCTTCGATCTTGCATGGAAAATGGAATTCTTAGCAAGATGAATAGCACTTTACCTATCACAAAACAACACATACCTCTGCTACTTGAAACCAAGTTCTCTCAAGAACTTACTTGCCCATAGCAACTCTTTAGTCACTTCCGTTGTGACAATGAACTCTGGTTCTATCATAGAAAGAGCAATACACTTCTAAGTCTCGATTGCCAAGCCATAGCCCCACCTGCAAAAGGTATCAAATAGCCCGAAGTAGACTTACGAGTATCCACATCCCTTGCCATATCTACATCTGTGTAGCCAACTAACAATGGTTGGCCATTTCCCAAACCAAGTCTCAAAGTGGAAGTGCCTTGAAGATACCTCATGATCCACTTCACTGCATTCTAATGCTCTCTTCCTGGATTTGTCAAGAATCAGCTAACTACACCAATAACATAGGCTATATCTGGTCTTGTGCAAACTATTGCATACATCAAACTTCCTACTACTGAGGCATAAGAAACTCTTTCCATGTCTTCCTTTTCCTTATCTGTAGAAGGACATTCATTTATACTTAGCTTGAAGTGGGTAGCAAAAGGAGAGCTAACCACTTTAGCTTTGTCCATATTGAACCTGTGAAGCACTTTCTCAATGTACTCCTCTTGTGACAAATATAACTTCTTGGCACTCCTGTCATGACTGATTCTTATGCCAAGAATTTTCTTTGCTGCCCCCCAAATCTTTTATAACAAATGACTTACTCAATTGCTTCTTCAACTGGTTAATCCTTAAAACATTCCTGCCAACAATCGGCATGTCATCCACATAAAATAGTAACAAAAGAAAATTATCATCAGAGAATTTCTGAACAAATACACGGTGATCTAAATTGTTTGTCTTGTAGCCTTACTCCCCCATAATAGACTCAAACTTCTTGTACCACTGCCTTGGTGCTTGTTTCAAACCATATAGGCTTTTCTTCAGCTTGCACACATATTCCTCTTTCCCTTTAAATCTAAAACCCTCTAGCTGCTTCATATAAATATCCTCCTCCAAATCACCATGAAGCAAGAAAGTTTTCACATCCATCTGCTCAACTTCCAACTCAAGACTAGTTGCTAAGCTGAGTATTGTATGGATAGATGACATCTTTACAATTGGAGAGAAGATCCCATCAAATTCAAAACCTTTTCTATAACCGACCCCTTTTCAAACCAATCTAGATTTGTACCGTGGCCATGTAGAGAACTCATTTGGCTTCTTCTTATAAATCCACTTGTTCTCCAAAGCTCTTTTTCCTTTAGCTAGCTTCACTAACTCAAATGTGTGGTTTTCATGCAATGACTGCATCTTATCTTACATGGCCTCAACCACTTTGTCTTGTGTTCATCTTCTATGGCTTCTCCGAAACACTGGGGCTCTCCCCCGTCAGTCAATAACACATATTGTTATGCTAAATACCAGGTGGAAGGATGTTGGTCTCTGGCTGACCTCTTAGATGGGGCCTCTAGTGGAATCTATGGCACTATCAAATGCTCATCAGTATCAACATCTCCCTGAACTTGTAGGGGAACATACACATCACCTCTACCCTGGTGGTCATCCTGAACATCATTCTCAACTTGAGATGGAAAATTCTTTAAAGGAACTGGATCCACGTCAGTCAAACTAGCACCCTACTGAGACATAGATTTCTATGCCTTCTCAATATCCTGAATCATCTAATCTTCTACAAACACGACATCTTTGCTTCCCATAATTTTCTTCTCAACTGGATCATAAAACTTGTATCCAAACTCATCTTGACCGTAGCCAAGGAATATACACTGTCGCGTTTTCTCATCAAGTTTTGACCTTTCATCTTTTGGAATATGCATAAACGCTTTGCACCCAAAAATACGCAGGTGATTATAAAAAGCATCCTTACCTGTCCAAAGTCGGTCTGGCATATCAAACTGTAGAGGAACACAGGGTATAAAATTCAACACATGAACAAAAGTGCTCAATGCCTTCCCCTAAAAATATTTTGGCAACTAGACTTGTGAAAGCAAACATCTCACTCTCTCAACCAAAGTTCAATTCATCCTTTCTGTTATTCCATTCAATTAAGGAGTTTTTGGAGGTGTCTTTTGATGCTGAATACCATGTTGTCTGCAATACTCATCAAAAGAACCAGAATACTCTCCAGATGCACCTCAGTTTCTTCCCAGTCTATCTCTCAACTAGGGCTTGAAATTTCTTGAACTCAACCAACATTTGGTCTTTTGAATTAAAGGTATAAACCCAAAAATTCCTTGAATGATCATCTAAGAAGGTCACAAAGTATCTAGAGCCACCAAGTGTTCTCGTCTTCATATGGCCACACACATCCGAATGTACCAAATCCAATATATCTGACTTTCTCTAATGAGGGAAATTCTTGAAGGAAACTTTGTTGTACTTCCCTGAAAAACAATGAGTACACCTTTTCAGAAGTGTATTTTTCAATCCATATAGTAGACTTTTCTTTTTCAGTAAAGCTAATCCTTTCTCACTCATGTGGGCTAGTCTATTGTGCCACAACTCTGTTGTACCATTATCCTCCATCGCATTAAAAATGCTGTTGGAGATCTTTTCTTGCAGAACGTACAATGCAAAGTGCTTCATGCCTCGAGCCATAACCATAGCACCCTTGGTGAGCTTCCACTGGTCATTATTGAAAGAGTTACAGTACTCTTCATCATCAAGTTTACCTGCAGAAATCAAATTCAAAAGAATGTCAGGAATATGCTTCACATCTCTGAGAACTAAACTCATGCCATTATTCGTCTTCAGATACATATCCCCAATTCCAATGACTTTAACCAAGCCATCATTGCCCATATTTACAGTTTCAAAGTCACCGGATCTATAAGATGTAAAGAGATCCTTCTGAGATGTAGCATGAATGGAGGCACCCCTGTCAATCACCCATCTAGTATCATGGTATGCAACATTTATCATCTCATCATCATAAACAATGAGGAAGTCTGCAGGAGTGGTGGTAGCAACTCTATCATCGCCATCTTTGTCATCTCCATTCTTCGTTTCCTTCCCTTTCTCATTATTGTTTTCTTTCTTCAATTGCCTGCAATATTTCTTGATGTGTCCCTTTTTTCCCACAGTGATGACACTCAATATTTGCAAACTTGTTGGACTTGCTTCTACTGTTATCTTTGTTCTTTGGACCTCTGCTCTTACTTCTCCCCCTCTTTTCTGTAACCAAGATCTCTGATTGTAAAGAGGATCTGTGTGTTTTTCTTCTCATCTCTTCATTTAACAAACAACTCTTGGTCATATCTATTATGATTACACCTTCTGGAGCGGAGTTAGATAATGAAGTTCTGAGCGTCTCCCACGACTCCGGTAATGAACCAAGCATACCCTTGTATCTCATCATCAAACTTAATACCCATTCCAACCATCTAATTAATAATTCCTTGGAATGTATTCACGTGATCAAATAAAAGAGTTTCGTCCTAGTACCTCAAAGCCACCATTTATTTAATTAGAAACAATTTATTATTTCCAGTCTTTCTAGCATATAGTTGTTCAATCCTACTCCATAGAGAACGTGCATTTGTCTCTCCACTAATATGGTTCAAAACATTATCATCTACCCACTGCCTGATATACCTACACACCTGTCAATGTAACAAAGTCCATTCCAAATCAAACTTCTTTTTTTGGTTTTTCAACACTAAATCCCAATAGGTAATAATATTTCACATAAATAAGATTTTCCATTTTTTCTTTCCATATGTGATAATTTGAACCATTGAGATTTATCATTCTACTTGTATTTGCTTCCATAACTCAAACTACCAACCTAACAATTTATCTACCAACCTAACAATTTGTCAACCCAGCTCTGATACCACTTTGTTGGGAGAGATATCAACAAACAATTCTTCTTTCAATATACAAGAAAATATAGTGTATCTCTATTTTAATAGGTGCTAAAAATAATATGAAAAATGATCAATCACACCAAGCCACAAGAACACAAACAATTTTTTACGTGGAAATCTTCTCCATTGCGAGGAAGAAAAATCACGGGACATAGTCCAGTTGAAATCTCTACTATCAACTAAATAATGGGTACACAAAGTCTTCTCTAATCGCAATTAGAAGTGACAAATATATCTCATCAATATATCATTAATCTTGGCAAATACAATGAGAATTGGAGAGAATATTCCAAAATCATGGTTACTGTTCATGGGCACAAATACCAACTCCCGTGCTCAAAATCCGATCTTGAGTCGTGAACTTCTCTTCCAAATTTTAGCTCGATCAAACCACTAATGAAGCAGGATCAGACTCCTGATGAAATCTGGGTAGCATGAGAAAAATTGCATTTTTCTCTCTTTCTTTTGAGAAGTGAAGGCTCCTCCCCTCTCCCCTCTCTTTTCATAACTTTGTAGACACCCCATTTTTACCCAGGCCCAATATATGTATTACTATTATTATTATTATTATTATTATTACTTTCTTTATTATTATTATTATTATTATTATTATTATTATTTTTCATTAGTATTATTAATATTACTTTTATTTTTATTTTTTTACGTCTATTTTATTATTATTATTATTATTTATTATTTTCTTTCTATTGTCATTATTATTAGTATTTTTATTACTATTATTTTATTTATTACTATTATTATTATTATTATTATTTTTATTTAATATTATTATTATTACTTTTATTTTTATTTTTATTTATATTGTTTATTATTATTATTATTAATTATTTTCATTATTATTGACATTATTTTTATTATCATTATTATTAGTATTTTTATTACTATTATTATTTTATTTATTATTATTATAATTATTATTATTTTAATATTATTATTATTACTTTTATTTTTATTTTTATTTTTATTGTTTATTATTATTATTATTAATTATTTTCATTATTATTGACATTATTTTTAATTATTATTATTATCAGTATTTTTACCTTTATTATTACTATTATTATTATTATTTTATTTATTTATTTATCTTTATTATTACTATTATTGTTATTATTTTATTATTATTATTATTTTTACCTTATTATTATTATTACTATTATTATTATTATTATTATTATTTCCTTATTTACATAATAGTAGTATATATTATTTCCAAAAAAAAAAAAAATACCATAAACCAAAAAAGGAAATGTTTTTAGGGTTTCTTCAAAATTAATTTTATAAAAAGGGAGCCAGGGGCGCCGGAGGAGGAGACACAGCCACAGAGCTAAGGCAGAAAAACAAAAAAAAAAAAAACCATCTTGGCCTCACCATTCCAGCCGCACCACTCTCTCCCTCCGGCAAGCCTCTCTGCATCCTCCCATCACCATCTTCCTTCCACCTAGCCGGATCCCTCACCCTTCAACTTCCCTTCCCCCTCATTCTCTCATCCCTCCGTCACCCTCACTGCCTCTCTCCCTCTCTCCGGCAAGCCTCTCTGCAACTCCCGTCCGCCACCATCACAGCCCCGGACGCCCCTCTGCGAAAGATCGCCACCAGTTCACCCACGACCCAGCTGTTCTTCGCCGCCGGAGCCTCCACCATACGACCATCGCCTTCGGCAACCCACTGCCCATGCATAGACCAGCCTCGGCAGCACCCTCCGGCCATCTGTCTCCAACTTCTCTCTTCACGGCGTCCTCGCCATCTGCAGCACCACCCAGCCACAGCACCTCTGCCCCGCGGCCAAGTTACTCGACGAGCCCCTGCAATCTCCTCCGGCCACGAACCTCTACTCCAGAACCAGTCCCTCCGGCCAAGAACCCACAGTGAGTCTCCCTGCCCTCTGCATGCTGACCATATACACACACACACTCGTGAATATATGTATATATATATGGATTCGGTTTTGCAATTTATGACATAAAGTTTAAGTCTTTTAGTTTTTTTCTTATTTTTTTATTTTATTTTATTTTATTTTTACATGCTGTGTATACTCTTATTTATTTAAGTTTTCTTATTATGTGTTTATTTTGTTTTATTTGTTAAAACTATACTTGTTAGATAATTAATATAGTAATATTGTTTTAATTTTTAAATGGTAAATACTATTCAATTTTATTCTTCTTACGGCAGGATTTTTGTTCACATTTAAAATTTAATTATTTTTGTTTATGCATGGAAAATACTAATTCTTCTTATTGCAGGATTTTTTTTGTTCATATTTAAATTTTAATTATATTTGTTTATGCATGGAAAATACTAATTAACCTTATTCTTCTTATTGCAGGATTTTTGTTCATATTTAAATTCTAATTATTTTTGTTTATGCATGGAAAATGCTAATTTATTCTATTCTTTTTATTGCGGGGCTTTTCTTCTTTTTATGATAATATTTATATAGGTATATCTGACATCAATTTTTTTAGGATTTTCTTCCCTTGTGTAAGAATTTTTATTCAGGTTTTACATACACATATCTAATGTTATTATTTTAATTGTTATTTATTTAAAATTTAGGTTTAAAGTTTCATTGTCTTTATTGTGTATATTACTTAATATTATTGTCGTAGGTTTTGGATTATATCATTTAATTTTTATTTTTTTTATTCTTCATAGCTATTGTTGTATATTTGTTTAAAGTACTTGTATTATCGTTTTTTTTTTTTTTGTGATCATCATAATATACTTATTTTTATTGTTACATATTATTTAGGGTGTTTGTTTTATTGTGTAGATATTATTTAGGTTTTCGGTGTATTTAGGATATTTATCATGTTTATGTTTCATACGATGTTTAGGGATTTTGTTTATTATTTAAGATTGTAGTATTTATGCACATCCAGGATTCTTGATTATTTACATTGTTCTCATAATACGACCATTTAGGGTTTTGGGTTATTGTTTTATTTTAGGGTTTTAGCTATTTCACGTTATTAGGGTTTTGAGTAGTATTTTATTTAATTTACTTTATATTGTTATTGCGTATATATTTATGTTCATTATTGTTTATTATTTATTTATTTCTTGTATACGATTGTATTATTATTTTTTCGTGCTCATAATATCATTGTGGAATTTTTAATGCTATAATATTTATTTGATTAAGTGATATTTATAGTTAGCAACTTAGAATTTTAAGTAACATTATACAATTAATTTAGGTGACCGTGTACATTTAGTAATATAGCATTTTAGGTAATATTATATATTATTATTATTATATTTTTAGTATATACAAGGTATTATTTATTATGGTAAGTTTGGCATTTTAGTTAATAATGTATATTTGGTGTTTTGGTATCATGCTATTATGTTATATATTTAGTATATGTAGTATTATGGTAATTTGTTATTTATTATAGTATCCTTAGTATATTAATATATATATATATATATATATATATATATATATATAGTAATATGGTATCTAATTACTTATTTTGATATGCATGATATTTTAGTAATTGTGAGTTGCTTATTACTTTATTACCATATATTAAAACCTCCCAACTAGTATTTTAATACTAAAAAAAAAAACTCTAGAAGATTTCCAAATTTTGGGAGTGTATTTGGTAAATTATTTTTGATTTTTTTTTATCCCTATGATTTTATTGCGGGGGGTATGAGCCTTCGGGCTTCACGTACCTTAAGCTCTGAGGGAATATATGTATATATTTATTTATTTATTCATTTTTCATATGTGTTTATTAATTCATAAAAGGAGTAGTTTAAAGACTTATTAGATTAACTTAGGGATAATTTAAAATTAATTAGGTACCGTTCGTAAGAACGGGCGCATAGGGGGTGCTCGTACCTTCCCCTCGCGTAACCGAACTCCCGACCCCAACTCTGGTAATGTAGACCGATTCTACTCCTAACGGGATAGTAATCACGTGTTCTAACCGCACTAAAGGTTAGTGGCGACTCCGATATTCCATGTTTTTCCATGAAAATATTAAAAAGGATTTTTAATTTTGTCGCCCGGGGCACACGCGCTCCCGGGACGTCGCGACAGCTTGGTGACTCCGCTGGGGACCTACTAGAGAGTCGAGCCATTAATTAATTGGAAGTTATCCCAAAGTTTAAATTTAGCAAATCTTTTAATTACTCCTTATTTTGTGAATATTGTAATTCATAAATAACCTTGATTAATTATAAATATTTTGCTTCCATAATTTACAAATAACTCTACTTAATTAAAAATATTTTGTTTCCTAATTGTGTGAATATTAATTGTAGATATTTTGTTTCTAAATATTCTAAATAGAGTATATTAATTGTAAGATATTTTGAATAAGTAGATATTTTGTATACTAATCGTAAATATTTTGCTTCCATAATTTTTTTTTTTAAGTAAGTATATTAACTAACAATATTTTGTTTCCAAATTTCTTTTTTTGAATAAACATATTAATTGCATATATTGTGTTTCCTTATTTGTAGATAATAGATATCTTGTTTCCATATTGTTTATAGAATGTGAATAAATGGGGGGGATAGCGGGATTAGGTTAAATTTAAATTCACACACTCTCACGCTCTATACCCGAGCTTTCCTTACTAGGATTAGATAGGAGTGTAATAGCGTTTGTCCCCACGTGGCAGGGCTTGTGGGGACCCGCGAACCACTCCCCTCAGTTTAAACTTTGTCCAAACCCCTTTTGGGTGAGGATGGAGGTTAGATTGGGAACCTTTGTATATAGGGATTAGAGTTTACCCACACATACTTGTCTATAGTCTTCCCTAACTAGGATAGAGCCATGAAGAACCCTATATATACGTACCTACCCTAGGTTGGGACAGGAGCCACATCCTTCTCCATGAATAGTGTGTTGTATATATGTTATGGAGTACTTTGTATTATATCATACATTTGACATGCATTTAGACATACATACTACTTAGCCAGTATTCAGAAAAAGCCCAGTAATGAGACAAAGGCCCATCTTTTCAAAATGAAGCACTTGACCCAACTATTTTAAAATATGGGTCGGCACAACCCTTTTCAAATAACTCGGGCCCAATTTTTTGAGAAATAACAAGTATAGGCCCAACCTTTTCTTAAGTAAAAACTCGGCCCAGGCCTGATTTTCAAAATGGGTCAAATCCAGATTTCCATAAACGGGCTTTGGCCCTATTACCCAAGAAAATCCGGGCCAACATTTTTCTAAGCAAGTCCAAGCCCAAGTCCTTTTAAAATTAGGGCCCGATCCCATCATGAAATATATTGAAGCCCATATTTTAATATACTTGAGGCCCAAATGCCCCCTAAAGTCCCCCAAGCCCGTATTGAACAAATCCAATGGGTTGACTAACCTGGATCAACCCCAACCTCAGATCATAATTTGACCCCTCATAGAATCTGAGGTCCATGGACCGTCATCAAGGAAAAGAATGATTGAGGGAAGAATTGAATTGAAATTGTGGCCCATCATTGATTGTCTTAAAATCTCTCATTAGTGGGATTTTTCCTAGAATGCTGACAAAGTAGGTAGTTAGGTTACATTGCATCCATACATTCATGCGTAATTTCACACATAATCACGCACGATAGGTCACATGCATGTTCATTTGTATAAATGCACTAGTCACATCCATGCACAAACATACATCGCATCCATGCATTCATGCATAATTTCACACGCATAGCCATGCATGATAGGTTGCATATATGCTCATATCCGTGTTTGTATGTATTTGAGCACTAGATACACCCTAGGTTTGAAATGAAAGCTTCATTCTTCTTTGTGTAATGTCATCGCTTTAAACTTATCATACTGTACCTGACATACTGCATTCATGTAGGCATACCTTGTGCTTAGCCAAGATTTTGGAAAAGATAAGAGTCATTCATGGAAGACACGATAGTCACGCATGAAAAGGAGTCCGCAGTACAGATATACTCTGAGAATCAGCAAAGTCAATGGGGAGATAGCGTGGATAAGGAATCAGTGATCGAGGTACTAGATCGAGTCAACCTAAATACCCGGTCAAACTCTTTGGAAGAACTGAGAATCATTTGGAAGGGGTGGTCACCTCAGCGCCGGTTGAAATTTTCACAACTATATGGGCATATTGGGTTCCTACTTCATGTGTCCGTAAATCTCCATGTGATCGAGGTGCTAGTGGAATTCTGGAATCCTTCGTATTGTTGCTTCACTATGGATGGAGTAGACATGGCCCCAACTATTGAGGAGTATACCTCCTTGCTGCATTTAACTAAGTTAACGACGCCCTACAAAATGTACGTGCATGATCCTAGAGCGTCTTTTGTAAAAGAATTGCATGACGTCATCGGGGTTAAAATTCAGAAGACAGAAGATACAAAAATCACCTGGCCATGCTTGAAGCGACTGTTAGAAAAGGAAGATGGGGAAGAGGCTCAGATGCATATGCTAGCCTTAGCTATTTATGGATTAATCATATTTCCAAAAGAGGTAGGGACTATCGATCAGAATACTATTTCTTTTGTAGCACAGGTAAAGGAAGGAATCAACCCAGTCCCTGGAATCCTGGCCAAGACTTTTCGATCTCTCCATGAGTGTCAGGTCAAAATACGTACAAGAATGAGATGTTGTGTGCCCTTACTGTATGTATGGATGATGAGTCACTTACCTTGCACCCCGGGGTCTTTCCGTACCACTTACTCGACACTCAGAATTCCCTTAGCAGAATTCGGAACCGTCCAGTGGGAAAAACATGCCAATAAATTTGAATGGAAGTCAAGATTATGACATTTAGTCAGCAGGGGACTCGTTTGGCAAGCACCATGGATGGGCTCGTCCAATGTTATATACAGGTGTGGAAATCTCCCATGGGTGCCTCTGCTTGGCCCTTGGGGAGGGATAGCGTATGCGCCCCTTATGCTTAGAAGGCAAATAGGGGCAACCCAGTTTATACCCATGACACACGGGCTGGCTAATTCTCGATTCTCGAACGAAACGGGTGATGATCAAAGACGAGTCTGAGAATTTACAGTAGCATGGAGACATGTGTACTTAATAGAATTAGGCCATCAAGGTTCAGGTACCCAAAGAAACTATGAACTATGGTTGGCTAACAGAGTGAATTCACAGGTCAAACAAATGGCAAGGGATCCTATAGCCTAAACAAAGGCACCAGCATTAGACATACAGGAAAATTTGCAAGAAGGGCTACGCTTAGCAGAAGAAAAAGCCATGTGGGTAGTAATGAAGGATCAACAAGAAAGGCAAAAAGAAGAGAAGTTGGTTAAGTTCTATCGTCGAAAAATCAAGCGACAGAAAGCTCAGTGTTTACAATCAGAAAGGGAAATAATGGCATTAAGAAAGAAAAGACGCACACTCCAAGTAGCATTGGACTAGAAATCTCAGATGTTAGAAAAAGCCAGAACTGAAAATGAAAGGAAATCACTCTACATACAGGAACTAGAAAATCAGTGGGATGAGCAAAGAGGAAAATATAACCAAGTTCTGGAAAAGATGGAGCCGTGCATAACAAAAGCTGGCCACTGGGAAGCCAAGTTCCGAGCTTTGCATAAGAAGATGACACAGCAAGATGTAGAGGTCATGAAATCATGAGCAGATATTGGTTCAATATTCGATTGGATTATTTCTGAAAGCGTTGTAGGCAATAAAAATAAGGAACAGGGATGAATGTCATATTGTATAAAAGGATCCTTTTAATAAAAAGCAAATTTTTCTTCTAGAATGACGATGATCTTTTCCATGAACCTTGGTTAAAGTACATTAGGCTGCATACATATGTTTTATATTTGTGAATTTTACACATGTCTTAAAAAGACCATCGCATTTCATGCATTCATGCCTATGCATTCACGGTTCTAAAAAGGGAAAGTTTTGGTTTGCAGTGCCTAGCCGCAGAATTCGTCTGAGCAAGCAACATTGAGACTGTCACGCATCAATACAATACCCGGAGAAGGGCAAAAGAAATGAGTGAGCAGTTGGAAGGCAGAGTCCTGGGCATAGAGCAAGGACAAGAAGAATTGAATTAAAAAATGAGCAAGATCCTAGAATTGTTGACGAACAAAGGAAAAGCAGTGCAGAATGATCTGGAGACAGATATGGACCCCACTCTTCCTCCAGGGTTTACCCCAGTGCGTGGACAAACATTAGCTCCGCTACTTGGCGTCATGGAGGGTTCAATGCCAAGTATACCCCCGTTCATTCCTAATATACCAGCACAGGGGTTTCCAGTAGTGGGGACTCCACCGTTAGTAGCTTCTGATTTAGGGATGAACAGATCTGAAACTGAACGTCGATACGATGTACTAGAGGAACGTCTGAAAGCTATTGAAGGATCCAATACATTAGACTCAGTAGATCCCAATGATTTGTGCCTCGTGCCAAAGGTCACCCTGCCACCAAAATTCAAAGTACCAGATTTTGAAAAATTTAATGGAACTAATTGTCCTCGAACCCACCTGCGCCTGTATTGCCAAAAAATGGCTGTACATTCCGATAATGAGAGACTAATGATGCATTGCTTTCAAGATAGCTTGACAGGGGCAGCTATCAGGTGGTATATTCAACAAGATCGGGCTCAGATCCGCACATGGAAAGATTTGGCTAATTCTTTCATAGCTCAATACCGACATGTTATAGAAATGGCACCCGATCGTATGACCTTGCAGAGTATGCAAATGAAGCCCACTAAAACGTTTAGAGAATATGCATATAGATGGAGGGACATGTCTGTCCAAATCAATCCTCCGGTTGAAGACAGGGAAGCTATTTCCCTATTTGTGAACACCTTAAAAGATCCTTACTTCGGGCATCTTTTAGGAGCAACCCCCCATGACTTCATGGACATTGTTTCTACCGGAGAGAGGATTGAGACGACCATCAAAGTCGGGAGAACTAAAAGTATTAGTACAGAGACTGGTCTAGGCAAGAAGTGGACAAGCAAGAAGAAGGAAGAAGAGGTTCATATGGTTCAAAGACAACAATATCAAAGAGTGCATAGCCCAGGGGCTAGGAGGAATTTTGCTTTCGAACCCTCTGTCAATCAGACAGTTCATACAGGAGGTAGACCCCAAGTTGTTCCTTCCGGGACCATGCCCACCCAACCGAATGTGCGAACTCATGATAGAGGCATCCAGAGAAATATGAGAAGGATAGATCCTATTCCAATGACATACTTAGAATTATTCCCACAATTGATGGAAAGGAACTTAGTTTCAGTCATTCCTGGAATGGTCATTACGGCACCTTTTCCGCAATGGTATGACCCCGAAGCCAAGTGTGCATATCACGCTAACACTCCCGGGCACACTATTGAACGGTGTTGGGCATTCAAAAATAAGGTTCAAACACTAAGAGAAGCCAGATGGCTAGCATTTAATGATAAACAACCAGAAATTCAAGGGAACCCTCTGCCCAATCATGGGGGTAGCAATGTCGGAATGATAGAAGAAGGGACGAATGAGGTGGATTTTGAGCGAATGTCTTTAGATTGGGTGTTTAGTGAACTTATTGCGGCAGGTCGAGTAGGGCAGGAGGCCATTTGCCCCACTAATGCACTTTGTTTATGTCAAAGTAAAGAAGGAAGATCTGTGAAAAAGTGTGGAACTTTTAGAATGTTTTTGCAAAAGATGGTGGATAACAAGTTTATAAAGATCAGTTGTACCCGAAAAAGTGGAGAGATTGCAGTCGTTGGGGAAAACAGGCCAGTATATCATTAGTGGACTAATCAACCATTCATACCTACCATGAACAAGGCTCTTCCCACAAAGGAAGCGCCAGCTCGCTTGGTGATCTCTACTCCCAGGCCATTCCCATACAAGAGTAACCAAGCAGTACCCTGGAAATATGAATGTGAAGCGTATGTCGAAGGAAGCACCAGCAATATAGCAGGGGTAAAAGGGATAACTCGAAGTGGTAGGGTGTATACGCCAGAGTCCTCTAAAAAAAATCGACAGAATGCAAGGGAACCAGATAAGGCAGTGAAAAGTCCAATATCCAATGGAGTGGCCGAAGAATTCCTGAAGATAATAAAGCATAGCGAGTACAACATTGTGGACCAACTAAAGAAAATGCCGGCTCACATATCTGTTTTGTCACTTCTACTAAATTCAGAGACCCATCGGGAGGCATTACTTAAAGTCCTAAATCAAGCCTACATTCCCCAAGATATCAGCGTTGATAAATTCAATCATATGATCGGAAGTCTGGCAGCCTCCAACTACATCACTTTTACTGATGAAGAAATTCCTCCAGAAGGCCAGGGGCACAACAAGGCGTTGCATATATCCGCCAAATGTAAGGATCATATGATGTCTCGAGTCTTGATAGATAATGGGTCATCCCTCAATGTTATGCCAATGACTACACTGCAGAGGTTACCCATTGATCCTTCTTATGTGACACCAAACAATTTGGTGGTGCGTGCCTTCGATGGAACACGAAGAGAGTCAGTAGGGTCGCTTGACATCCCTATTCAGATTGGGCCCGTAACCTTCAATATCACTTTTCAAGTCATGGATATTACACCTTCATACAGTTGTCTCTTGGGAAGGCCTTGGATACATAATACTGGGGCAGTTCCATCCTCTTTGCATCAGCGAGTGAAATTTGTAGTAGGGGATAAACTGGTATGTGTTTATGGAGAAACCGACATAATGGTTACTAAATCTTCTTCCACTCCCTATGTGGAAGCGGCTGAAGAAGCCCATGAAGATTCATTCCGAGCATTTGAGATCATCAATGTCCTAACTATAATGGAGGGATCTTTTATCCCTCAACCTCAGATCTCTTCTTCCACACGTATGGTGGTTGCAGAAATGATTAAATCAGGGTTTTGCCCGGGAAAAGGGTTGGGGAAGTATCTTCAGGGCATCGCAATGCCATTGTTACCAAAAGGCATGAATGAAAGATACGACATCGGATATACTCCTACCTTAGCTGACCATAAGAAGAAGGCAGAAGAGAAAAGAATACTCCGGATCGAGAGGCGCACAGGGAGAGTAAGTACTAAATGGGGGGTAGAAGTTCCACCAATGAATCAGACCTTTCGAAAAGGCAATCAAGTCACTCTTGAGGAAGAAATGAAACAGATGAGCATATTGGCCTTGGAATCAGGGGACCATATGAATGACTCAAGTAGATGGATCTACCCATTGACAGGAGCAGAAATTCAGAACTGGACATCTTTTGATTTCCCAATTCACTTCATGTAATAGCTTTCGCTCATTTGCTTTCTTTTTGTAATCCGTGGACATTATTGCCTCGGACCATTTGTCTTTTTTCATCAATAAAACCAGTATGCATTTCTTTCGCATTTATTGCATCATGGGGTCATTTGTCAAAGAATTGTTTACCTTTGTTTTATGCAGGGATAGGGAAAATAATCATACCAGTATTCAGGAGCCAGAAATTGATGTTAACTTTGAAAACTTAATCCTAGAAGCTGAAATAGAAGAGGAGACTGACTTATCACCTAAAATGCAAAGAATGTTGAAATCAGATGAAAAGCCAACTTTAACCAGTAGTGACCCCACGGTCACAATAAATGTGGGGACTAATGAGGAACCAAAAGAAGTATAAATCGGGGCACTGTTGGGAGGAAAAGAAAGATGCGAAATGATAAACCTTCTGAAGGAATACCAAGATGTTTTCGCATGGTCGTATCAGGACATGCCAGGTTTGGATACGGACTTAGTAACACATAAAATACCCATTTACCCAGATAGCAAACTGATAAAACAGAAACTGAGGAGAATGCGCCCAGATATGTTGATCAAAATAAAAGAAGAGGTATAGAAGCAGTTTGAGGTTGGTTTTTTAGAAGTAGCCAAATATCCAGAGTGGATGGCCAATGTAGTTCCAATAATGAATAAAAATGGAAAAGTGAGAGTCTGTGTTGACTATCGAGACTTAAATAAAGCTAGCCCTAAAGATAATTTCCCACTTCCACACATAGATGTGCTGGTAGACAATACGGCGGGACATGCACTGTTTTCATTTATGGATGGATTTTCTGGATATAATCAAATTAAGATGGCCCTGGAAAATAAAGAGAAGACCACGTTTATCACCTTATGGGGCACCTTTTTCTACAGGGTTATGCCCTTTGGTTTAAAGAATGCAGGGGCAACCTATCAGAGAGCCATGGTAACGTTATTCCACGACTTGATGCATAAGGAGATAGAAGTATATGTGGACAACATGATTGTTAAGTCTCGGGATGAGTATAGCCATGTGATGAACTTAAGTAAACTATATAAAAGACTACGAAAATGTCAACTGAAATTAAATCCAGAAAAATGTACATTCGGAGCTTCCTCAGGAAAATTGTTGGGATTCATCGTAAGTGAGAAAAGGGATTGAGGTAGACCCAGATAAAATAAAAGCTATTCGAGAAATGCCTACTCCTAAAACCGAAAAAGAAGTCAGGAGTTTCCTAGGCCAATTGAACTACATAGCTCGATTTATATCTCAGTTGACTGCTACTTGTGAGCCCATATTTAAAGCTACTGAAGAAGGATAACCCCGAAAAATGGAGTGAAGAATGTCAGAAAGCATTTGAGAAAATAAAAGAATATTTATTGAACCCTCCAGTTTTGGTTCCCCCTGTACCTGGAAGGCCTCTTATATTGTACTTAGTAGTATCAGAGAATTCCATGGGGTGTGTGTTAGGACAACACGATGAGTCTGGAAGAAAGGAGCGCGCCATCTATTATTTAAGCAAAAAGTTCACGGAATACGAATCTAGATACTCTAACCTGGAGAAGACGTGTTGCGCTTTGGTGTGAGTGTTTAGTAGATTAAGGCAATACACGCTGTATTACACAACATGGCTGATTTCTAAAATGGATCCGATTAAGTATGTTTTCGAGAAACCTGCAGTGACAGGACGGATGGCTCGTTGGCAAATGCTGTTGACTGAATATGATATTACATATGTGACAAGAAAAGCCATCAAAGGGAGCATTATAGCAGAATATTTGGCTGATAGGGCCGTTAATGATTACCAGTCCATGGAGTTTGACTTCCCGGATCAAGATATTGATTCAATTGATCAAGAAAAGGAAGGTAATGTTGGGTGGATGATGCTATTTGATGGGGCAACCAACGTATGGGGGCATGGAATAGGGGTTGTACTCATATCACCAGAGGGTAAATATTACCCAGTCACAGCCAAACTCACCTTTCCGTGTACCAATAATATAGCTGAGTATGAAGCGTGCGTATTGGGCTTACAGGCAGCTATTGACCAAGGCATTAAAAAATTGATTGTAAAAGGAGATTCCTCTTTGGTAATTTATCAGTTGACTGGAAAGTGGGAAACCCGGGATTCCAAATTAATACCATATCAGGAGTTCATTCAGGAAATGATGCAGGAATTTGATACTATCAGTTTTTCGCATTTACCGAGAGAAAGTAACTTATTCCTTATGCGCTAGCAACGTTGGCGGCTTTATTTAAGGTTGAGTCCGGAATAGAGATTGAACCCATTCGAATAAGGATGCATAGGGAACCTGCATATTGTATAATGACGGAAGAAGCCGATGGGAAGCCATGGTTTCATGATATCAAAACATACATTCAATGGAAGGAGTATCCCATAGGAGCCTCTAATAATGACCGAAAGACAATTCGGAGGCTAGCTATGGGATTCTTCTTAGATGGGGAGATATTGTATAAGAGGAACCATGATATGACCCTCCTACGGTGCCTGGAGTTGCAAGAGGCAAGACAAATCATACAGGAAGTACACAACGGCGTTTGTGGAACCCATGCGGGAGGACACTCGTTGGCTCGAAAAATCCTAAGGAGTGGATATTATTGGATAACCATGGAACGGGATTGTATAGAGTATGTTCGAAAGTGCCATAAGTGTCAAATCTATGGAGATCGCATCCAAGTACCACCCACTCAACTCCAGAATTTATCTGCACCTTGGCCTTTCTCAGCGTGGGGCATGGATGTGATCGGACCGATAACCCCGAAGGCCAGTAATGGGCATTGATTCATTTTCGTGGCCATTGACTACTTCACAAAATGGGTAGAAGCAGTATCATACTCTAATGTCACTCAAAATGTAATCAATCGTTTCATCATGAGGGAATTAATTTGCAGGTATGGGATCCCAGAAAGAATAATATCAGACAATGCCAAAAACTTGAACAACGAGGTCATGACGAAATTGTGCGGTCAGTTTAAGGTCAAGCATCATAACTCAGCCCCCTCAAATGAATGGAGCAGTGGAAGTAGCCAATAAGAACATCAAGAGCATCTTGGAAAAAATGACAGAAACCTATAGAGATTGGCATGAGAAGTTACCGTTCGCTTTATTGGCCTATCGGACCACTGTTCGAACATCTACAGGAGCTATCCCTTTCTCTTTGGTGTACGGGATGGAGGCCGTAGTTTCGATAGAAGTTGAGATTCCATCATTACGAGTCTTGAAAGAAGCAGAGTTAACCGAAGCAGAATGGGTGCAATCTAGATATGACCAGTTGAATCTAATTGAAGAAAAAAGATTGACAGCCATAGTTCATGGGCAGTTATACCAAAGGAGAATGATGAGAGCTTTTAACAAGAAAGTGCGTATTCGACGATTTCAAGAAGGGGATCTAGTCTTGAAAAAGATTTTACCAATTCATAATGACCCCCGAGGTAAGTGGACCCCAAATTATGAAGGGCCGTATGTGGTAAAGAAAGCATTTTCAGGAGGTGCCTTATTGTTATCAGACATGGATGGAGCCGATCTGGTGCACCCCACAAACTCAGATGCGGTAAAGAAATATTTTTCTTAGAAACCCTGTAAACTCTCAAGGAAATTCAATAAGATGACGATTTGCTTCATAAATCTAATGACTGTTCATTATTCATGTTTTGATCAAATGATAGATGGCCATCGTTGACCAATCTGCTTTCCTATAAAAGAGCCAAATAACGATTTACCATTTGATAACCAAATTGAGCCTAAATGATAAACCAGTATTTTTTTCAAAAGTCAGTTTACAAAATTTAACCTGGGTATGGGTCCTTTAGGGTCTGGCAAGTCATATGAGACAACAATCGGCTACTCGAAATGATGGCAGGCCATCTTTCTGCTACCCAAAAGAAACAAAAAGAGATCCCTTGCAAGCCCTTCTTGAGCCTAGAAAATTCAATTTTTGATCAACCCATCAAAGGATCACACCCCACACTGGGGCAATTTCAAAGGATTAGTCCCAAATGAAGTCCAAACAAAAATGACCGAATCCCTTCATGAAAGAGAAAAACAAAAGGGAGCAGCAAAAGCAAATGGAAAAAGAAGAAAAGAGAAAGAAAATAAGGGACATACTACGCATGCGATCTTTGACCAAGTTGCCCTTAATAAAAGTGCTGATTTTGAGCCTTATCTAACTCTCTCTTTCTTTAACCCGTACCCCTAGCCTATATTACAGTCCAAATAAAAGACCTGACCAGATTGGTATACATTGTTGTCTCTAATGATTTGTCAGACTCAATGATTGAGTCTGAACTACGTAATGACCTGATCCTGAAAAGGTACGTAGGCAGCTTGTTCAAAGGACAAGTTCGGTCAAAGCCAAAACAAAGTGCCTCAACTTAAACTGGGGCAGAAAATGTCATTATGGGTTGGGATTTTTGAGCCATAGTTTCCCTCTTCTTCAGAAAACCTATATCTCCAAGCCTACGTTTCGTCCTGAGTCTTAAAGACCATCTTGAGATCAAAACATGAACTGAACCTGAGGCAATAAATCAACTTGAGAATTACAAGGGTTCACAACAGAATCAGACAGAAGGAGGGAGAAATGTTTGGGGTCATCAACAAAAGGGGAAAAATCAGCCAAATAAGAATTAAGCTTGACAACTTAACATTCATATGCTTCAACTTTTTGAATACTGGTATAAAGTTTTCCTTTTGAACTGACATTTAAACTTGGTAAACTAGTCATCTTGCACATATGATCTTTTGATGTAGCAAAGGGATGTCACAATTACATGGTTGGATATTAAAAAAAAAAAAAAAAAAACCCTTTTCATATTCTCGAGAATAGGGTAATCAAAAGAGTTTGCTAGTATGCTTCCTGTTTCAGGCATGATCAGCAAATATGACTTAGGTAGATCCCATGTCCTTTGGAAATGTGGTGTACAATCGATGAATGAGGTAGAATCTGGGGAGGTTGTAGCCTTCATATGAAACTGAGAGATTTTGCTGATGCATTTGCAATGAGGCAATTGTCGTGTCAAAACTTGTCTCCCTATCCAATTGCATGAAGCAAACAGGGTTAATATTGGTTGTAGATCCATTCAACTGAGGCAGATTTTTTAGTGAGTTTCCTTTTAGCCAAGTCAATCGTCCCCATGATTGGGTGAATTAAGAAAATTGAGCCAAGATCAATTACAGATATGGCAAGTATCAAAAGCATGGCCAAGATGAAAGATGAGGTTATTGATCATAGACGCACCAGGGGAAAAGATTCAGGCATTTCCTTTATTCATTACCATACATTTCATGCATTGCATAAAAACATATAGCAACATATCCCCATGTTCTGGCATCACAAGCACTACTGCATTCTAGTTATACCCCTCTTGTCATGCATCTCTTTTGATCATTATCCAAACAACCTTTGTCTCACTAATATTTGAGTTATTACTCCAAGAACTATAGCTCGGGTTCCTACACCCGGTGCCAGTCACCCCTCATGAACTATAGCTCGGGTTCCTACACCCGGTGCAAGTCACCCTTCCGTGAACTATAGCTCGGGTTCCTACACCCAGTGCAAGTTATCCTCCGTGAACTATAGCTCGGGTTCCTACACCCGGTGCAAGTCACCCTTCCGTGAACTATAGCTCGGGTTCCTACACCCGGTGCAAGTCGCCCTTCTGTGAACTATAGCTCGGGTTCTTACACCCGGTGCAAGTCACCCCTCATGAACTATAGCTCGGGTTCCTACACCCGATGCAAGTCACCTTTCGTGAACTATAGCTCGGGTTTCTACACCCGGTGCAAGTTATCCTCCGTGAACTATAGCTCGGGTTCCTACACCCGGTGCAAGTCACCCTTCCGTGAACTATAGCTCGGGTTCCTACACCCGGTGAAGGTCGCCCTTCTGTGAACTATAGCTCGGGTTCCTACACCCGGTGCAAGTCACCCCTTGTGAACTATAGCTTGGGTTCCTACACCCGGTGCAAGTCACCTTCCGTGAACTATAGCTCGGGTTCCTACACCCGGTGCAAGTCATCCTCCGTGAACTATAGCTCGGGTTCCTACACCCGGTACAAGTCGCCCTTCTGTGAACTATAGCTCGGGTTCCTACACCCGGTGCAAGTCACCCCTTGTGAACTATAGCTCGGGTTCCTACACCCGGTGCAAGTCACCTTCCGTGCACTATAGCTCGGGTTCCTACACCCGGTGCAAGTCACCCCTCGTGAACTATAGCTCGGATTCCTACACCTGGTGCAAGTCACCTTCCGTGCACTATAGCTCGGGTTCCTACACCCGGTGCAAGTCACCCCTCGTGAACTATAGCTCGGGTTCCTACACCCGGTGCAAGTCACCTTCCGTGCACTATAGCTCGAGTTCCTACACTCGACGCAAGTCATTCTCATGTGCTCTCAATCATACATGCAAATCGGTTTTCACAAATCATTTTGGTCTCTTCTGTTACATTGGGCCCAGTCCAAAATCAGCGTCTTTTATCTTTGCAGGCTTGTTGCTACAAATAACGTAGGAGAATTCCTACTTTTACTTTGAAGCAACGAAGCCTACAAAGAGGGGCAGCTGTAGACACCCCATTTTTACCTAGGTCCAATATATGTATTACTATTATTATTATTATTATTACTTTCTTTATTATTATTATTATTATTATTCATTAGTATTATTAATATTACTTTTATTTTTATTTTTTTACGTCTATTTTATTATTATTATTATTATTTATTATTTTCTTTCTATTGTCATTATTATTAGTATTTTTATTACTATTATTTTATTTATTACTATTATTATTATTATTATTATTATTTTTATTTAATAATATTATTATTACTTTTATTTTTATTTTTATTTATATTGTTTATTATTATTATTATTAATTATTTTCATTATTATTGACATTATTTTTATTATCATTATTATTAGTATTTTTATTACTATTATTATTTTATTTATTATTATTATAATTATTATTATTATTTTAATATTATTATTATTACTTTTATTTTTATTTTTATTTTTATTGTTTATTATTATTATTATTAATTATTTTCATTGTTATTGACATTATTTTTAATTATTATTATTATCAGTATTTTTACCTTTATTATTACTATTATTATTATTATTTTATTTATTTATTTATCTTTATTATTACTATTATTGTTATTATTTTATTATTATTATTATTTTTACCTTATTATTATTATTATTTCCTTATTTACATAATAGTAGTATATATTATTTCCAAAAAAAAAGAAAAAGAAAAATACCATAAACCAAAAAAGGAAATGTTTTTAGGGTTGCTTCAAAATTAATTTTATAAAAAGGGAGCCGGGGGCGCTGGAGGAGGAGACACAGCCACAGAGCAAAGGCAGAAAAACAAAAAAAAAAAAGACCATTTTGGCCTCACCATTCCAGCCGCACCCCTCTCTCCCTCCGGCAAGCCTCTCTGCATCCTCCCATCACCATCTTCCTTCCACCTAGCCGGATCCCTCACCCTTCAACTTCCCTTCCCCCTCATTCTCTCATCCCTCCGTCACCCTCACTGCCTCTCTCCGGCAAAGCTCTCTGCAACTCCCGTCCGCCACCATCACAGCCCCGGACTCCCCTCTGCGAAAGATCGCCACCAGTTCACCCACGACCCAGCTGTTCTTCGCCGCCGGAGCCTCCACCATACGACCATCGCCTTCGGCAACCCACTGCCCATGCACAGACCAGCCTCGGCAGCACCCTCCGGCCATCTGTTTCCAACTTCTCTCTTCACGGCGTCCTCGCCATCTACAGCACCACCCAACCACAGCTCCTCTGCCCCGCGGCCAAGTTACCCGACGAGCCCCTGCAATCTCCTCCGGCCGCGAACCTCTGCTCCATAACCAGTCCCTCCGGCCAAGAACCCACAGTGAGTCTCCCTGCCCTCTGCATGCTGACCATATACACACACACACTCGTGAATATATATGGATTCGGTTTTGCAATTTATGACATAAAGTTTAAGTCTTTTAGTTTTTTTCTTATTTATTTATTTTTTTTTTTTTTTACATGCTGTGTATACTCTTATTTATTTAAGTTTTCTTATTATGCGTTTATTTTGTTTTATTTGTTAAAACTATACTTGTTAGATAATTAATATAGTAATATTGTTTTAATTTTTAAATGGTAAATACTATTCAATTTTATTCTTCCTACGGCAGGATTTTTGTTCACATTTAAAATTTAATTATTTTTGTTTATGCATGGAAAATACTAATTCTTCTTATTGCAGGATTTTTTTTGTTCATATTTAAATTTTAATTATATTTGTTTATGCATGGAAAATACTAATTAACCTTATTCTTCTTATTGCAGGATTTTTGTTCATATTTAAATTCTAATTATTTTTGTTTATGCATGGAAAATGCTAATTGATTCTATTCTTTTTATTGCAGGGCTTTTCTTCTTTTTATGATAATATTTATATAGGTATATCTGACATCAATTTTTTCAGGATTTTCTTCCCTTGTGTAAGAATTTTTATTCAGGTTTTACATACACATATCTAATGTTATTATTTTAATTGTTATTTATTTAAAATTTAGGTTTAAAGTTTCATTGTCTTTATTGTGTATATTACTTAATATTATTGTCGTAGGTTTTGGATTATATCATTTAATTTTTATTTTTTTTATTTTTCATAACTATTGTTGTATATTTGTTTAAAGTACTTGTATTATCGTTTTTTTTTTTTTTTTGTGATCATCATAATATACTTATTTTTATTGTTACATATTATTTAGGGTGTTTGTTTTATTGTGTAGATATTATTTAGGTTTTCGGTGTATTTAGGATATTTACGATGTTTAAGGATTTTGTTTATTATTTAAGATTGTAGTATTTATGCACATCCAGGATTCTTGATTATTTACATTGTTCTCATAATACGACCATTTAGGGTTTTGGGTTATTGTTTTATTTTAGGGTTTTAGCTATTTCACGTTATTAGGGTTTTGAGTAGTGTTTTATTTAATTTACTTTATATTGTTATTGCGTATATATTTATGTTCATTATTGTTTATTATTTATTTATTTCTTGTATACGATTGTATTATTATTTTTTCGTGTTCATAATATCGTTGTGGAATTTTTAATGCTATAATATTTATTTGAATAAGTGATATTTATAGTTAGCAACTTAGAATTTTAAGTAACATTTACAATTAATTTAGGTGACCGTGTACATTTAGTAATATAGCATTTTAGGTAATATTATATATTATTATTATTATATTTTTAGTATATACAAGGTATTATTTATTATGGTAAGTTTGGCATTTTAGTTAATAATGTATATTTGGTGTTTTGGTATCATGCTATTATGTTATATATTTAGTATATATAGTATTATGGTAATTTGTTATTTATTATAGTATCCTTAGTATATTAATATATATATATATAGTAATATGGTATCTAATTACTTATTTTGATATGCATGATATTTTAGTAATTGTGAGTTGCTTATTACTTTATTACTATATATTAAAACCTCCCAACTAGTATTTTAATACTAAAAAAAAAAACTCTAGAAGATTTCCAAATTTTGGGAGTGTATTTGGTAAATTATTTTTGATTTTTTTTTATCCCTATGATTTTATTGCGGGGGGTATGAGCCTTCGGGCTTCACGTACCTTAAGCTCTGAGGGAATATATGTATATATTTATTTATTTATTCATTTTTCATATGTGTTTATTAATTCATAAAAGGAGTAGTTTAAAGACTTATTAGATTAACTTAGGGATAATTTAAAATTAATTAGGTACCGTTCGTAAGAACGGGCGCGTAGGGGGTGCTCGTACCTTGACCTCGCGTAACCGAACTCCCGACCCCAACTCTGGTAATGTAGACCGATTCTATCCCTAACGGGGTAATAATCACGTGTTCTAACCGCACTAAAGGTTAGTGGCGACTCCGATATTCCATGTTTTTCCATGAAAATATTAAAAAGGATTTTTAATTTCGCCACCCAGGGCACACGCGCTCCCGGGACGTCGCGACAGCTTGGCGACTCCGCTGGGGACCTACTAGAGAGTCGAGTCATTAATTAATTGGAAGTTATCCCAAAGTTTAAATTTAGCAAATCTTTTAATTACTCCTTATTTTGTGAATATTGTAATTCAAACCGTAGACAATTTTTTGAAGGCAGGGAAAGCCATCAATGGTTTTCCTGCGAGTTTGCTTACTTAAGGGCTAAGAAACATTTTTTTAATAACTCAAAAATTTCCTCTCTCTCTCTCTCTCCTGTAGGTTCACTGAAGCCCGTGCTCGGTCTCTGATCATCTTCCTCTATTTTCTCGGCTTGCCGATTCGTTTTCGGTAGTGGGATGAAAAGCTAGGGTTTTCTGTTTTTTTAGCAGAATTGGTTTCTTTTTCCGAAACAGGTAAGAGGATTAAGTTAAGTTAGGTTTTTATCAAATTTGAACCAATTAAAATGTATTATATGTATGTATATACGTGATTTCAAAGTTATTTCGAAAACCGACCATTCAAAAAGGGGTTTATAAACTACGATTATATCTTATGGTATTTTGAATAAAATGTATTGGCCTTACAAGGCTTAAAATCTTGTTATTTTGTTTTGATGCTAACAAACAAGTGAATTTTAATGTATTTGTTTGAGTAATGATATTTCAGGACTCATATATGAGAAAGCAAGGTGAAAGTGCTCATAAGGATCAAATGAAGCTTAAATGAGTCAAAGCATGGATTTAAAGATGATATATGAAACCTTGAAGAATATGAGGACATAAATGAGTTTTTGAAAGTCAAGGCATATTAACGTGCAAAGAGCCAAAGAAAGGCAAAGTGAGAAAGCTCAAAGAATATGGAAGCTTGAAGAAAAGATGGACTCAATCCAAGGACAAAACATGAAGACTCAAGAACTTAGAATGTTAATATCTTAGAAGTCTAATGTAAGTGCTTTAATGTTTAAAATATCGTTTGAAATATTTTTAAACTCTTAGGTCAACTTCTTAGACCTAGATACTTTTTAAAATATCTAAAAATTACTTTCATAAAGTCAAAATTTATTTTAAAAAGGTTAGAATCATTTTTGGAATGAAAAGCACCAAAAAGAGTTTTCCCAAATGTTGTTAGTTTTTATACAACTGCATTGAGGTGAATTTTTATCTATAAAATACTCATTATTTTAAAAAATGGTCAACATGAAAGTTTTAATTTTTTTTCTTGGCTTTCTTTTGAAACCAAGAACACCTAATTTTGAGTTATATATAAAAAGTTATGTTCAAAACACTGAAGTGGGGCCACTATTGTCACACATCTGAATACTGTTCACGGGAGGGACTTCAGATGACTGAACAGACGACCTCAGATTTCTGAAAATTAAGTTTAGATGTCTGAAGATTTTTTGGATAGAATATAAAGAAGGTAGTAGCAGTTCAAACGTCTGAACACTGTTCAACGGGCAACAATTTTAAAACTCTTATTTTTAAATTATAGTCGTTTAAACTCCAAACTTTCTAAAAATTTGGGAAACTCTCAATGGAAAATTTTGCAACTTAGAAACAAGTTTGAAAGCCTATAAATACATGGTTTTGCAAATCAAAACACATCCAAGAATTGAAAAATCTGCTTGTAAAGCTGAAAGCACTCTTGTTCTTCCAAAGCTCTCTTGTTCACTCATTGCAAAACTCTTTTGCTAAGATATTTTGAAGTGCTAATCCTTCCTCCTCTGAATTTCTACTGCTAATCCTCATCTAAGAAGGATATTGGTGAATTCTACACTTGAGTTTCATTGTATTTCATATTAATATTTTACATTCAAGTATATAGTACTGAAATTGTACTAACTTGCTCTTTGAGAGAGTATACTTGTACTCAGATCTTATCTTATATTTCTTGTAGTTCTTTGATGTTCCAAGGATTGTTTGGATCGTTGGCTAAGTAAGGGGATATTGCTTAGAGAGGCAGGCTCTAGCCTAAAGGAGTGACCGAACGAGGGAATATCCTTTGGAGAAGGCGAGCTCTAGCCTTAACCAAGGAGCATAGTAAAGGTTTGTTCCACCCGTAAACGGAACAGTTTAGTGAATCCTTTGGTGGTTTTGCCAAAGGTGAGGATGTAAGTTGTGTTGAAGGCGAACCTCGTAAAAATCTCTGTCTCATTCTCTCTTTCCTTTACTCTTTATTTTCAGCATATTTAAATTGCGTGGATGGTTTATTTGATAATCATATATACTACGTAATATTTGGAAATCAAACAAACTTAAGGTTTAATTTTGATTTGGGTTGCGAAAACTGAAAGGAAGTATGTTGGTTACACCATATCTTGCGAAAACCTTACGAGAGTACGTTACTTGGTTAACATCCCAAAGATAAATTTACCAAGAGTTTATTTGAGTTCTAAATATTTGGAAAGAGTGATTGGATTCATCTATACAGGGCTTTACATCAGCAAGCATAAATTCCCACTCAACTACAGGGCTTATAAATTCATAATCACAAGGCTTATATAAACAAACAAACTATCTCAAGATCTTATATTACCAAAGTGCTGAATACTTTATATCTTGGTTTGGTTGTTTGTTGTTTGACTTGTACTTGGAAAATAAATTGATTATTTGGTTTCAAGATTGTGTTTAATTGATTGGTTGTTTAATTAAGTTGTTGTGTGATTGGTGAAATTAAACAAACAAGTTAAAGAATTGGTTAAGTGTTTAAAGAAGTTAAGGATTCTTAAAATAAGTTAAAAGAAAGTTTTAAAAGTCAATTCACCCCCCCCCCCTCTTGGGAAGCTATTCCTAATTTCAAAACGAACAATGGAAAGCTTGGTTTTATTGTACGAACTTCATATACTGTGTTTTCTTGGTTGTTTAAATGACTATGTTCAAAATACTAAAAATCCTATGGCAGGTGAATAATCTGTATGGGTTATGGTATAACTAAATTTGGGTATGGTATTTAAAATACTGAACTATTTGTGAAACATATTGGAACTGCCTTTTCAAAATACTGGGATTTGATATAACAGTCGGGGGCCAGGTTTTATTTAATGGCCGAGGGCCAAGTTTTATTTAATGGTCGAGGGCCGAGTTTTATTTAACGTCTGTGAGTCGGGTTTTATTTAATAGTCGAGGGCTGGGTTTTATTAAATGGCAGGTTATATATGAAATGAGATCTATACTACAATTTTTACTACTGAAATTGCATGATATGGTTTAAAAATCCTGAGGACCAGTTGTATTGTGAGCACGGTACTGTTACTAGGGAAATTACTATTTGGCAATGTATGCCCACACTGTACTGAGAGGTGTAGGGTGGTTTCAACTAATTGGCCTACGTAAAGGTCATACCTCCCCTAGGGTCTGGACCAGGAAGTGGTAAGGCAATCGAACCTGCAACTGGCTTGTAGATGCTTGCAGACGTACTAGTAGATGGTTACTTTGACTTTATATAGGTTGATCCCCTAGGGCTTAGTTCATCCTTTGGGCCGCACAACCCGTAATAGGGGTTAAGCATGTTGTTAGTACTAGGGAGTGTCTTTTACGCTTATCTGTTGATTTATGTAAATGGTGTTATTATTTATTGAATTAGTTTATACTGAGGAAGCAAATACATATTTTTCAACTGTAAAGGTATGAGTATTTGTATGTGAATTAAAATGCATAAATGTTTATAATGAAGTAAACTCTCCGCCCAAGGGCTTGCTGAGAAAGATGAGTGCCTTGATAGGTATCAGTTGTAGCCATACCAGGTTGCATAATGTATTAGAGTAAAGGGGAGCTACATGTATGGGCATGTAATCTCCCCTATCCTCGTGGACTTTCGCTTATAAATAATTATGTGTGTGTGTGTGAGTATGGTCTAAGAATGATTTTATAACTGTGGTTAATAAACAAATGATGATATTTTGTATACACTAAAGCTCATGTTGGCCACACACTAATATTAACTTAATCTACCTTACTGAGAAGTGTCTCACCTTAATATACAAATCACCTTTTCAGGACCACCTTAAGATCGAGCTGAGTGAGCTTCGGGGCGGAGTGATAGCTAGTTTCTATTTTTGTGAGTGTCTGTAAGAACTCTAATGTATTTAAGTTATGTTTGAAGTCCCTGAATATGTAATATGGTCGTTTGAACTAAGTTGGTTTTTGTATTGTATTATGGTCTGTAATATGGATATTTGAAGACCTTTGTGTATAAAGGTAGTTAGAACTTTGGTAATGTACTTTGGGAGAATGTATTATTTATTTCTGCTGCATTTATATAATGAATATGGTATCAAGTACACAGACGTCACTAAAGTAGCACCCCAGGCCCCACGTGGCAGGTAGGGGCATTACAGGTGGTATCAGAGCCAAGGTTTCCTAGGTTCTATAGGCTTTGATAATAGATGATTACCAGAGTATAGGTTGAGATAAGATAAGGATCAGAGTGGGTAGATTAGGCGGGCCTTGGTCTGGAAGTTTAGAGACGACGATCATTTCATGGTCTTCTGTGTTTTTCCAAGAATGAATATTTTAGGAAAACCATGGTAAATCCATCGATGGTTTCATTTTTGGGTTGAGAGACTGGAACTTGGAAACTTAAGTAGGAATGTTAGGTCAGGTGAGTATGTGTTTAGTCCTAGAGTTGTGATTAGGGGTTGATACTTTAATATGACTAAGTTTATACAAGCAACAGAGGGTAGTGTTGTTTGTAAAAGCTAAACCGTCAGCAGTTTCCTAGAGGAATATAAAATCGTCACCAATTTTCTTCAAAAGAAGTCTCTGTAATTCAGGTTTTCCATCGATGGTTTCGAGACCCTTAAAAAAATCGTCGACGGTTTTGTGGCAGGATTGGTAAATGATTCTTTTTAACTACAAACTCATATGTTATATTATTTCTTCATTCCATACTTGCATCAACATGATAAATGTTAAATTTCTAAGTTAGTTTCTACCCTATCTTCAAGATAGATTCCAGGGGAAAGGACATCGTAGATGGAGGGGATAATCATGTGGATACTTCCAGTGAGGATGATGTCGATGCCTCGGCAGGGCTGTGAAGTATAGTGTAGCGGGCTAGGAGGGAGAACTAGAGGGACTCTAGAGAGTAAGATCAGCCACCGATTAAGCAAGGCTGCCCTTTTCAACAGTTTACCCAGACCAGTCCGTCAGAATTTGTAGAAGGAGCAAACCTGATCGCAGTTGAAGAGTAAGTTCAGGAGATTGAGGAATTGTTGGGTGTGCTGGAGTGCACGGAGAAGCAGAAGGTGCGGTATGCCGCCTTTAAACTAGTGGGGGAAGTGAAAGGGTGGTGGATATCGGCAAGGCTAATGGAGGAACAACGGACAGGACTTGCGGCTATAACCTGGAGCAGTTTTAGGGAGGTTTTCTTTGACAAGTACTTCCCTACTGCCACCTGAGAGGCTAAGGTGGAGGAGTTCCTGAATCTAACTCAAGGACACTTAACCATACAACAGTACGCATCCAAGTTTATGGAGCTATCCTGCTTCGCTCCATACATGATCTCGGATGAGCTAAAGAAGGCACGAAGGTTTAAGAAAGGTTTAAGACAGGGTATATGCACACAGATGGTAGCATTGATGGCTTAGAGTTTCTCTGAGTTGGTGGACAAGGTCATGGCAGTTGAGGCTAACATTTAGGAGGGTAAGAGACTAGCACACCATAAGAAGAGGCCCTTACCTCAAGGATTTCATATTAGCACCAGCCAAGGTTCATGGAGGAGGCCTGGTAATTTCACAAGCTAGCAGCAAGAGAATGGGATATCAATCCCATCAAGGAAATTCATCGCGTCTTGCCTATCCCAGATGCCATTAGAGGCATTGGGGTGAGTGTAGGTATGGATCAGCTGTCTTCTAGCGGTGTGGTGGGATAGGACATATGGCGTGGGACTGCCATGCAGCGTTGACTCACACTCCTTCATAGCATTAATATCAGAGAGGTAGTCAGGCACCCCGAGGTGGTCACTAGAGGGGCACCACCTAGGCGCGGGTGTACTCGCTTACGCTGGGAGATGCGGAGAACATCAACGACGTGGTGACAGGTACTATTTCCATTTTGTCAAATAGTGATGTAGTGTTATTTGATTCAAGTGCGACACACTTTTTCGTGTCTTGGGATGTGGTTAAATTGTATGGGTTAGAGACTCAGTTGTTAGATGCCGAGTTAGGTTTTGTCACACTGATAGGGTCAATTGTTGTGTGTAGTAAGGTGATCAGAGATTACCTAGTGGTGATTTAGGGGAGAATGATGTCGGCTAGCTTAATTGTTTTTAACATGCATGGGTTTGATGTCATTTTGGAGATGGATTGACTAAAATCCAACTATACGAGCATTGATTGTCATAGGAAGGAGGTAGTGTTCAGACCTCTTGGGAAATAGAAGTTTAAATTCATCGGGTTGTGTGTGCACTCTGCACCATAAATCCTTTCAGTAATTCAGGCAAAGAGGTTACTTATGGAGGGTGGTCAGGGGTACCTTGCATTTGTAAAAGAAGTATCAAAGAAGGGACTTGAGCTGGAGGGTATCCCAGTGATAAGGGAGTTCTCAGATGTTTTTCCTGAGGACTTACCGGGATTGCCTCCTGATCGCGAGGTGGATTTTTCCATTGAATTAAATCCAAGGACAACCCCAATTTCTTAGACTCCATACAGAATGGCTCTGACTCAATTAAAGGAACTAAAGGAGTAGTTGCAGGATACTATCATCAGTTTGTAGAGGGATTTTCGAAGCTATTAGGACCTCTGATGTAGCTTACGAGAAAGAACAAGAAGCTTGAGTGGACTGGTGAGTGCGAGCAGAGTTTTCAGGAATTGAAGCAATGACTAGTCACTGCCCTAGTGCTGACCATTCCATCAGGAAATGGGGGATTTGTGATCTATAGTGACGTGTCTCAGAAAGGATTCGGGTGTGTCTTAATGCAACAAGGAAATGTTATTGTGTATGCTTCTCACCAACTCAAGGAGTACGAGAAGAGCTATCCTATGCACAACTTGGAATTGGCAACTGTAGTTTTTGCATTAAAGATCTGTAGATCTAGAGGCACTTCCTATATGGTGAAAGGTACGAGATCTTTACTTATCATAAGAGTCTTAAATACTTTTTCACCCAAAAAGAGTTGAACATGAAAGGCTAATGTGGTAGCTGATGCTTTGAGTCAGAAGTCGGTGGGTGCATCAGTTTCAGTGATTGTTGTATAGTATCAGATCATGATGGACCTAGAAAGGTTGTATGTAGAGTTAGTGGAAGGGAATTCACAGACGTTCATTGCCAGTTTGATTATTCAGCTAACCTTGCAAGAGAAAATTAAAGTCGCTTAGATGAAAGACGTGGAGTTTATGAAAATTGTCGAGAAAGTACAAAGATGTATAGAGATTTGCGAGAATCATTCTAGTGGATTAACATGAAGAGGGAGATTGACAGATTTGTAGAACAGTGTCTGACATGTCATCAGGTAAAAGTAGAGCACTAAAGGCTAGTGGGACCACTTAAACCACTTGATATCCCTAAGTGGAAGTGGGAGCATATCTCCATGGACTTCGTCTCAGGGTTGCCTTCAATGGTACATGGACAAATTGTCATCTGGGTAATAGTGGATCAACTGACAAAGACTATGCACTTCATTCCCATCAGAGTCCGTTATTCAAAGAATAGGATGAAAAAGCTTTATGTGCAGGATATTGTACGACTTCATGGCGTCCCGAATTCCATTATTTCAGATTGAGATCCATGGTTCACCTCTTGATTCTAGAAGAGTTTGCAGGATGCCTTGGGATCCTAACTCACTTTCAGTACTGCGTTTCACCCGCAGACGAATGGAAAGTCTGAAAGGACCATTCAAATTCTAGAGGATATGTTGCGGGCGTGTGTGCTGGATTTTGGGAATAGCTGGATTAGGTATCCACCGCTAATTGAGTTTGCATATAATAACAGTTATTAGACCAGTATTGAGATGACACCATATGAGGCTTCATATGGTTACTGATGCCGATCTTTATTGTATTGGGATGAGGTAGGGGAGCGGCAGATTTTGGGGCCGAAACTAGTTCAGCAAACCTCTGTAAAGGTCGAGCTTATTAGGGAGAGGATTAAAACAACACAGAGTCAGCAGAAGAGTTATGCGGATACTCATCGATGGGAGTTAGAGTTTGGATTGGTGATATGATATTTTTTAGGATTGCTCCGATGAAAGGGATGATGAGGTTTGGGAAGAAAGGCAAGTTGAGTCCTAGGTACATTGGGCCATTTGAAATCATGGAAATGATTAGTCCAGTTGCCTATCGAGTGGCGTTACCCCCAGTGTTGTCTAGAGTTCATGATGTTTTCCATGTATTAGTGCTAAGGAAATACGTGTCAGATCCTTCGCACGTGTTAAGTTATGAGCCTTTGGAGATTGGGGATGTTTTGGCATACGAGGAGGTACCAGTTCAGATTTTGAATCGGAAAATACAGGAGCTGCATACTAAGGAAATATCGTTAGTGAAGGTTTTGTGGCATAATTATGCAGTTGAGGAGGCTTCTTGGGAATTAGAAATGGAAATACGCCATAAGTACCTACAGCTTTTCAAAGAGACTCGGCACTAGACAGGTAAGTGTTAGGTTTTGTATACAGGTTGTGTTAGGTAGGTTTGTTTAGTATTATTAGTTTTTTTACGATTTTCGTATATGGTTGGTCTTTAGGAGAGTTTTTTATGGTATTGTAATCTCTCGAGACATTGTGTGTAACCACAATATTCCTTCATCATAAGTGAGGGTATTTAATAAACTTGGGATGGGGCCGTTATGTGGGTGGCTACTGACTTTTCTGTAGAGATGGATCGTGAGTTAAGTATGTGATCGGTAACAGTTAGCAAATTTCAAGGAAGAATTTTTTATAAGGGGGGGGAGATTATAGAAACCTGAACTTGGAAAATAAAATAAAATAAATATAAAAAATAAAAATAAAGGAAAAGAAAGGAAAAAAGAAATTGGTTTGGCAGGACCCAAACCGTAGACAATTTTATAGAGGTTGGGAAAACCGTCACCGATTTTAGTCAATAGGGGTGGGTCAACTACCAAACCGTCGATGGTTTTGTGAAGGCAAGGAAAATCATCTACGGTTTTCCTACGAATTTGCTTACTTAAGGTCTAAACAACACATTTTTTTATAACTCAATAATTTCCTCTCTCTCTCTCTTAGGGTTTTCGGACTCTTTCTCTCTCTACTCTCACTCTCTCGTGGCTCTCTATCTCTCTCTCTCTCTCTCTCTTGTATGCTCACCAGGAGCCTGTGCTCGATCTTCGATCATCTTCCTCTCTTTTCTCGGTTTGTCAGTTTATTTTCGGCGATGGGATCGAAAAGCTTGGGTTTTTCTTTTTTCGAATGGAATCGATTTCTTTTTTCGGAATAGGTAAGGGGATTAAGTTAAGTCAGGTTTTTATCAAATTAAAACCGATTGAAATGTGTTATATGTATGTATATACGTGATTTTAAAGTTATTTCAAAAATCGACTATTCAAAAAGGGTTTTATAAACTACAATTATATCTTATGGTATTTTGAATAAAATGAAGGATAGAAAGCTTGGTTTTATCATACAAACTTCATATACTATGTTTTCTTGGTTGTTTAAATGACTATGTTCAAAATACTAAAAATCATGTGGCAGGTGAATAATTTGCATGGGTTATGGTATAACTGAATTTGGGTATGGTTGTGAAAATACTGAACTGTTTGTGAAACATAGTGGAACTGCCTTTGCAAAATACTGGGGTTTGATATAACGGTCGCGGGCTAGGTTTACTTTAACGACCGATGACCAAGTTTTATTTAACGGTTGGGGACTGGGTTTCATTAAATGGCAAGTTCTATATGAAATGAGATTTATACTACAATTTTTACTACTAAAATTGCATGATATAGTTTAAGAACCCTGAGGACCAGTTGTATTGTGAGCACGATACCATTGTTAAGGAAATTACTATTTGGCCATGTGTGCCCATGTTGTACTGAGAGGTGTAGAGTGGTTTCAACCGATTGGCCTACGTAGAGGTTGTACCTTCCCTGGGGTCTGGACTAGGAAGTGGTAAGGCAATCGGACCTGCAACTGGGTTGCGGATGCTTGCAAACGTAGTAGCAGATGGTTACTCTGGCTTTGTATAGGTTGATCCCCCAGGGCTTCGTTCAGCCTTTGGGCCGCAAAACCCGCCATGGGGGTTAAGCATGTCGTTAGTCGTAGGGAGTGTCTTTTACACATATTTGTTGATTTATGTAAATGGTGTTATTATTTATTGAACTGGTTTATCTTGAGGAAGCAAATACATATTTTTCAACTATAAAGGTGTGAGTATTTGTATGTGAATTAAAATGCAAGAATGTTTATGGCGAAGTAAACTCTCCACCCAAGGGCTTGTTGAGAAAGGCGAGTACCCTGATAGGTATCAGTTATAGTCATACCAAGTTGCATAACGTATTATAGCAGAGGGGAGCTGCATGTTTGGGCATTTAATCTCCCCTATCCTCGGGATCTTTCGTTTATAAATAATTGTGTGTGTGTTTGTGTGTGTGTGTGTGTGTGTGTGAGTATGGTTTGAGAATGATTTTATAACTATGGTTAATTAACAACTGATGATATTTTGTATACACAAAAACTTATATTGGCCACACACTGATATTAACTTAATCTATCTTACTGAGAAGTGTCTCACCCCAATATACAAATCATCATTTTAGGACTGTCTCGAGATCAAGCTTAGTGAGCTCTGAGGCGGGGTGATAGTTAGTTTTAGTTTTTATAAGTGTCTATAAGAACTCTAATGTATTTAAGCTTTGTTTGAAGTCTCTAGATATGTAATATGGTCGTATGGACTGAGTTGGTTTTTGTATTGTATTATGGTCTGTAATATGGATACTTGAAGACCTTTGTGTATAAAGGTAGTTAGAACTCTCGTAATGTACTTTGGGAGAATGTATTATTTATTTTCACTGCATTTATATAATGAATATGGTATCAGGTACACAAACGTCACCAAAGTAGCACCCCGGGCCCCACGTGGCGGGTTGGAGCGTTACAAAAAACATAGATTTGAAAAAAAAACAATTACGAGATTTTCTAAAACTTGAAATGAAAAATGAAAAAAAAAAAAAGACTCACAATCTCCCATACCATGACATGATGTCGTAAGTTGTCATGTCTAACCATCACCTATTTGTTACCAATCTTTCAAACATCTGTTTCCTTAGATCTAGATAAAAATACAACAAAAAAAGAAAGAAAGAGAAAACTATGGAAAGAGAGTAACTAGAGAATATAAGATAAATGTGGAGAAAGAGAAGAAGGATTATGAGCATGTGAATATGGGGTGAACTAAAAAAAGATGGAATGGAAAAGTTCAAAAGACATGCCATTTCTGTACATTGAAAGAAACTCAAACAATTAGATGAAGAAGTTAGAAAGATTCAAAAAGTGAAATTGATAGTTTAGAAAGACATCTTAAGAAAGGGTATAATAGACAATTCAATTTTTATGACAAGAGAACTTAAAAAAAAAAAAACTTTGTGCTTTTTGAAGTAATATAATATATATCCAGTTTTTTTTTTCTCGATGAATAAAGCCTTTTTAAGTTTTAAAATTTAACAAATCTAAAATTGCTATACCCTAAATATATCAAGGTCAAAGGATTCCATCTGCCATAAAGGGGCATTAAGGCACAACAACAATAAGGGTCATCGTCACTCAAAGACAGTTGCTCAGCCAGAGCAATTGGCGTCAACTCCACAAAGACCAGAGCGATTCACGCCCACCCCATAAATCGCCAATAAATGGAATTGCACCCTCAGGTCAACTCCCTACACTATAAATAGGGACTCGGAGAAGAGGCTAAGGTATCTTATTCTTAACCCATTTTTACTGTTGCTTGCTACCTCTCTAGAGCAATCCCTTACTTAGGCATCAGAGTGATCCCCCAGAATACACCCTGGGTCTGCCAAGCCTTGCTTCTTTTTCTTTCCTTTTCAGGGGACCGAGATTGGAAGGTCCACCGAAGGTTCTTCAACTTTTTATCTTGCAACAATTGGCGTTGTTTGTGGGAGCGCTTTTAAGAGGTGCTCATCCTACTTTCGACCCTCGATTCTTGAGTCATGGTAGCAACCACTAATTCCAGGTCTGATCCTGCTATGGGTGATCAATTGCCTCAACCCGTTCACTCTACGCCCGAAGATTGCCCGGGGGTGACAAGGGAATAATTTCTTGTCTTCCAAAGAAAAATGGAAGATATAGCAGCCTCCTAAAAGAAAATGGAGGACATATTCAACCTACTCTTACAGCAGAAGGGTCATGGAGAACTTGTCCCCTACCACTAGCAGGCGAACCCCGATTCACCTAGGAAAGTAGAAAACCCGAAAGAAAGTGATGAAAAATCTATCCCCACAAAGAAGGTGGATGACGCGAACAGCGTGGGGGTCAATAAGCAACAATCGAATGAGCTAGAGAAGAGAATAAAGAAGATTGATTATAAAAAATAATGAAAAAGGGTTGAACTAACCCTTCTTATGGAGAGACCTCCTTAAAATCATCAGATTCACCCTTCACCAATTAAGTGATGGAACTCCCATTGCCTAGTAAGTTCAAAATGACAAATTTTGAAAGGTATGAAGGCTCAACTTGTAACACCCTAAAAATAAAATAAAATATAATATTTTTCCCTAGTTTTAAATCCAAACATTAACCTAAACAGCGGAAAGTCAATCATATAAAATAAATCCACACGTAATACAATACCATAGTGACAAATTAACCCACGATATACAATCATCACTGTTCTCTCGAAACTACCCTTACTAATACCAAAGGATTACAAAAACATGCTACCCAAAAATACTCACTCTCAAAAATGGCAGTACAACAGCCCCTCTATCTGCGAGCCTGCTTCGCTCACCTAGCTGGCTCACTTGAAAAATAATTCAACACTAGGATGAGTCAATGCTCAGTAAGATGAAACATGCTATTACAAGGGTGTCGTTATTGAGCTATAGCTTGGTAAAAATAATCTAATTTAAGAATAATATGAATAATTGAATCCAAAAGTACTGATATTACATAACGTATATTAAAACCATTAACTACATAACTGAACATGCCAATCTGTATGAAATTACTTTTCATATTAATACTACTATTTCTAAAAGTCTGATAGTACTCATAATATCTGAGAAATTTCCCTAGATGGTTGTATGTCATGATTTAACCCCTCATGACAAGGTTGTGCAGCCGGAAGGCGAGACCTATCCTGGCTGGCAGACCAGGGTAAGTCAACTGAACTTCGATAGTCTAATCGGCCCCCTCAATCCATATTTGATGGAGAGCCTGTCTCGACGTGGGCATGATCGATCTCATACCACTTACTGTCTGAGTAAAGTGGTTACACTCTAAACTAAATATCTATAGCTATGGTACTGTGCTCTGCTGTCTGATCCATTAGCGTCTGATACTATTTAGGTAACTGATATCTGTCATATATTGTTTTTACTGTAGTTTCTAAAATAACCATAGCCTCGTAGAATTTATCTGAAATTCTAAATAACTGACTGAAAATTTGATTTCTATATAACCGAACTGTTGTCTGAATATCTATATATTGGGGCATTATGGTACTAATAAACATGTTATTCTGAAATTACTAAAAATGCATATTTTTTTAGTATATTGTACTGAAAAATTTGTTATTCTATAAACATGCAAATATCATGGTATTTCTGTTAATAACTATGAACATGGTATTCACAAATTCTATAAATATAATACTGTTATGTTATCAACTCAAGCCACACAAAAAAATATTAATATTATCAAGTTCTGGAAACTATAAATATGTATATAATCTGAATAATAATTTGATAAAAATATATAGTTCGTGCTGAAATCGTAGAAAAAGGTTTCCTAACATAGCTTATTTCTCTTACCTGACTACTGGAAAGCTCCTATGGTATACTAGTCCAACACCCACAGGGCTTCCTACTTAACACCTTGAAAAACAACATTCGCCAAAACAGAATATCATTATTTCTTTGTCTCCATCATTTCCTACAACTACCAAAAGGCCAAAAATTGAATAAAATCCTAATTCTGAGGAGAAATTCGACTCGATCCCACCAACGATCTGCCCAGTAGGCCTAAAGAGAACTCCCCTAGGAGCATCATAGTGGCCTTAGATTGTCGATCCAGCAAACAACAGGGCCGAAATTGAAGAAAGATAGAGGAGAGACTGTAGAGAGAGAGAGAGAGAGAGAGAGAGAGAGGAAGAATTTCGTCGAATTTCAACGATTAAACCAAGTTTTGGGCTATTTATACAGCGGCCTTCATCGACAAGCCATGTCATCTCATCGACGAACTCTCCCCTTCGACAAAGAAATTCAAAATTGGCCAAAACATTCTCTTGGTATCTTCTCATTGACAAAACATGCCCTCGTCGACAAGACCCTCTTGTACCCTCGTCGACGAATCCCCTGTGTTTGTCGACGAGGCCATTAGAAAATTCCTTGGGTTATCATATCCAAAATACAATGTCATCAAAAAATAAAAAGTCTGCTGCCTTCTTCTATTTCTGTTCCCATTTCCCTTCCTCTTTATTATTTAAATAACATTATTCTTCAAGTCGTTACATTCTCCCCTCCTTATAAAATTTCGTTCTCGAAATTTACTATTCATATGATTCCTCCTTCTTAGAAGGCAAAACGATCTACTTATTTTATTACCTGCCCTCACTTATGGCGGAGGAATATCATGGTTACATGGGTAGTTTTGGGAGATTACAATTATAAAAGAAAATTTCCCCCAAAACCAAAATACTACCTATCCTATAAACTACATTACAATTACATTATACTAAACAAAATAAAACTACTACCCTAAACATATACATTACTATTATAATTCATCAAATAAGTGGGGATATTTCTGTCTGATTTCATCTTCAAGTTCCCACAAAGCTTCCTCTATCGCATGATTCATCCACAAGACTTTCACTAACGGTATTCTTTTGCTACGCAATACTTGTTCCTTTCTATCTAGGATTCGCACTGGAGCTTCTTCGTACGCTAGATCACCATTCAACAATCTGAAGTTGTCACGACGCTCCTGGGAAAGTTTTCTACAAGTCTGCCAGAGCGGATCGTCGGTGGGGCTGAGGTGGAAACCATCCCAAATCTAAGGTAAGCTTTCTACTCAGTATTTGGTTATTTGACAGTTGTAGAAAGTGATATACGCGTAGAAATACTAAAGTTTAGAACTGGGAATTTTCATTTCCAGGGTGTTGAATAGGGAACCTTGCGGGTACGGGACAGATTTCTTAGGGGCTTTTCAGGAATCAGGTAAGGGGATAAACTAAGTTAATTCTTTTAAGAAAATGCATGTATATATATAGCATTTGATTTCAAAAAATAAATATGTTCATATATATGATTTATATTTGAGAAAACATTGTTGAAAATGATGGTATGTTGAATATATGAAAAACCTGTTCAGTGTGGCATGAGTAGAAATTGTTACGAAATACTGTTTTCTGGAAATGTGATTATGATATGAATTTTTATAATGGAAAACTAGCATATGGGTCGAGATTTTGATATATTTGCTAGCGTACGGGCTGAGCTATGTATATGATTTGTCGGCATACGGTCCGAGCTATGTGTATGATTTTCCAGCATACGGGCTAAGCTATGGATATGTTTGCCAGTGTATGGGTTGAGCTATGTAAATGATTTGCCAGCGTACCGGTTGTGCTATGATTTGCTGGCATACGGGCCGAGCTATGGTAAAATGTGAAATACCGGCATACGGGCTGATGATTTTTCATGATATACGTATATATATATATATATATATATATATGAAAAATGATATGATTGATTTGGTAATTAATGATATGAAATATCCATGTATCACAGTTTCAGTATATGTTATATGGTATCATAACCTAGTTGGCTTGGTCTAGGCTAGCACTTGCACGGTACCGTTGCTATGTGTCCATGGTCATCATGATCATGATATTTCTATTAACGCCATTGTACAAAGTGGTGTGAGATTGGATGGTCGATGTGGTTTATAAGAAGTGTGTGAGCGCCCCTGGTGTACGGACCAGGTCTGGCATACCCATTAGACTTACAGGCTGTACTTTTGACTTGGCAATGGTCGGCCAACCATTGTCAGGTCCCGCCTTTGGGCCACACAACCTAGTTATGTGGGGATAATACATGACAACAGTCAACTAACCTGTCAGGAATGTTTTTGTATTATTATTATTATTATTATTATATGAGATGAAATATGTTTATGAAAATGTAGTATGTTCTTCCATGTTTTGATGATATATATGTTTTCCCAAATCTGACATAGCAGCTTACTGAATATGTTCTATATGGTATATGTATGACACGGAATACTCATGTTGCCACACACTGGTATTAGTTTATTTCTCTTACTGAGAGGTGTCTCACCCCAAATTTTATAAACGCCCCTGTAGGAGAGCGGGTAAAGCCCCGCTGATCTAGTACGGTAAATCTGCCCTTCTAGAAGGGTAAGTATTTTGATAAGGTCTGTTGTATTTTGTGGAAATGACCCTAAGATATCTTTTTGGGTTGAGTGATGTGTATATATATACAGTGATTGTAGTAACTCTGGTATTGTGATGTATGGTATAATGAGATATACATGATTGTATGTTTCTTGCTGCTTAAGCTTCCGTTATGTGTTCTGATGTATCGCTGGTACCCACAGGTCTAGGTGGATTATGATCTGCTGAGCAGGGATTTGTGATATTGATTTTATTATATATAAAAAATGTGGAAATGAAGCAGGTCATCACAGTTTGGTATCAGAGCCTCTGTTGTTAGGTTCTGTAGATTCTAGAATGCAGCGGAAACAATACCAAAGTTTAGGAAATGATTTGAGGTTTTATTCTATAGTCTAGAGGCAGAACTTCCATGGTAGTTTCTGTACTTTCCCTGGGGTGATGATTTCAGGAAAACCATCTGAAGGTATTATCGGGTTGTGTTTTTAGAATGTAGGACTGGGGATTAGAAATGAGTTAGAAATGTTAAGATAAGTGGTGAGGTTAGGTGGGTAAATTATGAGGGTAGTATTACTAAGTTGCAACTGCTATTTTTCAGGATGGATCTAGGAGGAATAAGTGCCTATGCGAGTGGTAGTGATGGAGCAGGACCATCAAGTGTAGCTGGGACCGACTCAAACGCGGTATTACATAGCGTGGCTCAATAGGTTATGGCTGAGATCGCTAGGAGCTCGAGGGAGTAGGGTGGTCCATCTGCAGGCCACGAGTGCACTATAAAAAAGTTTACAAAGATGAATCCTCCAGCATTCTTAGGTGGAGTTGATCTAGCAGCCGCTGAGAATTGGATGCAGGAGACTGATAAAGTCTTGGTTGTGTTGCAGTGTACTAAGGAACAGAGGATCCTCTTTGCCACCTATAGACTAATAGGAGTGGCTGAGAGGTGGTGGACTGTAATGAGACTGCTAGAGCAGCAGAGGGTGACTCTGATAGCCATGACATGGGACCCGTTTAAAGAACTATTCTTTGATAGGTATTTTCCAGCTACTCTTAGGGAGGCTAAAGTAGAAGAGTTCCTGAATATAAAGCAGGGACAACTATCCATCTAGCAGTATGCAGCGTGTTTCATCGAGCTCTCTTGTTTCGCCCTGTATATTGTTCTTGGTGAAGTGAAGAAGGCGAGGTAGTTTGAGAGAGGTTTGAGGTAGAGTATATTTAAGCAGGTGGTGTTGTTGTGGATCCAGGACTTTTCTAAGTTGGTCGACAGGGCGGCCTTGGCAGAGATTGGTGAGCGTCTTGATGTAGAGGAGCAGGGACAAAGGAAGAGATCTACATCTAGTGGCTACCAGCAGGGTCATAGACCGAGTCAGTGGAGGAGAGGAAATCATGGTAGAGGGCGAAGGCAGGAGATGAGAGGATGCGAGGTACAGAGAGAGCAAGGTCCTCCAGTCTGTCAAACTTGTGGTAGGAGGCACTGGGAGAGTGTCGAGCTGGTGGTATGGTGTGCTATCGCTGCAGTAGATCGGGGCACACGGTGTGAGACTATCTTATCCCACCAGATGTAGTTCCAGCTCCCAGACCATACCAAGGAGGTTATTAGGTGCCACGTGGGGGCCAGCATAGGAATACGGTTTCAGCCAGGGTGTTTACTCTGACGCCGGGTGAGGCTAAGACAGTAGGTGACGTGGTGACAGGTATGGTTATTATGTTTTCTTTTAAAGTTATTGCATTGTTTGATTCAGGAGCTACACACTCGTTCGTGTCTTCGGGGTATGTTAAATTATGTGGGGCTGAAACACAATCATTAGATGTTGAATTGTTGGTATCTACACCGAATGGGTCAGCGGTGAGGTGTAGTAGGGGTCTCCGTGGTTGTCCAGTTGATATTCAAGGAAAGACTTTGTCTACTGATCTGATAGTGCTAGACATGCACGGGTTTGATGTTCTATTTGGCATGGATTGGTTAGCAGCTAATTTTGCCAACATAGATTGTCGAGCACGAGAAGTGATATTTAGATCTCCGAGGAAAACCGAATTCAAGTTCGTAGGGTCGCGAGTGCAATCCCTGCCTCAGCTAGTTTCAGCTATTCAGGCCAAAAGACTATTGTTGAATGGTTGTTAGGGGTTTGTGGCTGTTGTGAAGGAGATGCCAGAGAATGAAATGAAACTTGCTAGCACGCCTGTAGTAAAGGAGTTTACAGATGTTTTCCCAGACGAGTTACTAGGCTTGCCACCCGATCGTGAGGCAGATTTCCCTATTGATCTACCTTCCGGTACAGTGCCGATTTCTAAAGTACCTTATCATATGGCACTAGAAGAATTGGCAGAATTGAAGAATCAGTTGCAAAATCTGCTTGATAAGGGCTTCATACAACCTAGTGTATCTCCGTGGGGAGCTCCAGTTTTATTTGTGAAGAATAAAGACGGAACTATGAGGATGTGTATAGACTATAGGGAGATTAATGAAGTGACAATCAAGAACAAGTATCCTCTACCCCGTATCAACGATTTTTTTTACCAGCTCCAGGGTACACGGGTGTATTCGAAGATTGACCTCAAATTTGGCTACCATCAGGTAAAAGTGAGAGCAGAAGACGTCTCGAAGACAACCTTCAGGACCAGGTATGGACATTACGAGTTTCTGGTTATATCGTTTGGTTTGACGAATGCTCCTACGGTATTTATGGACTTAATGAAAAGAGTCTTCCACCAATACCTAGACCAGTTTTTTGTTGTGTTTATTGATGATGTACTGGTCTATTCGAGGAGTTATGAGGAGTATGAGACGCATTTGAAGCAGGTTTTATAGACACTTTAGGAAAAGAAGTTGTACGCCAAGTTCAGTAAATGTGAATTCTGGCTTGATAAGGTCATGTTCTTGGGGTATGTTGTGTCTAGAGACGGTATTTATGTGGATCCTAGAAATATTGAGGCTGTAGTGAAATGGGCTAAACTGAGGAATGTCCAAGAAATAAGGAGTTTCTTAGGGCTAACTGGCTATTACCGCCATTTTGTTGAGGGATTCTCGGCTTTGTCAAGACCTTTGACACGACTAACAAGGAAGAATGTCAGATTTGAGTGGGACAACAGCTGTGAGCAGAGTTTTCAAAAATTGAAGCAAAGATTTGTCACAACACTAGTATTGGTTATCCCATCAGGGGGTGAAGGGTATGTCATTTACAGTGATGCATCCTTGAAAAGATTTGGTTGTGTATTGATGTAGTATGGCAGGGTAGTAGCGTATGCATCCAGACAATTGAAAGAATATGAAAGAACTACCCTACACATGATCTTGAATTGGCTGCAGTGGTACACATATTGAAAATTTGGACGCATTACCTGTACGGCGAGCAGTGTGAGATTTTCTCCGACTGTAAGAGCTTAAAGTATTTCTTCACGCTGAAGGAATTGAATATAAGGCAGATAAGGTGGTTAGAGTTAATTAAGGATTTTGATTGTACCATCAGTCATCATCCAGGGAAAGCAAATGTGGTAGCTGATGCGTTAAGCAAGAAATCCAAGGAACCAGTGTTGGTAGCTATGGAGATCCAATATCTGATCATGATGGATCTGGAGAGATTCAGCATTAAATTAGTTGAGAGTGGTTCTCAGGCTCACATTGCCAATTTAGTGGTGCAGCCTATTCTGTAGGAGAGAATTAAAGCCGCCCAGAAGGAGGACCCAGAATTAGCAGAGGTGATAGACAGAGTATAGATTGGTCAGGGGGAGGAATCCAGTATTGCAGATGACAGAGCTTTGCGGTTCCGTTCCAGATTATGCGTTCTTGCCGATACTGAGATTAGGAAGATTATTTTAGAGGAGGCTCATAGATCTTTGTATACAATTCATCCCGGTAGTACCAAGATGTACAAGGATCTGCGAGAGTCATACTGGTGGAGTGGTATCAAGAGAGAGATTGCTGAGTATGTAGCGTAGTGTCTGACGTGCCAACAGGCAAAGGTTGAGCACCAGAGGCCGACAGGGCAGTTGTAGCTGTTATTTATCCTAGAATAAAAGTGGGATCATATATCCATGGACTTCGTGTCAGGACTGCCGATGGCATTACATGGCCAGAATGCCATCCAGGTGATTATTGGCCGTTTGACTACAACCGCCCATTTTCTCCCTATCAAGATCAGCTATTCCCTCAGCCGTTTAGCGGAGATTTACATTCAGGAGATAGTTCATTCTTATGGGGTGCCTATATCTATTGTGTCAGATCAAGACCCGCAATTCACGTCACAATTTTGGAGGAGCTTACAGAAGGCTCTGGGGTCTCAGTTATCTTTCAGCACGACATTCCATCCTCAGTCATATGGGCAAACTAAGAGGACGATACAGATACTAGAAGATATGCTCCGAGTGTGTGTATTAGACTTTGGGGGTAGTTTGACTCAGTTCATGTCGCTGGTAGAGTTCGCGTATAATAACAGTTACCAGTCCAGCATTAGCATGGCACTGTTTAAGGCTTTATATAGTAGGAGATGTCGTTCTCCTTTATTTTGGGATGAAGTGAGTGAGCAGCGAGTAGTGGGGCCAGAGCTTGTGCAGCAAGTGCGTAATAAGGTTTGGCTTATCAGAGACAAGATCAGTGCAGCTCAGAACCGATAGAAAAGTTATACTGATAATCGCCGTGGGAATCTAGAATTTGATGTAGGTAATCATGTGTTTTTGAAGATAGCTCCGATGAAAGGGGTTATGCGATTTGGGAAGAAGGGTAAACTTAGTCCTAGGTTTATCGGTCCATTTGAGATTCTGAATAAAGTGGGGCTGATAGCCTATAGGCTAGCTTTATCACCTGTGCTGTCCAGGATCCACGACGTGTTCCATATTGCTATGTTGAGGAAATACATCTTAGATCCTTCTCATATCATCAGTTATGATGAATTAGAACTTAGTGATTCATTGGTGTATGAGGAAGTACCCATACAGATTCTGAACGGGAAAGTACAGAAGCTACGTAACAAGAGGATTCCTTAGGTAAAAGTTTTGTGGAGGAATCATGCAATTGAAAAGGCTTCTTCGGAATTCGAGGAACAAATGAAACAGAAGTAACTGCATCTATTCCAAGGAGTCTAAATAGGTAAATGTAAGTAGTAGGTAGTATTTCTTTTGCAGGTACATGTAATGGTTTAGTTAGTGAAGCATTTTAGTTTTGGGAGAATTTTTCTTTTGTATATGTAATCTCCCGGGACTTGGAATGTAACCACGGTATTCCTCCGCCATAAGTGAGAGTAGGTAATAAAATAAGTAGACCCTTTTCTTGTTAAGGGATGACGAGTTACGTGAATAGTAAATTTCGAGGACGAAATTTTATAAAGATGGGAGAATGTAATGACCCGAAGAGTTAATGATATTTAAATAATAAAAATAAAGGGAAATGGAAACCGAAAACAGAAGGAGGCAGTCGACTTCGTCAACAACATTGTATTTTGGAAAGAATAAATCCCGAGGAATTTTTCAGCTCCTCATCAACGAATACAGGGGACTCATCGACAAGGGTTGGAGTTCGTCGATGAAAAATATAGTTGGGCTCGTCGACGAGGAGATACTGAGGGGATGATTTTGGGGTTTCTAAATTTCGTCGACGAAGGGGAGAGTTCGTCGACGAATTTTGTATTGACCTTGTCGATGAGGTGACATGGCTTGTCAACGAAGGCCATAGTTTAAATAGGCCTAAAGTTCATTTTTGGATGAAATTTTCTGCGCAAAGTTTCTCTCTCTCTCTTACCCTTCGATTTCTCCACCTTCTCTCTTCGATTTCGGGCAGGATTTCTGCCGATTCGATGATCTAAAGTCGCCACGACGCTCCTGGGAAAGTTTTCTGCAAGTCTGCCAGAGCGGATCGTCGGTGGGGCTGAGGTGGAAACCATCCCAAATCCAAGGTAAGGCTTTCTACTCAATATTTGGTTATTTGACAGTTGTAGAAAGTGATATATGTGTAGAAATACTAAAGTTTAGTACTAGGAGTTTTCATTTCCAGGGTGTTGAACGGGGAACCCTGCGGGTGCGGGACAGATTTTCTTAGGGGCTTTTCAGGAATCAGGTAAAGGGATAAACTAAGCTACTTCTTTTAATAAAATGTATGTATATATATAGTATTTGATTTTAGGAAAGTAAATATGTTCATATATATGATTTATATTTAAGAAAACACTGTTGAAAATGATGGTATGTTGAATATATGAAAAACCTATTCAGTGTGGCATGAGTAGAAATTGTTACAAAATATTGTTTTCTGGAAATGTGATTATGATACGAATTTTTATAATGGAAACTGGCGTATAGGTCGAGATTTTGATATATTTGCTGGCGTACGGGCTGAGCTATGTGTATGATTTGTCGGTGTACGGGCCGAGCTATGTGTATGATTTGCTAGCGTACGGGCTAAGCTATGGATATGTTTGCCAGCATACGGGCCGAGCTATGGAAATGATTTTCCAGCGTATAGGCTGTGATATGATTTGTCGGTGTACGGGCCGAGCTATGGTAAAATGTGAAATACCGACATACGGGCCGATGATTTTTCATGATATATGTATATATATGCAAAATGATATGATTGATTTGGTAATTAATGATATGAAATATCCATGTATGGTAGTTTCAGTATATGTTATATGGTATCAGAACCTGGTTGGCTTGGTCTAGGCTAGCACTTGCACGGTACCGTTGTTATGTGTTCATGGTCATCATGATCATGATATTTTTGTTAACGCCATTGTACGAAGTGGTGTGAGATTAGATGGTCGATGTGGTTTATAAGAAGTGTGTGAGCGCCCCTGGTGTACGGACGAGGTCTGGCAAACCCATCAGACTTACAAACTACACGTTTGACTTGGCAGTGGTTGGCCAACCATTGTTAAGTCCCACCTTCAAGCCACACAACCTAGTCATGTGGGGGTAATACATGACAACAGCCAGCTAACCTACCAGGAATGTTTTTGTATTATTATTATTATTATTATTATTATTATTATATAATACGAAATATGTTTATGAAAATGCAGTATGTTCTGCCATGTTTTGATGATATATATATGTTTTCCAGATATGATATAACAGCTTACTGAATATGTTCTGTATGGTATATGTATGACACGGAATACTCATGTTGCCACACTAGTATTAGTTTATTTCCCTTACTGAGAGGTGTCTCATCCCAAATTTTATAAACTTTTCAAGAACCCCTAATAAGAGAGCGGGTAAAGCCCCGCTAATCTAGTACGGTAGATCTACCCTTCCAGAAGGGTAAGTATTTTGATAGGGTCGGTTGTATTTTGTGGAAATGGCCCTAAGATATATTTTTGGGTTGAGTGATGTGTATATATATACAGTGATTGTAGTAACTCTGGTATTGTGATCTATGGTATAATAAGATGTATATGATTGTAGGTTTCCTGCTGCTTAGGCTTTCGTTATGTGTTCTGATGTATCCCTAGTACCCACGAGTCCAGGTGAATTATGATCTGCTGAACTAGGATTTGTGATATTGATTTTATTATATAAAAAAATATGAAAATGAAGCAGGTCGTCACACCTCATGATCTCCTTCAATGGTGCGATTTTCAAAAATACATGATCATCCACTTCAAATTCCAGTTCTCAACGGCGAGTATCTACGTAACTCTTCTGTTGACTCTGTGTTGCACTGATTCTATCTCGAATGAGTCAAACTTTATCACACGCCTGTTGAATAATCTCTGAGCCCAAAACTTGCCTCTCACCGACTTCATCCCAGAAAAGAGGAGATCGACATCTTCTACCATATAAAGCCTCATAAGGTGTCATGCCGATGCTAGCCTGATAACTGTTATTATATGGAAATTCAACTAGTGGAAAAAATTGAGTCCAGCTACCCCCAAAATCTAGCACACACGCTCGCAACATATCCTTAAGTATCTGAATCGTTCTTTCTGTCTGACCATCTGTCTGAGGATGGAAAGCGATGTTGAATGCTAGTTGAGTCCCCAATGCGTCCTGCAAGCTCCTTTAGAACCGCGATGTAAAATGTGAATCGCGGTCCGAGACTATGGATACTGGCACTCCATGGGGTCGAACTATGTAAATCTCTGCTAATCTATTCATAGGGTAGTTAACTTTAATGGGCAGAAAATGAGCTATCTTTGTCAGCCTATCAACAAACACCCAAATGGCATTCTAACCATGCAGCGCTGGCGGTAACCCAGTAACAAAATTCATAGATACGTTGTACTAACCTGGGAAATTTTAAAAATAAATTAAGGTAATAAGGAAGATAGAAATGAAAGAAAGAATAAATTCAAAAAGGGTGGCAGCAAACATTCATCAACGAATAGACGGGTCTCGTCAACGAATGTTCTTCTTAGCTCATCGATGAGGGTACATGTCTTGTCAATGAGGAATTTCCAATAGGGGGGTTTTTCATGAACTAAAATTTGTCGACGAGTTCACTATCTCTTCGCCGAATTTTGTACAGGACTCATCAACGAATCGACATGTCTCATCGACGAATCCCTGTGTATAAAAAGTGGAATTCTTTCATTCCAGCGTGGAAATTTTGCATGTCCCCCTTCTCTCTCTAGAAATTTTGACCCTTCCACCTTCTCTCTTCGATTTTGGGTAAAATTCAGCTTGGTTCGACGATCAGAAGCTACCATAAGACTCCTGGGAAGATTCTCTGCAATATAGGCGGAGTAGATTTTCGATTTAAGTAGTTTGGGAAACATCCCAAAACCAAGGTAAGTGAATTATTTTGAAATTTCTTTAGCAAATATTATTATTTGGAGCTTAGGAAGTATTATAGGGGCGTCTTGTTAAGGTTTGAGGAATCTAGAAGTTTTAAATTCCAGAGTCTCGTTTTGTTGATCTTGGGTCGAATTTTGAGGAACGGGTAAGGGGAAATATTTTATAATAGCTTTTTCATAATTATAAAGGACTAGTTTTGAGTATGAATTCTTATATATATGCAGGTATAATTTTATAAACTTTGCTGGTATTGAAAATGTTGTTTTTAGATAGATAATTTATTTTGGAAAAGAAACTGTGTGGTTGAAATCATTTTTGATAAATAAATGATTGTAAATAATGTGGAATGAGGAATTGTTGAGAATGTGAATATTGATTGATAGTGAAATATTGGTTGATTGAATATGCTGATGTTGGATATGTTGTGGTGAAATCTTGAGTATGTTGAATGATTGATTTCTATTGATTTGGTTGTGTGGTTCATGTAAATTACGATATAGCGTTGGCAGTGGTATGAGGAGGTCGTTGTATCGTACCTAGTATGATCGTCATATAACGTTGGCAGTGGTATGAGGAGGTTGTTTACTTATTTACTATGAATGAAGTGTTGTTTTGAGTCCTATGTGGACATTTCTGCTGTGGTTTGATCAGTCCTGTGTGGACCAGTCCTGTGTGGACATTTCTGCTGTGGTTTGATTAGTCCTATGTGGACCAGTCCTGTGTGGACATTTTTTGTTGTGGTTTGATTAGTCCTATGTGGACATTTCCACTGTGGTTTGTTTAGTCCTTTGTGGACATTTCTGCTGTGGTTTGATTAGTCCTATGTGGACCAGTCCTGTGTGGACATTTTTTGTTGTGGTTTGATTAGTCCTATGTGGACATTTCCACTGTGGTTTGTTTAGTCATTTGTGGACTAGTCCTGTGTGGACATCTCTGCTGTGGTTTGATTAGTCCTATGTGGACCAGTCATGTGTGGACATTTCTGGTGTGATTTGAATAGGTTGTGAGTTGTTAGGGTCCTATGTGTACGATTACATGATATGAGGATGTAAACCCTATGTGGGTAAAATTGGAAACTGTATGGATATTCTGTGTGGATTGATTGTGATATGGGTATAAGTGTGACTTTAATTAATTAAGTTGTTTGGGTAAAGTAGATTACTCCACCCGAGGGCTTGCTGAGAAAGGCGAGTATTCTGGTAGTTAATTATGGGTACCAGAGTAAAGGGAAGCCACTTGTATGGGCGGGTGATCTTCCCTATTCTTGGTGACTTTACCTGAATACATAACCCGAGGGCTTATTGAGAAAGGTGAGTGCCCTAGTGTTAGCACTAGAGCAAAGGAAAACTACTTGTATGGGTGGGTAGATTTCTTTATTCTCGTAAATTACCAATAAAGTATGGATGATTGTGGAATATGATTGGTTGGCGAAGCCATTAACATTGTGTGATTATGGGCACGATATTTTCGGGTTACTTGTAGACTGTGGATGCACTTTGGATAGCTATTTTAATTGTATATTAAACACTTCAGACACAAACTATTTTAAACTATTTCTTCCTTACTAAGAGGTGTCTCACCCCGTTATATGTTAAATCTTTTTAGGTTATCCAAGTGATCGAGCTTAGGTAACTCTAGGGCGGGGTAGTTTTGTAAATGGAATTAAAATAGATACGTTTAGTTTTATATTTCTTTATATTTTATCCATGTTTGTAATATAGAGTATATATCATATGATATGAGTTTTTTGATGTACAAATATAGAACTCTGGTATATTATGTTCGAGTTTTTTTTATTATTATTTCTCCACTGCGTAAATGGTATGAGAGATGCGTGTGGTCCTCTTAACACTCCGGGCCCCATGTGGCGGGTCTGAGGCATTACATACATGGTCCCACTTTCACTCAAGAATGAGAAGTAGCCGGCCTCTAGTGCTCATCTTTAATCTAGTGGCACATTAAACACTGCTATACAAATTTTGCTATTTCCCTCTTCATGCCACTCCACCAGAAATACTCCAGCAGATCCCTATACATTTTCGTACTAACAGGATGAATAGTGTGTAGAGATCTGTGTGCCTCTTCTAGAATCGTTCTCTTAATGCTATCATCCATAGGCACGCACAATCTAGTGTGAAATCTGAGAGCCCCATCATCAGAAATGCCAAATTCCTCTCCCTGACCATCCTGTACTTTAGCTAGCACCTCCACTAATTTGGGATCATTTCTCTGAGTAGCTTTAATTCTTTCATACAATGCAGGCTGTACAACCAAACTGGCCATGAACGCCTGAGGTTCATCTGCTACCAAGTCCACACCAAGCTTTTCCAAGTCCATTTAAATCGGGTGCTGAACTACTGCTGCTAGTTGAGTTGTATCCTCAAATTTATGGCTTAAAGCATCAGCCACCACATTTGCTTTACCTAATTGGTAACTGATGGTGTAATTGTAATCCTTAATGAGTTCTAACCATCTTCTTTGTCACATATTGAACTCTTTTTGTGTGAAGAAATACTTTAGACTATTGTGATCAAAAAATATCTCACAGCTCTCACCATATAGGTAATGTCTCCAGATCTTCAGTGCATGTACAACCGTAGCCAATTATAGATTGTGAGTAGGGTAGTTCTTTTCATATTCTTTCAACTATTTGGACGCATATGCTACCGCCCTACCATGCTGCATTAGTACACAACAGAGCCCTTTCAAGGACGCATCACTATAGATAACATAACCATCACCTCCATAAGGAATCGTCAGAACGGGTGTAGTGACGAGCCACTACTTTAATTCCTGGAAACTGTGCTCACATTCATCATCCCACACAAATCTGGCATTTTTCCTGGTCAAATGCATGAGAGGTCCCGATAAAGCCGAAAACCCCTCAACGAATCGACGGTAATGACCTGCTAGCCCCAAGAAACTTCTGATTTCTTGCACATTCCTCGACCTAGCCCAATTCACCACCGCGTCAATCTTGCTAGGATCTACTAAAATACCATCTCCTGAGATCACATGGCCCAAAAATGCAACTTGCTCAAGCCAGAACTCACACTTACTAAACTTGGCATAAAGCTTTTCCTCTCTAAGTGTTTGCAGTACCTACCTCAAATGCACCTCATGATCCTTGAAATTCTTCGAGTACACCAGTATATCATTAATAAAAACCACCAAAAACTGATCTAGATACTGGTGAAAAACTCTATTCATTAAATCCATGAACACCGCTAGGGCATTCATCACACCAAAAGGAATAACGAGGAATTCGTAGTGCCCATACCTGGTCCTGAAGGCTGTCTTTGTAACATCCTCTGACTTTACTCTCACCTGATGATACCTTGATCTAAGGTTGATCTTGGAATATACCCATGTACTCTGGAACTGATCAAACAAATCGTCTATACAGGGTAGAGGATATTTATTCTTGATAGTAACCTTGTTGATCTCTCTATAATCAATACACATCCTCAAATACTCGTCTTTCTTCTTTACAAACAACACTGGAGCTCCCTATGGTGATACACTGGGTCGTATAAACCCCTTGTTCAGCAAGTCCTGTAACTGCTTCTTTAATTCTCCCAATTTAGCTGGAGTCATACGATAGGGAACCTTAGAGATCAGCGTTGTTCCTAGAGGCAAATCTATAGGAAAATCCACCTCGCGTTCGGGAGGTAATTCTGGTAGTTCCTCTAGAAAAACATCTAGAAATTCCCACACAACTGAGGTATTGTTGGGCTTCGATTCATTTTATAACGCTTCCTTTATAAAAGCCACGAATCCCTGATTTCCATCCCGGAGTAATCTGCTTGCTTGTATAGCTAACACTAGCTGTGGTGGAGTACGTACCCGTGAACCAATGAATCTGAATTCCTGCTCACTCGGGGGTCTGAAAATTACTTTCTTTCTGACAACAATCAATGCTAGCATGATTAGCAGCCAACTAGTCCATCCCTAGTATTACATCAAACCCACACATATCCATTACAATCAAATCAGCTGGTAACACTCTCCTCTGAATTTCTATTGGATGGCTTCTAAGTATCCTTTGACATCTCATTACTGACCCTAATGGTGTAGCTACTGACAATGCTATATCTAACAATTAGGTCTCACTTCTAGATAATTTAAGGTAATATAAAAAGACAAGGGAATGAGTGACACCTGAGTCAAATAAAACAATAACTGGATATGATAAAACAGTAAATGTACCAATCACCACATCTGCGGTGGTCTCAGCATCACCCGGCGTCAGAGCGTAAACTCACGCTGGGGCTGCATTCCTCTACTGGCCTCCATGAGGCACCTGATATCATCCCCAAGCTGCCTGATGTCCTCCCTGATAGGGCCTAGGAGCTAAAATCTGGTCCTGCGGCCCTGGGTATGCACGTGCCATATGGCCGGGTCTCCCACAATAATAACATACACCTGTCCTTGCCAGACACTTCTCCGAATGACGTCTCCCGCATGTCTGGCACACTAGAAAGGTCTGTATACCCTAGTACTCCCAAGGTCCTACCATCTGCCTTTGATCTCCTCTATCACGGCCTCCTCTCCACGGAACCCTATTGGAGCCAGCCTGGTAACCCTGAGGCGCCAGCCTCTTCCTTTGACTCTGAGCTACTGAACCCCTCTGAATACCACTCTCAATGATCGCAACTCTATCTTCAACCTCTATAAATGTCTAAACTTTGAAGCCAATCACCTACTCAAATAAATTCTACCTTAATCCCTCTTCAAAGTTCCTGGCCTTTTTCTCTTCATCAGAATGTGACAACTCGATAAACTGAGTTGCGTACTGGGATACGGTCATCTGCCCCTGTACCAGATGCAGAAACTCTACTACCTTTGCGCTCCGAATGACAGAAGGAAAATATCACTCGAAGAATAGCTCCTTGAATTGATCCTAAGTCACTGGCACTAGAACCGACCTCTGCTCCTCTATCAGTTCCGCTGATCTCCACCAGCGCTTTGCCTCCCCTATCAATTTAAACGCTGCAAATACTACCTTCAGCTCATCCGAACAAGGAAACACCGCTAATGTCTCCTTAATATCCTGGACCCAGTTCTCAACTACAATCAGGTCATCTCCTCCAACAAAGGATGGGGGCCTCATCTGCGTAAACTACTCGATCGTACAACCATGCTCCCCAGAGCTCGTGGCCATCTCAACCATCACCTGTTGGGTGATGTTATGCAGTACTACATCGGTATCACCACCCATGCTCGAAGGTCCTGGCCTGTCTCCCCCAACATTCGTGCCACTGCTTCTCGGGTCCATCCTAAAAAACAAGAATACACTTAAGAACCTTATCTTCTGCACAGACCAAATCCATTTTATTCTACTCAAATCCTATGTTTATAATTAATTAACCTCCCCAATCTTAACTCAAAATCCAGTTCTGCCACCTAGACACACGACCCGACGATAGTTTACTATGATTTTCCTGAAATCGTCACCCTAGGAAAAACACAGAAACCACCACGGAAATCATGTACCCAGAAACAGAACAAACCTCAAATTCTTCCCTATACACTAGTATTGCTTCCGTTGTGCTCTAAAGTCTACATAACCTAACAACCTAGGCTCTTAAACCAAATTGTAACACCCTGAAAATAAAATAAAATATTTTTCCCTAGTTTTAAACCCAAACATTAACGTAAATAGCAGAAAGCCAATTATATAAAATAAATCCACACATAATACAATACCAGAGTGACAAATCAACCCACGATATACAATCATCACTATTCTCTCGAAACTACCCTTACTGATACCAAGGGATTACAAAAACATGCTACCCAAAAATACTCACTCTCAAAAAGGGCAGTACAATAGCCCCTCTACCTGTGAGCATGCTCCACTCGCCTAGCTGGTTCACCTGAAAAATAATTCAACACTAGGATGAGCCAACGCTCAATAAGACGAAACATGTTATTACTAGGGTGTGGCTATTGAGTTATAGTTTGGTAAAAATAATCTAATTTAAGAATAATATGAATAATTGAATCCAAAAGTACTGATCTTACATAACGTATAATATAACTATTAACTACATAACTGAACATGTCAATCTGTATGAAACTACTTTTCATATTAATACTACTATTTCTAATAGTCTAATAGTACTCATAATATCTGAGAAATTTCCCTGGATGGTTGTATGTCATGATTTAACCCCTCATAATAGGGTTGTGTGGCCCAAAGGCGGGACCTATCCTAGCTAGCCAACAAGGGTAAGTCAACTGAACTCTGAAAGTTTGATCAGCCCCCTCAATCTATCTGATGGAGAGCCTGTCCCGACATGGGCACAATCGACCTTATACCTCTTACTATCTAAGTAAAGTGGTTGCACTCTGAACTGAATATTTGTAGCTATGATACCGTGCTCTGTTGTTTGATCCATCAGGGTCTAATACTATATAGGTAACTGATATCTGTAATATACTATTTTTACTATAATTTCTAAAATAACCATAACCCCATAGAATTTATTTGAAATTCTAAATAACTCACTGAAAATCTAATTCTGTATAACCGAACTGCTGTCTGAATATCTATATATCGGGGCGTTATGGTACTAATAAACATGTTATTCTGAAATTACTAAAAATGCATACTTCTGAGTATACTGTACACTAAAAAATTCGTTATTCTATAAACACGCAAATATCATGGTATTTCTGTTAATAACTATGAACATGGTATTCACAAATTCTACAAATATAGTACTGTTATTTTATCAACTCAAGCCACACAAATAAATATTAATATTATCAAGTTCTAGAAACTGTAAATATATATATAATCTAAATAATAATTTGATAAAAATATATAGTTCGTGCTAAAATCTTAGAAAAAGGTTTCCTAACATAGCATATTTCCCTTACCTGACTACTGGAAAGCCTCTATGGTATACTAGTTCAACACCCGCAAGACTTCCACTTAACACTCTAAAAAACAACATTTGCCAGAATAGAATATCATTATTTCTTTGTCTCCATCATTTCCTACAACTTCCAGAAGGCCAAAAACTGAATAAAAGGTCTTACCCTCATTCTGATGAGAAATTCGATTTGATCCCACGAACGATCCGCCCCAGCAAACTTGAAGAGAACTCCACCAGGAGCATCGTGGTGGCCTCAGGTCATCGATCTAGCGAACAACAGGGCCGAAATCAAAGAAAGATGGAGGAGAGACCGTAGAAGAGAGAGAGAGAGAGAGAGAGAGAGAGAGAGAGGAAGAATTTCGTCGAATTTTTGCGATTAAACCAAGTTTTGGGCTATTTATACTACGGCCTTCATCGACGAGCCACGTCATCTCATCGACGAGTCTAATAGGCAATTCGTTGATGAACTCTCCCCTTCATTGACGAAATTTAGAATCGCCCAAAACATTCTCTCGATATCTTCTCATCGACAAGACATGCCCTCGTCGATGAGACCCTCTTGTACCCTCGTCGACAAATACCCTGTGTTCATCGATAAGGCCATTAGAAAATTCCTTGGGTTATCATATCCAAAAATGCAATGTCGTCAACGAGCGCAAAGTCTAATGCCTCCTTCTGTTTCTGTTCCCATTTCCCTTCCTTTTTATTATTTAAATAATATTATTCTTTGGGTTGTTACACAACTAACCTAGTGGATCACCTCAATACCTTCAAGGTATTTTTTGAATTTTTAAGTTCGATCTCTGTTTTGATGCTGACAAAGCACTTGTATCTTATATGTGTTTAAGTATGTGAACAGATCTAAATTACAGCACACATAAGATCAAGGGACTTGGATGCTAGAAGAAACTCCAAGATCATATGTATGTGGCGCTTCCATAAAGACACGCGAGTAAGAAGATTGAAGACATTTAATTTTAATTGTAAATGCATTTGGGTTTTATATTTGTGTGTCTGTAATAATTTATATATCATGCATGATAGGTTTATGCTCAAAGGTCATAGACCGACCGTAAAGAACCAAACCAGACATCGGTCGACCGACGTTGGATTTTTAGTGTCAAATTGAAGGCAAAATTGCAAGTCAAATTGTCCTCGGTCAACCGATCGCTTGTGTGTAATACTTCCTCGATCGATCAAAACACTATTCACACATGGAGTCAAACTTTGACCCTCCCTTGGTTGACCAAACCCCATGATGCACAAAATGCCTCAGTTGGCTGAACCAGTCAGAAGTCAACATGTTGACTTCATTTGGTCGACTGTTCAGTTTTGAACGTACCATCCTAGGTCAACTGAAAGTAAAGTGTCTGACACCCCAACTACTTGGTTGACCAAACCTTGTCATTCATATTGACCTTGGTCAACCAAATCTATAGGAATGGTCAACCAACCTTTGTCTTGGTTAACCGAACCCACGAAGGGTTCAAAATCGCTCTGAGACGGTCGACTAATTTTATAATTCAAAATTGCCATGGTCAACCGAACTTATTAATGTGGTCGATTGAACCTTGTATATGGTCGACCGAACCTCTCAGGTTGGTCATATTTGTATCATGACTAACTGAGATTAAATTTAATTAAACCCCATTAATTTTTTTTCAAAAAAGACCTCTATGTTCCCAATGACTATTTTTTCATGAATATCTATAAATACTCTATCATTTGTCTTAATTAGCATTAGCAAATCTTAGCAAACCTCTAATTTATACTATTTTGGTCAAATCTTTCAAGCTAAACCATACTTCTCATTCTCTTGCACTTGATTGAAAACTATTTGAGGAGATCAATTGTTATACCCTTGTTTGCATAAGGGAGTTTGATTTTTGATTGTTGTGCATATTTCATATATCTTCTTGGAGCTTACAACTCTCTTATTTTGCATTATCTGAAATTGATTTTTAAAGAGTAAGCTAAAGTTTTTTTCCGTCCTATTTTATTGATAAATATTATTCAGGAAAAACTCATTCTTGCTTCTAAGTCTTGGTATCCTTATTGCCAGATTCAAGGGCTTGCTTGTGCTATTTGATAAAATATATTTTTACAAGCTTGAATCCCTAATCTCAGTTGTGCTTAATCTTTGAAAAATATTTCTGAGATATTTGCATAGAAGTTCAAGGTCCTTTGATTATTTGTTTGTTGAATATATTATCTTGAATCAAAGGTATCACTCTCATGTATATACAATGTAGACACATTGGTTGAGAGTTGACATATATCTTGAGATATATCTCACTTGAGCGTAAATTCTTATCATATGGGAGTGTACTGAGCATATTGTTGTATATATCTGCTTAGTGTAAGAAGCATTTGTTTGTACACAAAAATTATTGATTATCTTTTGTATTCCCGACAAGTTGTCGAAAAAGGGAGACTAGCCTTGTGAATAGTATCGGACTTGCTCAGACCCAATTAGGAGAGCATCAAACTGGTTCAGAGTCGATTAGGAGAACTAGGTGCACCATCCTGGTTAGGTGTTGTAAACGGTGTCGCTCCACCCTCAAGTGAGCAACTTAGTGAAATCCTCTTGCTTGTGAGCTTGAGGCTAAGACGTAGGCAGTATTGGCCGAACCCCGATATCATATTGTGTGTCCTTTTCTCTTTCCCTGCACTATTTAATTTACGCACTTAATTTCTAGCACATGTACGCTTATATCTTATTTATCTTATATGTTGTGCAAGTGTTAAACTTTGAATGATTGAGGAATACTGAGTCTAATATAATTGTTTAATTTATTTAACTCAATTTATTGTGTTGGGTAATTGACATATGTTTAGAAAAACTCAGGGTTGCGATATACTGCCTGCTAATTCATATTTAACCTAGGCAAATTTTTTAACACCTAATTCACCCCCCTTTTGGGAATACACCAATTCTAATAGTATTGATGCAATTGCAGGGTGCACCCAATGCCATCATGTGTCATGCATTTACTGCTACCTTCAAAGGCAATGTCAAGGCGTGGTACCAAACCCTGAAGCCTGGGTTGATCAGCTCTTTCTCTGAGACGAAGCAGTAGTTTACGAGCCATTTCATCAGCAGTCAAAGGATCGCCAAAACCTCAGCTCATCTGATGAGTCTGGTTCAAGGAGAAAAGGAGATGCTGAAAAAATTTATACATCACTTCGTTACAGTAACCCAGGAGATCTGTAACTTGGATCACGGGGTAGCGTTGGCGGCCCTAACCACAACCCTCCAGCCTGGAGACTTCCTATACTCACTGTGAAAGAGGTCACTAGCAGACATGGGAGAACTTATAGCAAGGGCGTAGAAGTATATCAACTTGGAAGAAGTAATGGATACAATGAGAGATCGAGCCGAGTTGAAAAGAAAGAGTGCGAGAGACATCGGCAAAACTTCTAGAGTAGGAATGAGACAAGAGAGCAGCAAGCTACAAAGCAGCTCTAGGGAGTCAAGACATGCAAGCAAGTTTCAATCTTATACCCCTTTGAATGCACCTCGAACCAATGTACTAATGCATATAGGAGAAAAGGGATATGTTTCATGGCCTGAACCTATGCGTACGCCCTTGCATAAGAGAAATATGTTGAAATTCTATCAGTTTCATAGGGATCATGGGCATAAGAAAAAGGAGTGGATTCACCTCAAAAATGAAATCGAGGCCTTGATAAAAAAGGTCACCTATTAGGGTTCGTGAAAAGGGGAGACCGCCAAAGGGAAGCTCGAGAGCAAAAAAGACCTGATGTTGAAGAAAAGGGAGAGCAAATCGTTGGAGAGATTGCCGCCATTTTTGGCAGAACCGCTAGTGGTGGAGATAGTGGAGGTGCTCAGAAGAGGTATGTCAAATAGGTACTCCTAACATAGGGAAAGGAACCAAATGACAAGAAGTAGAAGCAAGAAGATTTTGTCACCTTCAATAGTGAGGATAAGGAGGGAATACAACAGCCTAATGACGATGCCCTAGTAGTGTCACTACTAGTGGCCAACTACAGGGTGAGATGAGTGCTGATAGACAACGGGAGCTCGGCCAACATAATATTCTAGTTAGTGCCCCAAGAGATAAAAATCGGTAAAGAACGCCTAAAACCTATCTCCACCCCATTGGTTGGATTCAGAGGGGACGTGGTACATCCAATGGGTACAATAATGCTCCCAGTAACAATGGGGACATCCCCACAACAAAAAAACTAGATGTCGGACTTCTTGGTGGTTGATCGGCCATCGGTTTACAACATTATATTGGGCTGCTCGTCGCTCAATGATGCTCAAGCTGTGACCTCCACCTATCACTTAAAAGATAAAATTCCCTACTACCCACAAAACTGGGATGATCAAAGGAGATCAGACAGCAGCTTAGAATTGTCATGTAATAGCATTGAAAGGAAAAAAGGAGGCACGAAAGGCCCTGACCATCAAAGACTTGGAGGTAAGGGGAGAATATCCACAAATTAGCACGCTTAACGAAGACCTTATGGACATCCCCATAAACAGCAATGAGGAGAAGTGTGTACAGATTGGGAGTTGCTCATCAGACACTTTGAAAACGGAGCTGAGCCAGTTACTGAGTGAGTTTGCAGACGTCTTTGCCTAGTCGGCTGATGACATGCCAGGGATTGACCCTGTAGTTATGGAGCACGGGTTGCAGGTGGACCCTAACCATAAGCCTGTAAAACATAAAAAAAAAAAAAAAAGATCTTCGCGCTGGAGTGGGTCAAGGTAATAGACGAGGAGGTGAAAAACTAGTAAAGGCCAAATTTTTCAGGAAAGTCAACTATCCAGAATGGCTCAACAATGTGGTCTTGGTAAAGAAACCAAATGGAAAGTGGTGGACCTATATTGACTTCACGAATTTGAACAAGGCATGCCCGAAAGATAGCTTCCCACTCGACATTTGGACATGAGTTATTGAGTTTCATGGATGCCTATTTGTGATACAACCAAATACCTATGCACCCAGGAGACGAGGAGAAAACATCGTTCATCACGGAAAAGGGACTCTACTGTTACAAGGTGATGCCCTTTAGGTTGAAAAATGTAGGGGCAATGTACCAAAGGTTGGTAAATAAGGTATTTAAAGATCTGTTGAGAAAAACGATGGAGGCATACATTGACGACATGCTTGTAAAAAGTCTAAAAGCAGAAAAGCATTGCAAAGATCTAAATGGGGCGTTCGAGCTACTGCGCAAGTACTAAATGAAGTTAAACCATTCTAAATGCGTGTTTGGCATCTCTGCAGGAAAGTTCCTAGGTTTTATGGTGACACACAGGGGAATAGAAGCTAACCCTGACAATATACGGGCGCTGTTGGAAATGAAGGCTCCCCAAACAAAAAAGGAGATCCAGGTCTTAACCGAAAGAATTGCCTCCCTCGGTAGGTTTGTCTCCTACTCGAGAAATAAGAGCCTACCCTTTTTCAAAGGGTTGCGAAAAAATAAAGGATTTGAGTGGGTTAGGAATAAGGTAAGACCTTTGAATAGCTAAAGCATTACCTTGGTTCCCCCTATTCTTAACAAAGGCAAAAGTAGGAGAAGACCTCTACTTATACGTGGCCTCAACTCCACACGCAGTCAGCTCGGTCATAGTTAGAGAAGTGGGAAGGCGACACAAGCCCATCTACTACACCAACAAAGTGTTAAGCAGGGCCGAAATAAATTACACCACAGCTAAAAAGGCAGCCTTTGCCATCATCTATGTTGCGCAAAAACTGAGACCATACTTTCAGGCACACAAGATAATAGTGTTGACCAACTTGCCGCTGAGACAGATCCTCCAACGACCAGAGACCTCAGGGAGAATGATAAGGTGATCAGTCGAGCTAGGAGAATTTGATATATATTATAAGGCGAATCTTGCTATCAAAGCTCAAGTATTGGCCGATTTCATAGTAGAACAATCCTATGAAAGAATAGAGGAGTCAAAGTCTTGGATACTGCACATGGACAGGTCATAGAATGGAGCCAGAGGGGGAGTAGGGTTAATCCTTCCGGCACCAGACAACTCAAAAATTTTGTACACATTGAGGTTAGAGTTCGTAACAACTAACAACTATGCTGAATATGAAGCCTTGCTAGCGGGTCTATGTCTAGCAAAATCACTCGGGGTAGCTTGACTTCAAGTCTCAAGCGATTCTCAGCTTGTGCTTGAGCAGGTCAAAGGAGAATTTGAGGCTAAGGATCAGGAGATGAAGAAATACCTAGCAATAGCACAAGAGTACTTCAAAACATTCACTCAGTTTGATATAGAACACATACCATGAGCAAAGAACTCAAATGCTGATGCGCTGGCAAGATTGGCCTCAGCCTCAAAGCCAGATTGGGAAAATGTCGTCTACATAGAAAGAATTGGGAAGCCTTCGCATAAGGATATCGGTGTTAATATGGCGGCGATAGAAGTTAATGAGGAAGACTGGAGGACCCCCCTAATATAGTTCCTTCGGGATAGGTCCTTACCAAATGACAAAAAGCAGTCTGTGAAGCTAAGGAAGAAGGCGGCCAGGTACACACTAATAAATTAGGAGGTGTACAGACGATCCCTGACGTTGCCATACCTACGATGCCTTGGCAACAAAGAAGGAGAGTACGTGTTAAAAGAGATCCACGAAGGGGTATGTGGGAATCACCTGGCCAGTGGAGTTTTAGATCACAAGGCTCTGCGGCAAGGGTTCTATTGGCCCACTATAAGGAAAGAAGCAATCAAGATGGTCAAATGATGCGACAGTTGCCAGAGGTGCGCGAGCATACCACACCTACCAGTCAGTGTTCTCTCCCCCTTGATGAGTCCTTGTCCCTTTGCCTAATAAGGAATGGATATTCTCGGACCACTACCACAAGCAATAGGGCAACATAAATTCTTATTAGTGGCTATTTACTATTTCACTAAGTGATAGAAGTAGAAGCCCTGACCCACATAACAGAGCGCAACATCACCAAGTTCGTACGGACTTCGATGGTTTGCAGGTTCAGTATCCCTTGGGTTATAGTCACAGACAATGGCAAACAATTCAATAACGATCGCTTCAAGAAATTTTGCATTGACCTGAGCATAAAATTTTTGTTAACATATATTGCATACTCGCAAAGTAACAGACAAGTAAAGAACATGAATAGAACAATACTACACAGTCTCAGAATGTGACTCGAGACTTCACACAGCAAGTGGGTAGAAGAAATCCTCTCCATTATTTGGGCGTACCACACAATTCGACAAATAGATACGTGGAAACCCTCTTCATGCTCTCTTTTGGAGCCAAAGCAGTCATCCCTGCAGAAGTTGGAATCTGTTCCTGGCGATGGCAATATTTTGACAAGAAAAACAACAATGAAAAGCTATGAGTAGAATTAGACCTCCTAGAGGACAGGCAAGACCAAGCATAGATGAGAATCGCAGCGTACCAACAAAAGGTGGCCATATATTACAACACCCGGGTTAAGGCACGAATGTTTAAACTAGGAGATCTGGTCCTAAGGAAGGTACGAAGCAACCCTGCAGAACCTGGTTCAAGCAAACTAAAGCCCAATTGGGAGGGACCATACAAAGTAGCATCAGAAATCAAGCTGGGAGCTTACACTTTAGAAGACCTATAAGGAAAGGAGATAAAAAAAACACATGAAATTCGGATATGTTGAAAAAGTACTACTCTTAAAATTTCATTGCATAAGTTGTAAAATTGAGTTAAAAGGCTTGAAAAGCCAGAGTACAATGTCAAAAGCAATAAAATATTGAGCTGAAATTTATAATCACCAGCGTCACTTCCTTCTCCACCTTCCTCCCCAAACTCTTTGGTCTCATCCTTCTCCTCCCTTGATTGTGGGCTCTCATTACCATAGTCATATAAGCTTAACCCATCTAGAGAAAGGTCATGATGCATTGTCTTAACCTGCTCTCGGCACCTCCAAAAGCCTCATGAGTAGAACTAACAAAGCTACCTAATAGGTGGTGTGCCGAATTCTAGAAAGTAGGTTTTCAAGGAGGGTCAGCTTCTCCACAAGGTCCTACACGTGCACTGCACGCCGAAGGGCGGGACCAAAAAGAGTGGGATCATGGAAGATGCATCCTTTAAAAGAAGTAACCATGAGAGGAGTTAACTGAATAGGTGGAGGCTCGTTGTTGGCAACAGAGGCGTACTCCATCTTAGAAGAGTCACCTTGTAAGTCTTACTTCTTCTTCTTCCTACTCGCTCTCTACTTTTTGGCCTCAGCCATTACAACCTCATACTAATTGAAGTTCATGTTTATAAAAATAAAAGAGGGAGGGTAAGGAAAAATTAAATAGAGCAAGGTACATGTATAAGCATAAAGCTCAAGAGAAGTAGAGACTAGGAGAGACACAACTTAGTCCCCACTACACAAGGACTCGCTCCTTGAGCAGCTGTTCGTGGGGGATAAGCCCCTGTCAAGCACTAGCCCGCAGTTCTCGAAGGATAGCTTCCTTTAAGCGATACAGAGTGGGAGCCAACTGCTACAACCAGGCTGAAACAAACGATACAATTATATAATAATGTATATAACTTAGGCATCTGCAGAATAAATAAAAGGTGAAGGGAGGAACATCACCATCTAGAGGAGTGGACCACATGTGAAGCCCATGATAATCTAGCTCTCTAAATGCAAAAAAGAATCGAAACTTCCAATCATGAATGGAAGAGCTACCGGGGCTAAACAACTTGTAGTCAGGAAAGGAATTGAAATAGTACAAGTTTATCTCTATAGTATGCCTTCTCATTTGATAACAGCTCCGAAACAAAGGCACTAGTGCTGGTAGCCTCATTTGAGGAGAAGGATGGCAAAACATGTTAATGTCAAGTAAGAGTTGGGGGCCAACTGTGAAATGGAAATGTTATAAAATGAAGCACATTGGAAAATAAATCTAAAAAAGGAAGCCTAAGACCTAAGTCAAGGTAATCGTTATACAGACAAATCTCACTGGGACCAGGTTGTTGAGTAGACTCAGAGCTGATAGGCAGTCTAAGGTGGATAGTGTCTAGGATAACAAATAAATGGTGTATGGTCTGCATTTCAACTAGGGTGAGGTCAGATCGAGCATTCCTAACGGTTACAGGAGATCCGGACTGAACCTTGGAAGAATTCATGGAGTAGAAGCTTTAAAGTGTCAAAAGGAGAAACAATTTGCACTGTACAAAGATTTGGATCAATGGTGCTATTTCCTACATTTTTTTAAGAACACATCCAAGGAAAATGAAGAATGTGAAGAACATTCAAGTGAGATATGAAGAACATTAAGACCATACAAAGAACATAGAAAAAATCTACACACAATGCCAAGAAAAAGAATGTACAGACGCAAGGAAAAGGACGCAGTGAGAGCGTACCTAGTAGCAAAGGAACCTCTCAGTTGAGACAAGGAGAAAATAAGCAAGCATACATCTTTTATAGAGAAAAGTTGGCTCGAATCCCCACAAAAGCGCAAATCTAGAGAAGGCGGAATCATTTATTATTTCACATCTCGAAAAAAAAGACTACAATTCCCCATACGAGCGTGCGGTCCAAAAAAGATATCTTCTAACAGGCGCGTGCTGTCAAAGAATCCGTACAAGCATGCATCCTAACCAGATGGGGCACCAAAGAGATGTATGATGTCAAGTCCCAAGGAAAATGTTGACACTCCATAGGTATGGCTCACTTAACAAAAAATCTTGAAACTCTACAGGTGCGACCAAAATGATGGAGGCTCTCTGAACACCACAAGTACATTCCAGCTCGTGAACTCACCTCAAAAGTTGGCCCAAAAGATGAGCCCAACTCATTAGGCCTAAGAAATGCCGAAAAGATGAGCAGAGCTAATGAGGCCCAAAGAAAAGCCCAAAAGATGAGTATGACTCGTTAGGCTAGAAGAAGGCCCAAAAGATTAGCATAGCTCATTAGGCCACACAAATGCCCAAAAGATGAGCAGAGCTCATTAGGCCTAAAGAAAAGCCCAAAAGATGAGCATGACTCGTTAGGCTAGAAGATGGTCCAAAAGATGAGCATAGCTCATCAGGCCATAGAGAAAATCCTAAAAGATGAGCATGACTCATTAGGTTAGAAGATAGCCCAAAAGATGAGCACAACTCATTAGGCCACAAAGATGCCCAAAGGGTGAGCATGGCTTGAAGACAACCCAAAAGATGAGCACAACTCTTTAGGCCTCACAACAGGAGTTGGTCGGAACAAAGTTTCACAATAGGAGTTACTCAGTACAATTCCTTGAGAAGAGCTAGTCGGAACAAAGTTCCACAATAGGAGCTGCTCAACACAATTCCTCGAGAAGAGCTGATCGGAACAAAGTTCCGCAAGAGGACCTACTTGACACAATTCCTCGAGAAGAACTGGTCAGAACAAAGTTCTGTAAGAGGAGCTGCTCGAGACAATTCCTTAAAAAGAGTTAGTTAGAACAAAGTTCCATAAGAGGAGCTGCTCGGCACAATTCCTCAAGAAGAGCTGGTCGGAACAAAGTTTCGCATGAGGAGCTGCTCAGCATAATTCCTCGAGAAGAGCTGGTCGGAACAAAGTTCCGCAAGAGGAGCTACTCGACACAATTCCTCGAGAAGAGCTGGTCAGAACAAAGTTCTGTAAGAGGAGCTGCTCGGCACAATTCCTCAAGAAGAGCTGGTCAGAACAAAGTTTCACAAGAGAAGCTATTCGGCACAATTCCTAGAGAAGAGCTGGTCAGAACAAAGTTCCACAACATGAGCTGCTCAGAAAAATTTATTAAGGAGCGCTACTCAGAACAATTTTCCGCAAGAGGGGCTGCTCGACATAAATAACTCACAAAGAATTCGCAAGAGGAGTTGCTTGGCACAATTCCTCAAGAAGAGCTGGTCGGTGCTCGACATAAATGCCCTGCAAGAAGCGGCTCAGAATAAATGCCTACGAGAGCCTGCTCGGCATGATTGGCTTGGCAAAGTTGAGCAAGCCTCCATTTCGGCTTGAAGCAGTTGGTTTCCCACAAACTCAGCTCGGCAAAGCCAAACAAGCCTCAACATTGACTCAGATCAGCCAACCTTTTTCAAACTCAGTTCGGCAAAGCAATACGAGCCTCAACATCAACTCGGATCAGCTAACCTCCTTTGAACTCAGCTTAGCAAAGCTAGGCAAGCCTTAACATCGACTCGGATTAGCCAACCTCCTCCGAGCTCAGCTCATCGAAGCTAGGCAAGCGTCAATATTGGCTCGGATCAGCTGACCTCCTTCAAACTCGGCTAAAAAAACTAGTAGGATCGTCTTGGATAATTAAAACACACCTCAAAGCTGGCTCAGCAAACCTAAAAAAAAATAGAGGAAAAGATAGGACAACTTTTGAACTTTCAAGACAAGTTCTGAAAATTCGAAACTAAGGGGGAACAACTGATATACCCTAATTATATCAAGGTCAAATGAGTCCATCTACCATAAAGGAGCATTAATACACAGCAACAATAAGGGCCATCATCACTCAAAGACAGTTGCTCAGCCAGAGCAATTGGTGTCAACTCCATAAAGACCAAAGCGATTCCCACACGCACTATAATTCGCCAATAAATGACATTACACCCACGGGTCAACTCGCATCACTATAAATAGGGACTCAAAGAAGAGGTTAAGGTATCTCATTATTAACCCATCTTTACTGTTGCTTGCTACCTCTCTAAAGCAATCCCTTAGGCATCGGAGTGATCCCCTAAAGTACACGTCGGGTCCTCCAAGCCTTACTTCTTTTTCTGTCCTTTTCAGGGGATTAAGATTAGAACGTCTACGGGAGGTTCTTCAACTTTTTATCTTGCAACAAAAATATATTTTATAAATTTAATTTAATTTATTTTTTTTGAATTTATTTTCTTTTTGGCATGTTTTGCTTTGCTTTTTCTTTTCTAATATAGGGATATTTTTGTCACAAAATATTTTACTTTAATTGTTCTTTTATACAATACAAATATAGAAGTAAATATCTATATATAATGTTAGTTGAATTTACTTCTATATGTCACAAATTTAATTTTAAAAAAATATATTTAGTCTTATTTTCAAAATGCAAGAATATGCTTATCAATTAATGGTTTACACTATTTATGCTTATATATATATATATTGTTAGGACTGTAAGAGCCCATGAGTGAGCTTAATATACATGGGTGAACATAAACTTGACCCAAAAGCTTAAGCTTATTTGGTCATGGGCCCAACTATGTATATAAGCACCCTTCATCTACTCAAAATTTCCAATGTGAGACAAGCTCACAAGTGAATTTCTCAACAATCTCCCCCTCACTTGTGAATTCCAACTGTAACCCCTTGAACGGAAACCATCTCCCTTATGGGAGTAAGCCTAATTCCCCAACAGTTGCTCAAATGGGTCTTACCACTGGCGCCTTACATGCGTCGGATTGCATTACACATGCCTTCAAACTAATTTTACCTCTCACGCATTGACCTTATTTGGATCCATCTCCACCCTAGATGATCCTTATTGGCCTCGACCATATACTTGATCCTCCAACTGTTAGCACGTCAGGAGAATTAGCTTTTCGTCTCGACTTTTATGAAGTCGCTTACCTAGAGTTACGAATCGTTCGATCTGATACCACTTGTTAGGACCATAAGAGCCCATGGGTGAGCTTAATACACATGGGTGAACACAAACTTGACCCAAAAGCTTAAGCCTATTAGGTTTTGAGCCCAACCATGTATATGAGCACCCATCATCCACTCAAATTTTCCAATGTGAGACAAGCTTACAAGTGGAATTGTCAACATATACATATAAAAAATTTGTATAGGAATTTATTTTTAAAATTAAGGATACTTTTACTCATAAATTGATTTATAATTACATTTTTTAAGAGATTTTAGTCTTTCTTTTGAAGATAAGGATATTTTTATTTGTAAAATAATTTATACTATTCTTACTTTTATATATAATAATGTAGATTAAGTGTATTGTTTTAAAATTAATATTTTGTTTTAATTTGAAAAATAAGAAAAATTATCTTCAGCTGCCATATCAAATGTTGAATTCAATATATATACATACACATAAACACATATTTATAGTATTTAATCTCAAATTACAAAAATATATTAAAAAATTTAATTTATGTATACTTAAGTTATTCATTCGTAATTTTTTTTAAAATTTAATTTATATCCTAGTTTGTAAATGTTGTGACAATCTAGTAATATAAATGAATCTATTGACCTAGTTGGTCATATCCCGGTTTTGATAATGATAAATATATTTGGTACTGACGTTTGTCATGAGCTTGCATGCAGGTTCACCCTAGGCGTGTATTTGAACATAAAGCTACATCATGATGGCGTATGGTGATCACATTGAAGAATGAAGAAAATTGTGTTGTATTTGTAATTATTTTTATATTCTTCATTCTAGGCTGTAATTTAATTGTGGACTGTACCTCAATATGGCTTGTAATAATTTATATCATGCATGGTAGGTAGATATACTCAAAATGACCTTAGATGGACCTTAGGTTCCCACACTTAAGTGCACAAAGCCCTAACATAGTTCTCATATTATCAGAGAAATTTTAAAGCAAAGAAAAGGACCTTAGGTAAAATATAAAGGCATTCGGGCGACCGAAACTGGCAGTTCAAATTGCCTCGGTTGACCGAACCGTGGACGAGTCAAAATGTTTACCTGAGTTCGGCAAATCAAACCAAAATGAATATATCTTCCACAGGCGACTGAACCTATGTCAGGACCTTTCTCACCAACTCGGGTGCTTGAACCATCACATTCAAAATACCCTTGGGCGATCAAACTTATGAGTTTGGCATACCAAACTTTAGACCGAGCAACCAAAACACGGTCTTTTGGAGAATGGCCTCGGTATGGCAAACCGAACTATAACTCAGCCACCTGAACTTCAAAATTCACATTTAATAATGCCCATTAAGTCCCCAATGGTAATAAAATTTCCCTTGACTATATATACAAGTTCATTTGCAAAAATTAGCAAGGATTAGAAAAATTATTAAGGCAAAATTCTCTCAAAATTCCAAATCTTATTTTTGCTTATACTATTCTCACACACTCAAAAGCTTCAATTTCTTTGATTATCCAAGGGTTGTGAGTGTGCTAAGAGTACCTGTGCTTCATTCCACTTTGCTTAAATACTCTTATTTATTGTGCTTGTTGATTGATTTTAATATTGAGAGTTAAGCATAAGTTCTCCCACTGATTTTATCTAATAAATCTTGTGTAGGAAAACTTAGAGGCTTGTGGTTCTTGCATAGATATTGCAAAATACCTTAGCCCGTATTTTTATGAGCAAAAATATTTTTCAAGTCCGCATTCAAACATCTCTTGTGTCTAGTATATTGAGAACATATTGTTGAGGTTGTTTGAATCATCTTGCTAGCATCTTTTGAAACCCTAAACTGATATTGTGATATTTCATACTGTAGTCCAAAGTTTGCTTAGAAATACACGCTAGATCTTGATTTCTTATCTACACAAGATTGAGTATTTAGCACACATCATTAAGCACTAAGCATATTTTTCTATCATTTGTGCTTGTGTTATTATTTGATCTATACTGTGGTATATATCTGCTTTTTGAAGAAGCATATGTTCGTGTACGCATAATTTCATATTGATTGTTGTATTCTAGGCATAGGCCTGAAGAGAGATACTAGCTCTGTTGAATAGTCCCAGATTGGCTTAGACCTGGTTAGGAAAACCAGGTGCACTGTCCTAGTAAGGTGCGGTTGTGGGTTGAGGTCAGCCCCGCTAATTGACCTAGTTGTAACCTGTACCGCTCCACCCAATAAGTGAGTCGTAGTAGAATCCTTGTGCTGGTGAGCCAAGACAGGAACGTAGGCAGTATTAACCGAACCTTGATAACATATTTGGTGTTAGTTTATTCTTTGCACTTTATTTTCTGCATCTGTATGTTTATTGGTTAAATATCTATTTGATTTTGAAATAGCTTAGACAGCCCCTAGGTTGCATAACATTGATTGTTGGATTAGGTAAACCTAGGCATAAATTTTAAATCTCCGATTCACCCCTCCTTTTGGGATTGCACCAAAGCCAACAATTGGTATCAGAGTCTCGTCACTTAGACTTAAACGTTACTTAGTAAAAGATCATGATGACTCATGTTAGTGCATCCCCTTCATGTGAGGGAAGGTTAGTTACGCACCCTCCAGTATTTTGTGGTGAAAATTTTTCTATATAGAAATTTAGAATGACTGTATTTTTGAAAGCTTTAAATTAGAGGTTTTGGAAAGTCATTAATCAGGGAGATATTGTTCTTGTAAAAATCATTGATTGTGTATGTAACAACCCGAAAAATAATGGGATTTAAATAATAAAGAGGAAGGGAAATGGAAAACAGTAACAGAAGGAGGAGGTCATTGCACTTTAGAAGGAATCATCGAGGGGAAATCATCAGGGCTTCGTCGACAAATCCCCTGTATTCGTCTACGAGGGCTTTAGAAAATTCATCGAAGAAGACTGAATTTCGTCAATGAAAAATTACCGAGAGAGGTTTTGAGCCGACTGAATTTCGTGGATGAGGACCGAATTTTGTCAACAAAATTAATGAAGGATTCGTCGACGAATGACGTAGCTCATCGACGAATTCCCTTATTCTATAAATATGAAAAAATCCAATTTTTATCTTCCTTATTAAATTAATTCCTCTCTCTCCCTCTCCCCTTCGATTTTCTCTCTCTCTCTCTCTCTCTCTCTCTCACATCATTTTTGGGCCAAATCTTCGTCAGATCGACAGTTTGAAGCCACCACGACGCTCCTGGGGAAGTTCTCTCCAAATCTGCCGGAGCAGATCATTGGTGGAAGTTACTTGGAAATCATCCCTGAGTTAAGGTAAGGCTTTTTAAGCCAAACTTGGTTTTACAGTAGTTATAGGAAATGATATACGCATGGAAATACTGAAATTTAATACTGGGAGTTTTCATTTTCAGGGTATTGGTCAGGAAATCCTCCGGGTGTTAGATTAGAATATTTTGGGGGTTTGCTTAGTATCCAGGTAAGGGGATAAACTAAGCTAGTCCTTTTTGAGAAAATATATGTTTGTATAGCATGTGATTTCAGGAAAATAAATATGTTTATATATATGATTTATAATTTGGAAAATACGGTTAAAATGATGGTATGTTAAATATGCAGAAAATCTATTCAATGTGTCATGAGTATAAAATGTTATGAAAAACTGTTTTCTAGAATGGGATTATGATACGGATTTTTATAATGGGAAAAATGGCGTACAGGCCGAGATTCTTATATGTGTTTGCCGACGTACAGGTCGTGTTGTGACGTGATTTGCCAACGTACAGACCGTGCTATGATGTGATTTGCAAGTGTACGGGCTGTGCTATGATGTGATTTTTCAGTGTACGAGACGTGCTATGATGTGATTTTCCAGCGTACGGGCTGTGCTATGATATTATTTTCCAACGTACGGACTGTGCTATGATTCCGGCGTACGAGTCAAGCTATGTTATATGATATCAGAACCTGGTTGGCTTGGTCTAGGTTAACACTTGCACGGTACCGTTGCTATGTGTCTATGGTCTTCGTGATCATGATATTTGTGTTAGTGTCATTGTACGGAGTGGTGTGAGATTGAATGGTTGATGTGGTTTTTAAGAAGTGTGTGAGCGTCCCTGGTGTACAGAACAAGTCTGGTAGACCCATCGAACTTACAGAATGTATGATTGATTTGGCAGTGGTCGGACAACCATTGTCAGGTCCCGCCTTCGGGCCACACAACCCAGTCATGTGGGGGTAATACATAACAACATCCAGGTAACCTACCAGGAATGATTTGTGTTGTTATTATTATATAAGATGAGATTTGTTTATGAAAATGCAGTATGTTCTACCATGATTTGATATATGTATGTTTTCTTAGATTTGACAAAACAATTACTGAATATATTATGTATGGTATATGTAGAACAGGAAATACTCATGTTGCCACACACTAGTATTAGTTTATTTCCCTTACTGAGAGGTGTCTCACCCCAAAATTTTATAAAATTTTCAGGAGCCCCAAATAGGAGAGCAGGAAAAGCCCCACTGATCTAGTGCTATTTATATGCCCTTTTTGAAGGGTAAGTTTTGTAAGGACATTTAGATTTTGTGAAAAATGTCCCTACGTCTTAATTTTGAGATGTATATATGGAAATATAGTGGATGTAGTGACTCTGGTATTTGTTGTAATATGATGGATGTTTTGTATTTACAATATTGTGAATATATGTTTCCTGCTGCTTAGGCTTTTGTGTCATGTTCTGATTTATCCCTAGTACCACAGGTTCAGGTGGATTATGTTCTGCTGATATAGGATTTGTGATATTATTTTTATTTTATAAAAAAATGTGGAAATTAAGCAAGTCATCATAGTTTGGTATCATAGCCTAGATTGTTAGGTTTTGTAGACTTTAGAATGCAGCGGAGACAATACCAGAGTTTAGGAAATGATTTGGGGTTTTATTCTATAGTCTAGAGATAGAACTTTCGTGGTAGTTTCTGTGTTTTTCCTGGGGTGACGATTTCAGGAAAATCATAGCAAGCTATTGTCGGGTTGTGTTCCTAGAATGTAGGACTAGGGATTAGGAATGAGTTAGAAATGTCGAGATAAGTGGTGAGGATAGGATTAATGAGTTTCAATTGCTATTTTTTAGGATGGATCCAAAAGGAAATAGTGCCCATGCGAGTGGCAGTGATGGAGTCGGACCATCAGGTGCAGCTGGGATCGACTTTGACGCAGTATTACGTAGTGTGGTGTCACGGTCTGCCTTTTTCACACCGTTGTGAAGGGCCGTGCGGCGCTAGCTAAAGCACTCTTGCTTAACTAGCCAGCCTATCGTTTACCAACATTCAACCACGAAGCACTTTCATTAACATTCAATCAGATTGCAGCGGAAATAATAATCAATTCATGAAAGTCGTGGCAACCAAGCAGTAAATATTAAAGCAAACATAATTCATTAATAAATCCTCCGTTGACATGTTGTACTTAGCGAGGGAGGCAAGTAGGCTAAGCACGTTGAAAATTGCTAGTGAGTTTTACAATGATTGATGAACACTCACCCTCCCCTAAAGAGCTTTATGGGCCATTCTCACTCTGGCACTAGGAAACATCAAAGTGACCGAGGAGTCATACTGCCTTATTTGGCTTACAATGAAAGAAATACTATAAAATAACCCTACACTAGTATTTACATGATGGAAACCCATCCTAAACCCACAAGATAAGCGGTCACAGGCAAGCATAATGCCCTGAACAAGCTTAGCCCGTGACATTCTCCCCCACTTATGCGGTCGACGTCCTCGTAGACTTTTGGCTGTTGGTACACTTGAACTTTGTCCACAAATGGCTTCAAATCTTCCGCAGAAATCCAGCTGATTTCTTTGTCATCCAGGCACTTCCACTTCACTAGGAACTTCTGCCGCTTCTTCCTTGAGGATATGTACTTTCTGTCTGCAAGGATCTCTTCAACATCATGTCTGTCATGTGGCACTGTCTTCAACTCTGCGCTGTTTGACTGACTTCTGCTCATGTCGATGGTGTTGGCGTTGAATGGCTTGAGGCAGTTGACATGAAACTGCGGTCTTCTCTCATGTTCTGCCCACTTCTTCATCTGCTTAGAAGCTTTCTCCATATAGGCTTGGGCAAAGTCTGCATTCTGTCTCCCTTCACTGGTGAAGATGTACGCCCTGAGACTCTTTCGTCTGTACGGCTCGCCCACTGTGTGAGGTAACAGCGGCAGCTGGCCTGTAACAAGCTCAAAAGGGCTCTTTTTGGTTGTTGAGCGCCTTTGGGCATTGCCACAGAACGGAGCCACATCAAGTAGTTGCACGCCATTCTTCTGGTTGTCGTTGATAAAATGGCACAAGTACTCATCTAGCAGCTTTCTGAATCTCTTCATCTGTCTGTCTGTCTATCGATGATAACTCGAAGAGATGTCAAGATGTGACCTGAATATCCTGAAAAACTCTGTTAAGAAGTTGTCAGTGAACATTAAATCTTGGTCACAAATAGTAACTTGGGGAAAACCCCAATTTCTCACAATAGTCACAAGGAACAATTATGTCGTCCCCTCTGCCAAACAGTACTTTGGTGCGGCCATGAAGATACCATACTTCTTCCGCTCCCCCTTGTCTTGTTGGCAAGTGAGACAAGTTTTGGTATAATCAACCACATCATCTCGTGTGTGCGGCCAATAATACCTCCCCAGTAGTCCAGTCCTTGGAGTCATTCTCCGCGAATACCCCTTAACGAACTTCCTGCAGTATCTGGTAAGGCCAAGAAAAGAACGCAACTCCTTCACTATTGTGGATATCTTCTGTTCTTGAACCATCCTTACCTTCTCCATACCCCTCCGGATACGACCTTGTTCAACGGCTTGACCAAGGAATTTGTTGCTCCGCCGAGCGAAAGAGAAATTCTCCTTCTTCAAATCCAGACTGTTTCCCTTCAGCCTGTCGAACACCTCCCGTAGATGCTCTTCATGTTTCCTCCGAAATGACACCGATACTCCCAACGGTGTTTTGGAAGGGGGGACACATCCCGCTTCCACTTCATCAAGCTGTTTCCCCAACTCTACTATCTCTCGAGGCGCAATCCAACATGGCCCTTTAGCAGGTGGTTTCACTCCTGATAACAACTTGATCTCTTGCTCCACAGTCCATCGTGAAGGCAAATTTTGAGGCAGCTTATCCGGCAACACCTCCTTATCCTCATCCAACACCGCTTGGATGGTCGTAGGCTCCGGCTCTTGGCCTACTTCTTTGTCTACCACCACCGTGGCTAGACGTGTCTGCTCACCCTTACCCAATCCTTCATTGAGTTGTATGGCTAAAAGGGACTTCCCTTCGTCTCCTTTCGTTGCAACGACTTGCACCATGCACGAGTGATCTCCCATCAGACACAGGGAACCAGCCGAAGGCATCAGCACTGCCCTCGTCCCCATTAGGAACTCCATTCCTAGGATAACTGGATAGTCATCCAATGGCACCACTGTGAAATTCGCATGACCTTCCCACTGTCCAAGCTTTATATCCACTTGCTTGGCTACTCCCCGAGTAGGCTGGGCTACAGAGTTAACTGCTTTCACGCGTCCTGTATCCTTCTCTAAGGATAAGTTGAGTCTTCCTGCTTCCAACTGCGAAACAAAATTATGAGTAGCTCCCGTATCCACCATAGTGCGAGTACTCTTCCCATTTATCCTCAAGTCCACAAACATTAACCCTTTTGCTCGTGTAACTTTCGGTATTTTTGCCTGCTTTGCCAATGCGTTCACCATCCGCACTAAACCCACCCTTGGGGCATCATCCTCTTCCCCATCGTCTTCCACTGCCTGTTCTACAATGGAAGCCTGCAAGGCATTGAGTGATGCTTTGTGAGGGCACTCAAAAACTCGATGAGGACCTCGACACAAGAAACACTCAATTTTACTCTTCCCCTTTCCATTGGGTGTGTTGAACCCTTGAGACGACGAAGCTTCCTGTGAGGTTGATGATTTCGAGTCGGCTCCCCCACTCTTGGGTTTGCCATTCTTGAAAGACTTTCCACTGTTTCCCTCTCCGCCAAACCGTTTGGACGAAGCGGTCTCATCACCATCGTAGTCAGTCAAGCGCTCTGCCGCCGCTTGTGCAGTTGACAAGTCTTGAACCCTTTGCCTATGAAGTTCAGTTCTTGCCCACGGTTTCATCCCCTCAAGAAAATAGAACAACTTGTCCTTCTCCAACATATCCCGAATATCCAACATTAAAGCAGAAAATTGTTTCACATAGTCGCTGATTGACCCCGTATGCTTGAGATCTCTCAGTTTTCTCCTTGCATTGTACTCAACGTTCTCAGGAAAGAATTGGGCCTTGAGCTCTCTCCTCAAGTCTGCCCAACTATCAATTACACAGTTTCCATTCTCAATTTCTCTGTACTTGGTACGCCACCACAGTTTGGCATCACCAACCAAGTACATGGTTGCAGTATCCACCTTTGCCTGTTCTGAGGCCATCCTCACAACGCGAAAGTACTGCTCCACATCAAACAAGAAGTTCTCTAACTCCTTGGCATCTCTGGCACCCCCATACGTCCTGGGTTCTGGCACCTTGGTCTTGCTAACTCCCGGAGCGTTGGAGTTCCCCATAGCAAGAACCATCACATTTACCTTTGCATCCAGATCTGCCATCCGGGCTTGCAAAGTTTCCACCGTGTGGCGAAAGTCCTCTGACATGTCGCCTATCAAACTTGCTTGATGTTTTTGTGATCCCCTCACTTCATCAACAAGTTCTCTCATCTGGGCCACCTCCGCAGCCACAGTGTTGGTTGTCTCCTCAACCTGTGCTTCCAGCACGCTGATCCTCTCAGCATTGTTTGGTTCCATGGTCACTTACCAAAGCTTCCAAACCTAACAACGAAGGCAATCGAATTCACGTCGCAACTCAACCTTGGACTCTCACCAAGTGTCACCGACTTGGGCTCTGATACCAAATGTCACGGTCCGCCTTTTTCACACCGTTGTGAAGGGCCGTGCGGCGCTAGCTAAAGCACTCTTGCTTAACTAGCCAGCCTATCGTTTACCAACATTCAACCACGAAGCACTTTCATTAACATTCAATCAGATTGCAGCGGAAATAATAATCAATTCATGAAAGCCGTGGCAACCAAGCAGCAAATATTGAAGCAAACATAATTCATTAATAAATCCTCCGTTGACATGTTGTACTTAGCGAGGGAGGCAAGTAGGCTAAGCACGTTGAAAATTGCTAGTGAGTTTTACAATGATTGATGAACACTCACCCTCCCCTAAAGAGCTTTATGGGCCATTCTCACTCTGGCACTAGGAAACATCAAAGTGACCGAGGAGTTATACTGCCTTATTTGGCTTACAATGAAAGAAATACTATAAAATAACCCTACACTAGTATTTACATGATGGAAACCCATCCTAAACCCACGAGATAAGCGGTCACAGGCAAGCATAATGCCCTGAACAAGCTTAGCCCGTGACACGTGGCTCAGCAGGTTATGGCTGAGATCACTAGGAGCTTGAGGGAGCAGAGTGGTCCATGTAGAGGTTATGGGTGCAGTATTGAGAAGTTTACAAAGATGAATCTCTGACATTCTCAGGAGGAGTTGATCCGGTAGCCACTGAGAACTGGATGTAGGAGACCGAGAAGGTTTTGGCCGTGTTACAGTGTACTGAGGAACAGAGAGTCCTCTTCGCCACCTTTAGATTGACGAGAGAGGCTAAGAGATGGTGGACTGCGATGAGACTATTGAAGCAGCAAAGGGTGACTCCGATAGCTATGACATGGGATCAATTTAAAGAATTGTTCTTCGATAGATATTTTCCAGCTACTATCAGGGAGGCTAAGGTAGAAGAGTTCCTGAGTCTGAAGCAGGGACAACTGTCTATACAGCAGTATGCGGTGCATTTCATCGAGCTTTCTCGTTTCGCCCTGTACATTGTTCCTGATGAAGTGAAAAAGGTGAGACAGTTTGAAAGGGGCTTGAGGCAGAATATATTTAAGCAGGTGGTGGTGTTGCGGATCCAAGACTTTGCTGAGTTGGTTGATAGGGCGGCTTTGGCGAAGATTGGTAAGCTTCTCAATGCGGAGGAATAGGGACAAAGGAAGAGATCTGTATCTACGGGCTACCAGCAGGGCCATAGACCGAGTTAGTGGAGAAGAGGAAATCATAGTAGAGGACGGAGGCAGGAGATAAGAGGACGCGAGGTGCAGATAGGGTAGGGACCTCCAGTCTGTCAGACTTGTGGTAGGAGGCATTGGTGAGAGTGTTAAGTTGGTGGTGTGGTATGCTATTGCTGTGGTAGATCAGGGCACATGGTGCAAGACTGCCCTACCCCACCAGATGCAGAAGGTGGTGTGGTATGCTATCGCTATGGTAGATTGGGGCACATGGTGTGAGACTGCCCTACCCCACCGGATGAAGTTCCAGTTCCTAGACCATACCGGGGAGGTTACTAGGCGCCACATGGGGGCCAGAAGAGGAATACAGCTCCAGCCAGGGTGTTTACTCTAACGTCGGGTGAGGCTGAGATGGTGAGTGACGTGGTGACAGGTATGGTTACTATGCTTTCTTTTAAATTTATTGCATTGTTTGATTCAGAAGCTACACACTCGTTTATATCGTCGAGGTGTGTTAAATTGTGTGGGGACGAAACACAACTATTAGATGTTGAATTGCTGGTATCTACACCAACTGGGTTAGTAGTGAGGTGTAGTAGAGTGTTCTGAGGTTGTCCAGTTGATATTCAAGGAAAGACTTTGTCTGCTGATTTGATAGTACTAGACATGCATGGGTTTGATGTTATATTTGGCATGGATTGGCTAGCGTCCAATTTTTCCAACATAGATTGCCGAGAACGAGAAGTGATATTTAGATCTCCAGGGAAAACCGAATTCAAGTTCGTTGGGTCGCGAGTGCAATCCCCGCCTTAGCTAGTTTCAACTATTCAGACCAAAAGACTATTGCTGAGTGGTTGTCAGGAGTTTGTGGCTGTTGTAAAGGAGATTTCAGAAAATGAATTGAAACTTGCTAGCACGCCTGTAGTAAAGGAGTTTACAAATGTTTTCCCAGATGAGTTACCTGGCTTGCCACCCGATCATGAGGTAGATTTCCCTATTGATCTACTTCCAGGTACAATGTCGATTTCTAAAGTAACATACCGGATGGCGTTCGCAGAGTTGGCAGAATTGAAGAATCAGTTGCAAGATCTACTTGATAAATGCTTCATACGACCTAGTGTATCTCCGTGGGGAGCTCCATTTTTATTTGTGAAGAAGAAAGACGGGACTATGAGGATGTGTATAGAGACTATAAGGAGATTAATAAAGTGACAATCAAGAACAAATATCCTCTACCCCGTATTGATGATTTGTTTGACCAACTCTAGGGTACACGAGTGTATTCGAAGATTGACCTCAGATCCGGCTACCATCAAGTAAAAGTGAAAGCAGAAGACGTCTCGAATACGGCCTTCAAGAGCAAGTACGAGCATTACGAGTTTCTTGTTATGCCGTTTGGTTTGACGAATGCTCCTACGGTATTTATGGACTTGATGAATAGAGTTTTCCACTAATACCTAGACTAGTTTGTTGTTGTTTTTATTGATGATGAACTGGTCTATTTGAGGAGCTTTGAGGAGCATGAGACACACCTACGGCAGGTTTTGCAGACACTTCGGGAAAGGAAGTTGTACGCCAAGTTCAGTAAATGTGAATTTTGACTTGATAAGGTCGTGTTCTTAGGGCATGTTGTATCTGGAGACGGTATTTCTATGGATCCTAACAAAATTGAGGTGGTAGTGAATTGGGTTAGGCCGAGAAATGTCTAAGAGATCAGGAGTTTCTTGGGGCTAGCTGGCTATTATCGCCGTTTCGTTGAGGGATTCTCAGCTTTGTCAGGACCTTTGACATGACTGACGAGGAAGAATGTTAGATTTAAGTGGGACAACAGCTGTAAGCGGATTTTCAAGAATTGAAGCAAAGATTAGTCACAGCACCAGTATTGGTTATTCCATCAAGGGGTGAGGGGTATGTTATTTATAGTGATGCGTCCTTGAAAGGACTTGGCTATTTATTGATGCAGCATGGTAGGGTAGTGGCGTATGCATCCAGGCAGTTGAAAGAATATGAAAAGAACTACCTTACACATGATCTTGAATTGGCTGTAGTGGTACTCGCATTGAAAATTTGGAGGCATTACTTGTACGGCAAGTAGTATGAGATTTTCTCCGACCACAAGAGCTTAAAGTATTTATTCATATAGAAGGAACTGAACATGAGACAGAGAAGGTGGTTGGAGTTGATTAAGGATTTTGATTGTACCATCAGTTATCACCCGGGGAATGCAAACGTGGTAGTTGATGCGTTGAGTAGGAAATCCAGGGAACTAGTGTTGACAGCTATGGAGATCCAGCATCCGATCATGATGGATTTGGAGAGATTCGGCATAAAGTTGGTAGAGAGTGATCTTCCAGTGTGTATTGTTAGCCTAGTAGTACAACCCACTCCGCAAGAAAGAATTAAAGTCGCTGAAAAGGAAGACCTAGAATTAGCAGAGGTGATGGATAGAGTGCAGAATGGCCAGGGGGAGGATTTCAGTATTTTGGATGATAAAGCCTTGCAGTTTCGTTCCAGATTATGTGTTCCTGCCGATATAGAGATCAGGAAGACTATTTTAGAGGAAGCTCATAGATCTTTGTATACAGTTCATCCCAGTAGTACGAAGATGTACAAAGATCTGCAAGAATTGTACTGGTGGAACGGAATGAAGAGAGAGATTGCCGAGTATGTAGCCCAGTGTTTGACATGCCAATAGGTAAAAGCTGAGCACCAGAGGCCAGCAGCGCAATTGCAGCCGTTATTTATCCCAAATTGGAAGTGGGATCATATATCTATGGACTTCGTGTCAGGATTATCGACGACATTACATGGACAGAATGTCATCTGGGTGATTGTTGACCGTTTAACTAAGACCACCCACTTTATACCTATCAAGATCAACTATCCCTCAACCACTTAGAGGAGATATACATTCAGGAGATAGTTCGTTCTCATAGGGTGCCAGTATCAATTGTGTCAGATCGAGACCTGCATTTTATGTCACATTTTTGGAAGAGTCTACAGGAAGCTTTAGGGTCTCAGCTATCATTCAGTACGACATTCCATCCTCAGTCATATGGGCAGACTAAGAGGATGATACAGACATTAGAGGATATGCTCCGTGCGTGCATATTAGACTTTGGGGGTAGTTAGACTCAGTTCATGCCACTGGTAGAGTTCGCGTATAATAACAGTTACCAGTCCAGTATTGGCATGGCACCGTTTGAGGCTTTATACGGTAGGAGATGTCATTCTCCTTTATTTTGGGATGAAGTGGGTGAGCGGTGAGTAGTGGGGCCAGATCTCGTGCAGCAAGCGTGTGATAAGGTTCGGCTTATTAGGGATAGGACTAGTGCAGCTCAGAGCCGATAGAAAAGTTATGATGATAATCGCCGCAAGAATCTAGAGTTTGATGTGGGTAATAATGTGTTTTTGAAGATAGCTCCGTTGAAAAGGGTTATGCGATTTGGAAAGAGGGGTAAACTTAGTCCTAGGTTTATCGGTCCATTTGAGATTCTAGATAAAGTGGGACCAGTAGCCTACAAGATAGCTTTACCACATGTGTTAGCCAAGATCCACGACGTATTCCATGTTGCGATGTTAAGGAAGTACGTCCCAGATCCTTCTCATATCATCAGTTATGATGAATTGGAGCTTAGTGATTCATTCTTATATGAGGAGGTACCAGTACAGATTCTCAATTGGAAAGTACAGGAGCTACGTAACAAGAAAATCTCTTAGGTAAAAGTTTTGTGGAGGAATCATGCAATGGAAGAGGTTTCTTGGGAGTCCAAGGAGCAGATGAAGCAGAAGTACCCACAACTATTTCAAGAAACTTAAGTAGTTAAAGTGATATTTCATTTGTAGGTACCTATAATGGTTTAATTAGTGTAGTATTTTAGAGTTAGGAGAATTTTTCTTGTGTATATATAATCTCCTAGGACTCGGAATGTAACCACAGTATTCCTCCACCATAAGTGAGGGTAAGTAATAAAATAAGTAGACCATTTTTCCTAATAAGGGATGATGAATTATACGAATAGTAAATTTCAAGGACGAAATTTAATAAGGAGGGGAGAATGTAACGACTCGAATAATAATGGGATTTAAATAATAAAGAGGAAGGGAAATGGAAAACAGTAACAGAAGGAGGAGGTCGACTTTGTCGATGAACGCGAAGTGTTCGTCGACGACATTACACTTTAGAAGGAATCATCAAGGGGAAATCATCAGGGCTTCGTTGACGAATCCCCTGTATTCGTCAACGAGGGCTTTCTAAAATTCGTCGATGAAGAATGAATTTCGTCGACGAAAAATTACCAAGAGAGGTTTTGAGCCAACTAAATTTCATTAACGAGGACTGAATTTCATCGACGAAATTAATAAAGGATTTGTCGATGAATGACGTGGCTCGTCGATGAATTCTCCTGTTCTATAAATATGAAAAATTCGATTTTTATCTTCCTTATTAAGTCAACTCCTCTCTCTCTCTCTCTCTCTCTCTCTCTCTCTCTCTCTCTCTCTCTCTCTCTATCCCCTTCGATTTTTTCTCTCTCTCTCATCATTTTTGGGCCAAATCTTCGTCGGATTGACAATTTGAAGCCACCACGACGCTCCTGGGGAAGTTCTCTCCAAATCTGCCGAACTGGATCGTTAGTGGAAGCTAATTGGAAATCATCCCTGAGTTGAGGTAAGACTCTTTAATCCAAACTTGGTCTTATGGTAGTTATAGGAAATGATATACGCATGGAAATATTGAAATTTAATACTGGGAGTTTTCATTTTCAAGGTATTAGTCAGGAAATCCTACGGGTGTTAGATTAGAATATTTTGGGGGTTTGCTCAGTAGTCAGGTAAGGGATAAACTAAGCTAGTCCTTTTTTAGAAAATGTATGTATGTATAGCATGTGATTTTTGGAAAATAAATATATTTATATATATGATTTATAATTTGCAAAATACGGTTAAAATGATGGTATGTTAAATATGCAAAAAATCTATTCAGTGTGGCATGAGTATAAAATGTTATGAAATACTATTTTCTGAAATGGGATTATGATACAGATTTTTATAATGGAAAAATCAGTGTAGGGGCCGATATTCTTATATGTGTTTGCCGGCATACAAGTTGTGCTATGATGTGATTTGTCGGCGTACGGGCCGTGCTATGATGTGATTTGCCAGCGTACGGGTTGTACTATGATTTGCCGGCGTACGAGCCGAGCTATGATAAAATGTGTAATACCGACGTATAAGCTGATGATTTTTGTGATATATGTATATATGCAAAATGATATGATTGATGTGAAAATTAATGATATGAGATATCCATTTATCATAGTTTCAGTATATGTTATATGATATCAGAACCTGGTTTGCTTGGTCTAGGCTAGCACTTGCATGGTACCATTGCTATGTGTACATGGTTTCCATGATCATGATATTTGTGTTAACGCTGCTGTACGGAGTGATGTGAGACTGGATGGTCAATGTGGTTTTTAAGAAGTGTGTGAGCGCCCCTGGTGTACGGACCAGGTCTGGCAGACCCATCGGACTTACATACTGTATGATTGACTTGGCAGTAGTCGGACAACCATTGTCAGGTCCCGCCTTCGGGCCACACAACCCAGTCATGTGGGGGTAATACATGACAACAGCCAGCTAACCTACTAGGAATGATTTGTGTTATTATTATTATATGAGATGAGATTTGTTTATGAAAATACAGTATGTTTTACCATGATTTGATATATGTATGTTTTCTCAGATTTGACAAAACAGTTACTAAATATATTATGTATGGTATATCTAGAACACGAAATACTCATATTGTCACACATTAGTATTAATTTATTTCCCATACTGAGAGATGTCTCACCCCAAAATTTTATAAACTTTTCAGGAGCCCTAGATAAGAGAGTGGGAAAAGTCTCGCTGATTTAGTGTTGTTTATCTGCCCTTTTTGAAGGGTAAGTTTTGTAGGGACAGTTAGATTTTTTGGGAAATGTCCCTATGTCTTATTTTTGAGATGTATATATGGAAATACAATGGATGTCATGACTCTAGTATATGTTGTAATATGATGGATGTTTTGTATTTACAATATTGTGAATATATGTTTCCTACTGCTTAAACTTCCGTGTCATGTTCTGATTTATCCGTGGTACCACGGGTTCAGGTGGATTATGATCTACTGATCTAAGATTTGTGATATTGTTTTTATTTTATAAAAAAATATATGGAAATTAAGCAGGTCATCACAGTGTAAATGTTTCTAAATCTGAATATGAGTTGGATAATAATGATAGGAACTTAGTACAAGTAAATTTTGATGCTATGAAATCCCTGCTACATGCTTTAGATTCTAATATCTTATGTGAGGTTATGGCATGTAGCATTGCTAAAGAGATCTGGGATGAACTTGAGAGGAGATATGGAGCATCCATGCAAAATAAAGTGATCACTCCTTGTGACTCAAGCTCTACGGATCTCGAAGGAGGTAACTCATGCCTTTTTTTATTTGACTAATGATGAGGTAATCTCAACTCCTTCCATTTTATTAGACAAATCCAATACTGAATCATATGAAAGTTCTAATAGTGATAGCATGCCTACTTATGAAGAATTGTAGATTAAATATGTTAGAACTCATAAGTCACTTGTTAAAGCTAATAAGAGATATACTACTTTGAAGAACATGTATAAGGCATGTGAGAAAGAATGTGACGACCCAGGCCTTTAAACGAACCTATACTGCCATCCATCATACAAAATACTTGTATCTGAGAAATATACATAGACAACCCACCCTGAACAGGGACATACGGGTGTAACTCATACACAACAGTCATTCAAAAATAGCGGAAGACATAAACATCCGTTGGGATTTCTAATAGACATATACCAAAGTTTACTAACTGTATGCTATAATACATACATACATACATACTAAAAATATAACCAGTTCTTACAATCTCCCAAAAAGGTGTTCCAAACTAATATTATTACACACATAGAGCACTTACGTAAACTAAATCAAAACGAACTTCCAAGTCCTTCCAAGCAACTAGGACCGATGTCCAATAGGACTTGAAAACAATGGTTGTATAATGGGGGTGAGACACTTCTTAGTAAGGCGGAAGATATTACAATCAGTGTGTGACCACATGCATTTATGTCAACTTAAAACAGATACATTCAAGGAATATTTTTCAGTAACGAGCTGCAATAGATATATCATCATAAATACTATAAAATTCTCATATTAGTTTTTAAATCATGTATATGAATATCAAGAACGACGAACAGCTTGGTATGACATATTACGCCTATTTACCCCGTGGCACAGGTTGTGCACTGATACTCTGACAATGCCCTGTTTGTGCAGGCACTATAAAGTATCTCATATATAGTTTGACTGCCCCAATCTGGCTTATTATTTCACCAGTGGTTTCATACTCCTGCTAGTCGACTATCTACGTACCCACACTAATTCTCATGAGTGGTTGCACTGTACTCACTAGCTATGGTACCATGCCTTATATGGTGGTAGTATCTTTCAACCCCTTTTCGCAGAAGTATTTTTCAACTTCTTCACAGAAGTTTCTTTCAACTCCTTTTGGTAGCAAGTTGTGGTTCCATTTGTCATATATATAATTTATAACAAAACATAATAACCTATGCAATTCCAATATTTTCACTATCTCATTGATGAAAAAAAAAGCATTATTTCTTTCTTTCAAACTGAGGTACCAACCGGCATACGTACTCTTGGCTTACCCCTTTTCACATATAAAACTCAGTATTTAACTGACACCTATTTTCCACAGTTTCAGATAGTATAATGGAACCGTAGTTCCTATAGTTCATAATTGTATATACCAATGCATTATAAGTCCATTTAATAACATATATCACGTTCGTTTCGTCAAAAATTGTTTTAAGAAGTAATCGATTCAAAAAGTCATTTAAATGAAAAATGAGGGTTCAAGCATCTCCTACTAGTAGTTTAAAGAATCTAGGTAAGTTTTTAAAACGTTTGGAGATCATATGCAAAAATCCCTAAATTTACCAAAACCATAAAAATAATTAAACTGACACTTTTATCTAGTAGAGAGTCATAACATACATAATAGTATAGACTACAGTTTTACCGATTTACTTTTCAAAATAAACTAATGTAAACAAATCCCCTTACCTTAAACTTGAAACCAAAACACGAACGAACTGATCAAAAACAACGACTTAAGGTCCCCAAAACCTAAAACCGAAGAACAATACTTCAATATAATTTCTTATACTACCGATCTACCAAACCGAAACCGAATTCAGACCCTTACCTCGATTTTAGGAAAAAACCCGAAATTCCACAAACGAAGATCTGTTCCACAATAAACGTAAAGATTCTCCTCCTAACCCACGTGGTAATGACGGATTGTGGATTTCGGCAACGGATGGTTCGAAATCCTAAAGAGAGAGAGAACGAGAGAGTTTATAGAATAAAACCTAACTTAACTTTTAAGTAATCCAAATAAATATCTTCTCCAAGATATTTATACATAAATATCTCAAAATATCTCCTTTCAAAATATCTTCTCCAAAATATCTCTTCCAAAATATCTCTTTATTTATTTATTTATTCATTATTTATTTATATATTATTATTTATTTATTTATTTACTTTTTGTTGAGTTGGGTTACTACAAAGAATATGAATCAAAAGTTCTTGTTGAAAGGGAAAATGATTTAAAAATCAAGCAGTTAGTAAACAAGAATGAAAAATTAGAAAAGGAGTTGAATGCAGTAAGATCTCAAACATCAAGTGATAATAATAATAATAAAGATCTTCTCATTGTAGAACTTGAATGCAAAGCAAACAACATGACTAAAGAGCTTATTAAATTATAAGATGTTTGCAAAGACTTGAAAGATTAAAAAATGCAAGATCTAGAAAAGAAAATAGAAGACCAAGCGAAGATCATCTATACGTTCACTAGAGGCAAGGACAACTTTAATAAGTTGTTAGGTTCACAAAAGATGACCTTAGATAAGGAAGGTATATGTTATAATGGGATTGCAAATAAGAAAAGAAAGAACCTATACATGGGATACTTTGTAAGAGCATCAAAATACTATGCTAGTACCTCCTCCGGCCTTTATACCCATACCTATTGTGCTTTATGTAAAAAGAAGGGGCACATAAAATTTGATTTCCGGTTTAAAAGGAAAGGTATTAAATGCAAATAGGTCTGGAGAGTCAAAGTACCACCTAGTCCTAACCCATCAAGACCCAAAGATAGAAAAATGGTATATATTGTTAAGAAAAAAAACCCCTTGAAATTCAAGGAAGAATTTGGTCAAACAAGAATTACATGATCACATAATTCTTCCTTAGCATTTAGGATTAACAATAGGGGGCAGTGATGTTTATAAGCTTGGAAAGTGGTTGTTGCTTAAAATGAAAATCTTAGTATACACACTTACTAAAGACTATCTAGTTATACTAAGAATCTTTATCCACTTCCAAATGGACATGACATCTATGCCTGGTATTTAATTAATAATGCTCAACCCATGCTAACATGAAAATCACAAGTTTAAGCATACTTTTATTCATTGTACAGAATTGAGCTTTAGGGAAATCTTTACCATACCATGATCACATCAAGTAAAGATCCATCCTTTCATTGGTTTGCATCCTTGCTCCAAAATTGTGATCATATCTAAAGAATACATTCTAATCACCAAAGAGCATCGGTTACCAGTTATTCATATCCTCCACAATGCTCTTTGCCAAAATAAGTTAGGGCATATTCTTTAGAATGCTTATCTTGTACAATGTCTTGCTACTACCAAAATACTCTTCCGAACATAATAAATATTAAAATTTTAAGAGTATTTATTTTAATTCACTTCATAAGCTCTTAGACATTAAATAAAATCTGTTAGAGCTTCATCCTCATGAATTAAGTTGAATGACTAAATTGGTTGCCTAGGTCCCAATCTTGATGAATGCGTATATCTGAAAGTAACCTATGCTCATGTAATTATCATTCAAAGCCATTCTAACTTGGGCCCCTCACGTACTACAAATCATAAGAAAAGAGGCAAATTTTGGTTTAGTTCACTTAAAGAAATATTCATTATGATTTTTTTTTGGTTTGATAAACCTAAGAACTTAAAGCCAAGATATAATCATAGAAACTTAAAACACTTGGCTAAAGAACTTGAATAATCAGAAAACGGCATAAAATGAGTTGAGCGCATAACTCAAGGGGAGCATATATTCTTTCATGGTTATATAAATTAAAATGCTCTCATATTTTTATTCCATGCCTGAATGTCCATATGAGTACTGCACTGAATTCCTAACTATCCATGGTTATTTATTGTTCATGGTATCTAGTAGGATGGTTTACATTTTATATGGACTACTGATTATACTACTAGAATGCATGCTTAATCTAGAATGCCTCCTGTATGGCAGATGCAATTGATGTGAATTGCATGTTGGTAGTGGATTATAGGTTCTTGCATACTTCAATTGAACTATATATTGCTTGCTTGAATCTATTGGGTACATGTTTTATGGGAAAACATCCAATTTACAGATGACATGTTGCCGAAATTTCGACAGGAATATTCCCAAAAGTAAAATCTTGTACATAGATGATTATGATACAATTAATGTTAAAATATTTTTGAAAGGATGAGTGAAAATAATTGAATATTAAATTTCATCCTAGCATAATCATTGAATAATTAGAGAAGCCTAGCTCCATCCCTATAGAAAGAACTTAAATGACTCATATGCATCAATTCACTTTTTTGAATATTGAGGCTCTTAAGAAAAACCCTGAACATCATATCCAGTGTTTAAAGGTCTATGAATAGATATGGATTGTTCTAGGTTATGAGTATTAGTTCATGCCTTAATATATTTTCTAAGATGCATCTATGGTCTATAAGGATGACCATACTAATCATAATATAGTTGATAAATCATTAGTATGGTTGAGTTAAAGGATTTAAAATGAATGACTTATACTACTGAGTATAATGAAATTAATCTTTGGATATTATAAGTAGTTAAATAATCTAAGCATGTACTCAAATTGATAGGGGGAGCATTTGAAATTAAATTCCTATCATATTATGCTCACTAATATTTTTGGCTTAGATCAGTTTGTTATTCACTGTGGCACATGCTCAATTGTGATGACCTTATTAAATATCTTAATTGAAAAATATAATACTTAGTGACTGCCATATGATCTTGCATGCGATTGTTAAATCTTTAGGATCATTATGGTTGTGGTTTTCTGGTTATATTTTTGTATGTGCTTAATTGATTGAGCAGAAAATTTGTGCTTGCCTGATCTTTAAAGCTTCTTTTTCAGCAAGCACCCCCAAGCACGTTTTGCAAATATCAAAGGGGGAATATATATTTATATGTATATACATATATATTTATTGTAATACTTTATTACAAGAGCTAATTTCAAAACTAATTTTTTTTTCTCTTGCCTTATTATTATTATATACATATATGGTTTTAAAGTCGCATGACTGGCTCAGTAACTGCACATAAAAATGCATACGAACTAGTTAGACTGTGTTTATGCTCAAACATATTTTTTATATACCGCATGTCTTCAAATTCAAATTTTTTTCGGGTTTCACGAAATGCTTAAATCGTAATGGTTTGAGGATATTTCTGGTTTAACTATGTTTTTCATGTCATTTAAATCTTTTAATAACCAGTTGTATTGTTTGTGTGCTTAATTGCCATATTTCATACTTTGTCATTCATTGTGTGTTGTATGATTATATTATCTTTTTGGATGCTAAAAGTAATAATTATTGATCATATTGGACTGTTTGAGTTGATTGTTATGAATAACTAAAAATTTGAACTACAACAGATCACTTAGGTACAAATTTATCTTGTGAAATGCTCTATTTTCAAATGGCATGCTGCCAAATCTTTTAGAAAACTTTCCAATTTATCTTTTGTATCTAAATGATTGTTGCCTTCATGCTATTTTTCTTAATCCTTTTTATTGTTGCTAAAAGGGGGAGAAGAGGGAAAATTGGGTACTTTAATAAATAATTGAGCTTTAATGCTCTTTATGCATATAGTTAGGGGGAATCTTTCTTGGTTGTACCCACTTTTGCATAAAGTATTTGTCATCATCAAAAAGGGGGAGATTGTTGACCTAGTCGGTCATATCCCGGTTTTGATAATGACAAATATATTTGGTACTGACGTTTGTCATGAGCTTGTATGCAGGTTCACCCTACGTGTGTATTTGAACAAAAAGTTACATCATGATGGCGTATGGTGATCACGCTGAAGTATGAAGAAAATTGTGTTGCATTTGTAATTATTTTTATATTCTTCATTTTGGGCTGTAATTTAATTATGGACTGTACCTCAATATGGCTTGTAATAATTTGCATCATGCATGGTAGGTAGATATGCTCAAAATGACCTTAGATGGACCTTAGGTTCCCACACTTAAGTGCACAAAGCCCTAACATAGTTTTCATATTATCAGAGAAATTTTAAAGCAAAGAAAAGGACCTTAGGTAAAATATAAAGGCATTCCGGCGACCGAACCTAATAATTCAAATTGCCTTGGTCGACCGAATCGTGGATGACTCAAAAAGTTGACCTGAGTTGGCAAATCAAACCAAAATGAATATATCTTCCACGGGCGACCGAACCTGTGTCAGGACCTTTCCCACCAACTCGGGCGCCTAAACCTCACGTTCAAAATACCCTTGGGTGACCGAACATATGACTTTTGGCATACCGAACTTCAGACCGGGCGATCAAAACGCTGTCTTTTGGAGAATCACCCTGGTTCGGCAAACCAAACTATAACTCAACCATCCGAACTTCAAAATTCACTTTTACCTTTGTGTCTGTTTGGGCAACCGAACCTCAGGTCAGCCACCTGACACTCTAGGGTTGTTTTTATTTTTAACCAAGATAAAAGGGGTTAAACTGGGTTAAAATATTAAACTTGTTTAAAATCTTTTTAATAATGCCCATTAAGTCCCCAACGATCATAAAATTGCCTTTGCCTATATATACAAGTTCATTTGCAAAAATTAGTAAGAATTAGCAAAATCATTAAGGCAAAATTCTCTCAAAATTTCAAATTTTATTTTTTTTATACTACTCATATATACTCAAAAGTTTCAATTTCTCCGATTATCGAAGTGTTGTGAGTGTGCTAAGAGTACTTGTGTTTCATTCCACTTTGCTTAAATACTCTCATTTGTTGTGCTTGTTGATTGATTTTAATATTGAGAGTTAAGCATGAGTTCTCCCACTGATTTTATGTAATAAATCTTGTGTGAGAAAACTTAGGGACTTGTGGTTTTTGCATAGATATTACAAAATACCTTAGCCCGTATTTTTGTGTGCAAAAATATTTTTTATGTAATGACCTGCTATTTATCTAGTTTTTTTTTTTTTATACTATGATATTTAACATGCTCTTATACCATACTGGATTGAACCCAATCATTAACCTAAGCAGTGAGAAGCGGAAATCAAATAAACATATCCATATATAGTTATATACAATACAATACTAGAGTGCTAACATGTTTCCCAAAATATACACATATCACGGTTTCCCCAATATCCTCAACCGGTGAGGGGTATACAAAATATTCCCAAAAATATACTCACTCTCTCTCTCTCTAACAGGGCAGTACTAAAACCCCTCTATCTGCGAGCTTGGTCTGCTCACCTACTTGGATCACCTAAAAAATGATTCAACACTGGGATGAGCCAAAGCTCGGTAAGACGAAATATGCTATTACTAATGTGTGGCAAATGAACTACAATACTGAGAAAATCTATTACCATATAGTCATGTATCACTGAATCTGTAAAGCACAATACTAGAAATATAATATTCATCTTTTACCTGTTGCTTAACATTTCTGTACTTTAGGTTTCTATTCAAAATACTGCTAATATATGTATGCATTTTTTGTTTCTATAAAGCTGTATAAACGTAATAATAACACTAAACTTCCCTGTGGATAACTGTGTGTCATGATTTAACCCCTTATGACAGGGTTTGGCTACCCGTAGGCGGGATTTATCCTGGCTAGTCAACCGGGAATAAATCACTATACTCCAAGTCTGATCAACCCTCCTCAACCCATATTTGATGGGGAGCCTGCTCACTTGTGGGCTCTATGCCATCGACCTTTATACCATGTATTATCTGAATAGGTGGTTGCACTCTATAAAATGTATGTAGCTACGGTACCGTGCTCTGTAACTGTATGGTCCAACAGGGTCTGATACTATATAAGACACCTTTATATACAACTATCTGTTTTATCATGATTCTGTAATAACTGTATAAACCATGATGCTGTGGAAAACTGTATATCTATATCAACTATGTTTCTGTAATTAACTATGAATCTGTATGTCATGGTAATGTAAAACTATATAATCATGATATTTCTGTGATTGTTGAAAAATACATTCACTGTCTGTATATTCTGTAAAACACATCTTTGAAAAATATTGTAAAGCATGGTTCTATACTAGGTACATATCCTCAAGTCACACAGTAATTTTAAAACATATTAATCATATTTGATAAACTGCATAAATCTCTATTGTAGAACAATACTCTGGTGAAATATTTATAATTTTATACTAAAAACATTCTCAAATAACCTAGCATAGCATATTTACCTTACCCGTTTCCTGCTAAAAATCCCCTACTATAATGGGTCCAACACTCACAGGATTCTCCACTCAACACCCTGAAAATCATAAATTTCAGAACAAAACATCAATATTTCATGGCTTACATCATTTCCTATAACTGTCAGGAAGCCAAAAACTGAATAAAAGACCTTACCTTAGATTTGGGATGAATTCCAACTTCGTTTCACCAAAGATCCATTCCGACATACTTGAAGAGAACTCTGCCAGGAACGTCGTTGTGGCCTCAGATCGTCGATCCGGCGACTGACGGGGCCGAAATCAATGGAAGAAGGAGGAGGAGCTGTAGAGGAGAGAGAGAGAGAGAGTTCAGCTAAAATTCTGCGATTAAAAATCAGTTTAGGGCTATTTATACTTCGGGATTAGTCGACGAGCCACGTCATCTTGTTGACGAGTCCTTAAGGAAATTCGTCGACAAACCTTACCCTTCGTCGATGAAATTCAGAGTAGCTCATTCTTCTCTCGGTACTTTCTCATTGATGAAATGGGACCTCGTCAACGAGATCCTGTAGACATTCGTCGATGAATCCCTGTATTCGTTGACGAAATTTACTGTCTCCTTCTGTTTCTATTTCCATTTTCCCCCCTCTTTATTATTATAATACTATTATTTTTCAGGTCACTACATTTTAAGTCTGCATTCAAACATCTCTTGTGTTTAGTATATTAAGAACATATTGTTGAGGTTGTTTGAATAATCTTGCTAGCATCTTTTGAAACCCTAAAATAATATTGTGATATTTCATACCGTGGTTCAAAGTTTGCTTAGAAATACACGCTATATCTTGATTGTTTATCTACACTAGATTAAGTGTTTAGCACACATCATTAAACACTGAATATATTTTCTACCATCTGCGCTTGTGTTATTATTTGAGCTATACTGTGGTACATATCTGCTTGTTGAGGAAGCATATTTCCGTGTATGCATAATTTCATATTGATTGTTGTATTCTAGGTGTGGGCCTGAAGAGAGAGACTAACCCTATTGAATAGTTTTGGATTGACTTAAACTCGGTTAGGAAAGTTAGGTGCACCATCCTGGTAAGGTGCGGTTGTAGGTTGAGGTCAGTCTCGCTAATTGACTTGGTTGTAACCGGCGTTGCTTCACCCGTTAAGTGAGTCGTAGTGGAATCCTTGTATTGCTAAGCCAAGGTAGGGACGTAAGCAATATTGGCCGAACCTCGTTAACATATCTGGTGTCAATTTATTTTTCGCACTTTATTTTCTACACCTGTATGTTTATTGGTTAAATATCAGCTTGGGTTTGAAACTGCTTAGACTGCCCCTAGGTTGCGTAACACTGATTGTTGGGTTAGATAAATTTAGGTATAAATTTTAAATTTCCAATTCACCTCTCCTTTTGGGATTGCACCAAAACTAACAGAATCCAGCTACTGTATTTATTATATTTGACTCAATTATAATATTAATTTTAAAATCACATTTAATTTATATTATGAAATGAGGTGAAAATGTAATGTAAGGTAAAATTTTGGAGTATGAATTTTGGACCTTGAATTTAGATAGATTTGAACAAATTTTAATACAATTTTATGTTATATATTTATGTAAATATAACATAATTTCAAATTAAAGAACTCTCGGAATTTTGAATGAAGAATATTATAAACTAAAGATATAAATTTATTCAAATATGGAATAAGTGGATTTTACTATTATTATTTGCACAATTGCACCGTAGGCGAAAACAGGAAACGACGTCGTATGTCCTTTTAATAGAACAATGATATGTTTATGGCTCAGACTGCCACGAGCTCGCTCCCTCGTTCGCTCAATCTCTCGTCTTCGCTCACCTCTATCGCCAGTCGGGCAGCTGGGCTTCGTCGGTGTACGACGCCGGCTCCACCCCCGCCGCCGACCAAGGCCGCTTAAAGCCGTCACCATCGAACGCTACTCGTCCCAGCCGTTTCTTTTTCCTGGTAATGCCTCTTTCCTTCGTTCTCACTCTCTGTGCGCCTGTGTTGTAGATTTTTTTTCTAATTTGTTAGTTTTCTTAGACTGTCATGAGTTTATTTTTTTTGGGTCTGCAAATTATTGCAAATTTTTATTATTCTGTTTGTCATACGATCGTTCGACCTCTACTTCCAGTCTAGTTTTTGGTCTGCTGTTCCTTTGCGGTTGTTTATTCATTTTCATTGTTTGGGGGAGGGTGGGTTGAGTCATGCTCTCTTTCATTTAATTGTAGGTGATTCTTTTTTTGGTCCCTCCTTTGTCTCCCATAATTCTCCTTTATGCATTTAATAAAAACTTTGGTTGGTTTGGAAAATTTTGTTAGCGTGACAATTAGGCATGCTAACACTTCAGTTATTGTACCAGTCCCAGTGAGGCTCTACCGCCTCAGAGTTATCTTGATTCATACTCTTGATTATTTTTCTTTCAAATGTTGGCTAGTGCAGGGAGATTTTCCTACAAATCAGCGTGTAATCTGCCATTTTTTAATACTGTAATTTCTGTTCTGCTTTAGTAAACCGCCTTGGTAGTATGGAGGGAGCAATGTTCCCAAATACATAAAAAGCACAACGTTAAAATCTCATTTTTCTGATGTTTTGAGGTATATTATGGTTTTCTAATGGCTGAAAGTTTGCGAGTTCTGTGGTGACTGGATTCCTAACTTTCATTTTTTCATATATATATATCATATATTTTCTATACAAATAATGTATGTTTCTGTGTGTCTATTTATCATGTAGTGGAGTTGCCACTTGTTTATGGATGCATAGACAACGTACCATTGGAAAAAATTATTAGTCATTCAAATAGTCCTGCACAATTTGAATATGTTACCATGATCGGTGTTTATAGGGAGGCTAATAATGCAATAAACTCCATCATTAGTTCAGTTTGAAATTCTTCATTTTCATACTGTCTAGGTTGAATTCTTGAATTGATGGTTTAGTAACTGTATCTATGCCCAAATATATTTGTCTTCTCACCCTATGTTTGGGAACTTGGAGTTTGGACCTTTGATTTGGATTTGTATGAATTTGAACATGGTGCAATGTAAATTATATTGTGTTTTGTTCAAATCTAAATTCAGGACTTGAAATATGTGCTTCCAGACACAAACTTAGCATATTGTCCCCCACAAAAAGTTATCAATTAAAAATTATCAAATTAAATTGATTTGTATGCCAAATATAATCAATTATATTACTCATGTGTCAACTCATTGGATTCACCAGTTGCTTAACTTTCCAAACTCTGACTTTACTTATTTTCTTGATCAAAGGCAGAGGAGCCCCTCGCACCAGTTTTTGACAATAAGCAAATAGGGAATCATTTTGAGAAAGTTAATAGAACAGAAAGGAAGGTCAAATGAGCATGCTCCTCAAGTGTTACAAACCCTTACTCCCTTTCCAGTTCCATTCAATCCCTGTTGCAGCATGTGCAACTCACATCCATGGCCACAATAGCCAGTATTTTGTCTGTAGAAGGTTCGTTAAGCCCAGCAGGAAGAAGCATGGGATTTGTTGCTTTGGGTCGAAGGGGTATTCTCAATCATTGATTTGTGAGAAAAGGAAGGACCAAATTGACGACATTGGAGCAAAGAAGCATGGTATTGAACTATGGTTGTACAACACTATGACTAAAGAGAGAGAGGTGTTCAAGCCGAAGGTACCAGGCAAGGTGGGGATGTATGTTTGTGGTGTCACAACATACGATCTTAGCCACATTGGCCATGCTCGCGTGTATGTGTCTTTTGATGTTCTTTACAGGTCTCTCTCTCTCTCTCTCTATATATATATATATATATACTATATCTTGTCATAAATTTTCATAACAAAATAAAGTAGTGTGCATGTAAAGACTAGTTTTATTGGCTAAGCTTGTTTTAGACATTGATTTTGTTTGGATGCTAATTGGTATTTTTTTTGTGTGTGTTTTGTTTGGGATTTAGGCAGATACTTTAGGCATTTGGAATATGATGTCTATTATGTTCGCAACTTCACTGATGTTGATGATAAGGTATGTTGTTTTCCTTGCTTTGAAGATTACATGTAAATAATACATCTATATCATTTTCCTCCACTATTTTGTGAGGTGTTTGATATGGTTCTTAGAATTTTGAAGTCAATAGAAGCTCACTACTCTATACATGAAGTGTGTAATGATCTACTATTAGAATCAATATTCCAAAAGGTGAAGGTGTAACTGCACAATGTAAGGCATTCTAACTATTGAGACAAGGCATACCCCTAGAGTGATAAGCTTCATATGCCTCAGGGAATTTTTTATTATTATTTAAAATTATGTAATATTAAGTTATATATATTATTAGACAATAGCAAACATTGGAAAAGTATAAAATTGAAATGGAATCCGAGGAAGATGAAATATTATTTTAAACTATCAGATTGCTCGAAGCTTATAAACGTAAATTCATTCAAATAAACCAAAGGATAATCATAAGTCAGAACTTGAAAAATGTTCAAATTGTTTTTCATGATCCAAGATGCAAAACTAAATTCTTTTAGAATGGGCTCATGAGTTTGATCGACTTAGATTATTCTGTATGTGCTTTTTGTAAATTTTGCAAACCATAATTTATAAATCTAACTTGACTTAAAAATCAATTCAATCTTCAAAATGCACATATGTTGTGTATCTATTTTCACCTACTTGACTTGTCATTCTACTAAGGATCCTTTTGCTTTGTATCTTTTGATTTGGAAAGCTAAAGCTCCCTAAAAAGTAAAAGCTTTCATTTAAATTGCAATACTTGAAAGAATTAATACCAATGATTTGCTTTAGAAGTGAAGACCTAATAATGCCCCATCCTCCGGCATTTGTGTCCTTTGCATGAGGAATGAAGAGACTTGTGCACATCTCTTTCTTCATTGCCCTTTTATGTTGGCTATTTGGAATAAGTTATTTGGTATATTCGGTGAAAGTTGGGTCTTTCCATACACTTTGAAGGCTTTTAATACCATAACTTTTAGGGGTTTTGGCAAAGGATAGGAAAGCTCTATGGTGTTGCACTATTATGGCTATAATTTGGTGTTTTTAGTTGGAAAAGAACACTAGAATATTCAAAGGTGTGGCTACTACAAACAATTTTCTTTGGAGTAGAGTGGTATATCTTGCATCATTGTGGGTGCACCGAACGGTTTTTTTTCTTTTTTTTTCGTCATGTTTCTTTAGAAGACTTGTAGCAGGATTGGTTGGCCCTTTTACATTGAGTTTAGTTCTCTGTTTATGTTGCATTCTTTGTAACTAGTTTTTTATTGATGTATAGGGAGTATTTATTAATCTCCTTTTTCTTTCCTTTCTCTTTCTAATTTTCTAATGTTCATTATTCTCTCTTTTAATACAATTCTTTTTTTTATTCCTCAAAAATGCTGTGTGCCTACAAAGAAGCGAAAAAAAAAGTGTACCTTTTGTATAGATGCGTATGCTTCATAGTACACTTGATTTCTCTTTTGGGAGTTTGTATTTCATAAAAATGTCTCAATGTGCTTTGAACTTGCCTTGTCTTAAGGTAAGCATTGGAACCATGTTAAAATATTGTTTTGGAACTTAAGTCATCAAGCAAACGAGAGAAGCTCTTGAAATTGTGATGGGATGATAGCAATAAAAATTGAAACAATGTTCTGGTACATCATGTGCCATTGTTGTTAGGCCTCTGTTGAAGTTACCATTGTTTTCCAACCACTTTCAAAGTTCAATAGATTAATGAGAAGATGCACATGCTGTAAGATGCTCGTTGCGAGAAAAATTTTTGATTTCAAGAAACTTGAAGCTTAAGTATGGCGTGTTACAAAGTTCCCTATGGTGGTTTCTCTTTTGTGATTTTAGAGGATGAGGTTTTCAAATGGTTGACAACTCAACTGGCCAATTTTTTGGTTTACTAAAATAGCAAGTCCTGGGGGTACATACATTTTGAGCAACTTGCCATATGATCACTTTGAGATTATTGGCTAATTTGAAGGCAATTCATGTCCGTGCAAAGCTACTTGAATCAAGGATGAAATAGTCCTTCATAATCCATGGCAGTAGGCTTGGCAAAACGGGTCATGACTTGACGGGTTGCCCGTGACTCACCAGGTTAAGACGGGTTCGGGTACATGAAAATCAACCCGTTTATAAATGGGTCAACCCGTGATTTGGCCGTTTATAAATGGATCCAGCTGGGTTCAAGTCGGGTGACCCGTTTATTTGGCTTATAAATTAGTGGTAACTGGTAACCCTGCTTGTTTGCTGACTGTTGTGGTGAGGTATCAAAGATTCAAACATAAAACCCTAATCGTCTGGTTGCCTTATGCTGGTGCGCTGCTGCGATCCACTCCCTGAGCGGCCGAGCTCGAGTCCTCGTTTGATGACTCTGATAAACTCCTCCACACTTCCATAGTCGTTAGGCTCCCTAGCTCGACCGACCACTCTCCACTCTCCAATAATCTGATTAATGGAACTCCCATTGCTATTAAAAGGCTCCTCAATAATCTGTAAGTTTGCTAACTAGTTTATTCTCTGGCTATAAATCTTATTATTTCTTTTTTATGCTATCAAAATCTATGCTTACTAGCTGCTATTTTTTTTTTAAAATTTTCTTCTCATAGAGGACAAGCTTAAAAAGAATTTAGAGTGGAAGACTGGAAGTTGAGGCTATCGAGGATACTGCATCGAAGGAACCCAGTCCCTTCATCACTTTAAGTTTAAGCTCCCATCCCCCCCTCCTTTTTTTTTAGTGTTTGTGCCAGAACCCATGAAAAGAATGTTCAGCATTCTATGTTCTACTCTACTAAAATCAACAAAAGAATAACACCTGTTGCACAAATTCTTTCATATCATATTTACTGTGATCTGACAATGCTCTATTATTATTATCTGGTAAGTGGCAATGCATTTCACCAAATACCCTTGCAAGAATTAAATTACTTGGGCATCAATACCCATGCAAGAATTAAATGGAGTGTGTGTGTGTGTTTTTTTTAATATCATTTTATAAGAAATTTTTAAAAAATTTTAAACTAAATAAATTATTTTTTAAAATAGGTAACCCGTGACCCGCCCAACTAATAAACAAGCAGGTTAGGGTTGGTATATGCATGACCCGTTTAAAAGCGACCCGTTTATGACCCGACCCGTTAATAACCCCACGAACCTGACCCGTGAACCCATTTTGCCACCCCTATCTGATAGGGTGGCGGTTAAGGGATGATGGTCATTTGTGCAAGCAATTCCCAGACTTTGGTGGGTTGGGAGTTGGTGGTTCTATGAGATGATAGTCGTGTATTCTATGAATGAATAGAAGAATGTGATTCAGCTAGTGGAGAAATCCTTAGAAGATGAGCCATTGTGAAGCATTTAAGAGGAATAAAAATAAGTTCTTAAGTGATTGTTAGTTCCCATCATATATGGATCTTCTTAGAGCTAACACATAGTTCTAGTGCCAATGGATTCTCCAGCTAACTCAAGGCAAGGTGGCAGTAAAGTTGAAAAGAATCAATATTGCATATGTGAATATTGACTTTGACATCATAGCAAATCATCAAAAAATTTCAAGGATCATCAACTCATAGAGTGTAGCTTTCTATCTCTTTTAGGACCTTTGGACTTGTAGTAAAACTCAATAGGAGATGGGCTTCTTAATTCAAATAATATGGGCCATTGAGAGTTATGACAATTCTAGGTTAGAAAGATTTAAAAACCCTATTTTGAGTTTGTTGAAGGAGCCGACCCATGCGACAACTTTGGGAGCTCTCACAATGCATTGCTCATCATTGAGATGAATATGGCATTGTATTAGAAGAGCTTTTATGATGACTGTTGTAAGGCTGACGTAACTAAAGCTTTGCTGGTTCATGTTGATTTGAATGGGAGTCTTCTAGTGCTCAAATAACAATGTGAAAAAATCTTTGGTGCTTGCAATTCTTGGGTCTATTGATATTATTTTTTGTTGTCATGCTCCTCACCATTGTATTACTAAAATTTTAGGAACTGTGATATGATCTCTAGGTTGGAAGAATCCGTTTGGGATTTGGATTGGTTTTGAGGTTATTGTTAGTAACATTTTTGCCAATCATTAGAAGGTTGTGAAAAGGATTGAGTGAAACCAAGTTTGGCCATTAATGGTGGTTCAAATATTGATATTGAGGATTCTAAGGAGGACTTGGTGTTTTTGGAGGGGTTTCTTGAGAGGGGAGGAGACTTTTGTTGCACACAAGTAATGAGTGTTCTTGTGAGGGTCTAGAGAGGAGAATCTGACAATTCCCAATAAGCTTTAGTATGCATTATAGCTGAAGGAATTCCTTGAACTAGTGGAATCCAAAATGTGAGAGTTAGAGAGGTACAAAGGCGAGGAGAGTTTTGTTCTTGAAAGGGCCTAGAGAGGAGAACTAGGAAATTTCCAAGAAGCTCAAGTTTGGATTATTTCAAGAGAGAGAAGTATGGTAGGCAAAGGTGTTTTGATGAAGTGGGAATCCAAAGGGTGTGAGATGTCACATCTCAAATCAATGAAAAATGACAATTATTGGGTCAATAAGGTAATGGCACATAGCTAGGGTGGGAGAAAAGAAAACGAAACATATGTTACAAATGACATGTGACAAACCCTTGAGTAGCTTAGGGAAAGGATAAGGAGTCAAACTTCCTTTAGCAAATCTTGGTTTGAGCCCCCCAAGCCAAAACTCTTTAGAACATCATTAGGATTGCAAGAGACCCCACCACTTGTCTTTGTGGCCAATCCCAACACACTGTCAATTTTAAGCTTCTGCAAAATAGCAAACATAATATAATTTATAATTAAAATTGTGCATGCAAGTTTCACTTGGTCAATTCTAAAATCTAAGGCAAAGGGACAATTTTACAACATTTATAGTTAGCCTCTTGCACAAGAAGTCAGTAAGATGCCTTGACGAAATTCTTGAGTATCAAAATTTGTTAAAAGTGACAGTGTAGGCGATGCAAAGTAGAGAAATTTTTGGTAAAAGCGTGTAACCTTGAGTTTCCAAAGAAAGAGAGCACTGCAGAAGATATGCCAAAAAGCATATAAAAGACATTGGGAGAAGGAGAGATCTCCACGCTATTATTTCCAATCACTGCACCTCAAAAGAGCTAAGAGCCGAAGAGAGTAAAGAGACAGAAGTGAAGAGCTACTTGCGGAGAACAACTCATCTTCAAATCCTAGTCAAGGTAAGCTTCTAGATAACAAATTTCATCACTTTTTCTTCTTTCCTAAAGATGTAGGAAAAGAAGGGAGGATAGATCCACTACACCATCACATGCAATTATACCAAATCCTTAGTCATATTAACACAATGCTACACATAGTAGGAAACAAACCCACATTTTCTCCTTGGCAAAGTGAAATTTTATTATTTGACCATATTTGCATTTGGTTTTTTGTTCTTGATTTAAATCAAACAAAAGAACTACAAATTATTCTATTTTTGAGATTGTAATTGTAAAATGGTTAAAAAATGAAATAGTATTAAAAGCATTATAAGAACATTATATTAATAATATGAATATAATTAAATATCTATAACTAAATAAATATATATAATATATATTATAAATAGTTTACAACTTCCATTGTATTGTGCTCTCCAAAAAGCAACTTTCTCAAAATCCCAAAAGGTGATGAGTTAGAATGACATTCTCCTCGATTGGGGGGAGGGGGGATTAGGATGTGGGCATAATGGTAAATAATTTTCATTTTCAGTTAGGCCTTGCTCTAGCCTCTTTAGTGGTTATACCTTCCTTGGTAGCTCAACCCATGTACTTTTTACCCACTTATGCATTCATAGTACAACAAGACTTTACTTCTAAAGTTACTTTATATACTCGTCATGAATACATCACATGATTCATCATGACAGTGGCTTTTGCCTATGGAGCTATATTTTTCGTTATATTTTTCGTTAGAGAGTATAATCTGGAATTGAATGAGGATAACATATTGGTAGGATTGGTAAACCATAACTAGAAAGATGCTATCATATCCCATTTAAGTTGGGTTAATCTCTTTCTAGATGAGTTCCTATACTACGCAATACATATTGTGAATTGGATCTTTGGACAAAAGCCATGGTTGTAGTTCACCTAAAGTCTTTTGAAAACCCTAAGGAGTTGTTTGGTATCATTGTCAAAAGTTATGAAAACAAATACTGAAAACTAGAAATAGAGACTAAAAATTGGAAACCAGCAACATGCTTGGTTACTACTAGTATAACTAAAACAAATTAAAGACTTGATTAAACAAATGCTTATTTTTGTCCTTTAATTAAATAATAATTTTAAAAAATATTGTTAAAATAATAGAAGTACAAAATAATACAAATTAAAAATGCTATAATAAAAATAAAATTATTATTATCATTTGACTTAATAATTATATCTCAAGATTCACTTTACAAGAATAATCTTTTTGTACATGTGTTTGTTCCATCTTTGTGCACTCCATTGTAGTATGTTGACAATCACCCAAGTAAGGAAATTGTTTGAAGAGTTACAATGGGAAGTTGATTGGACGAGGCAAATTACTTGTCGCCTAGTTCCCTTAATGACTAGGTGTAGGCTAGCCTAGGTGAGACAACAAAGAGCATCGCCTAGCTAGTTAGGTAAGGTGAATTATTGATTACCAAGTTGCTTTACGGATAAAAGAGAAGTGATGCAAGCAAGTTATCTCCAAATCTAAAGGAGCGACAAGTGACCCCTTAGGCGACAAACATTGCCTAGTCATCTAGGGAATTATGTAATCATTAAGCAACAAGATGGATAAGCATGGGCAAGCATGTCAACTATAATAAAAAATTTTCAACTATAATAATTGGACCTTAATGTTTAGAAATGATCCCAATTTATGATTGGATTTTTAATGTTTAGAAACATCCTCTATTAGTAGAATTTAATATTTTGAATTTATGATTGTAACATTAGAATTGATGTAAGTTTGACCTCAAAGAGTTATAAATAGGTGTACAACCTATCTTGTAAGGATCTCAAACTCAATTCAACAAACATAATGCAATAGCCCTCTCTAAACAGGCCCAGTGCTCCCTTTTATCTCTTGATCTCTTTTTCTTTCACTTTCTTCTCCCTTTAGTCTCTCCCTCTTTTTCTCTCCTCACCTTTTTTTCTTCCTCCATCTATGATTTCTAAGCTTCTTACCATCCTTATCCTTGCACTTTTGATGAGAGTTGACTAAACAAGTCCATTCACAACCAATCCATCATCTACCCATCTAAATCCACACCATCACTTAAAAGGTGCTTGATTTTTGATCAAACAACAAGACAATTGGAAAATTGTAAAAATATTTTGTAAGTGGCTTTTATCATTTATTTTTATTCTTTTGAAATTTTATCAAATTTTTTATTTTAATTATATTTTGACCTCATATGGTTAGTTATTTTAATTTTAATGAAAAAGTATGTATAAAATGAATGACATAATCTAAAAAAAATAACTGTGGATATTGAAATATTTTGGAAATAGGTTGCCAAAACAATTGAAAATTATAAAATCTAGTTTTTTGTTTCTCCACAAATAGCTGAAAACTGACAACAGAAAAACAAAAAACTGGAAATGTAAACAAATGTGTTTTGGTAATTTGTTTTTTCACTATACAGAAACAAAAACATAAAATAGAAACAACCCCAAACAGACCTTAAGTTATCAAAGAAGTTTTTGAAACTGGCAGTCTTTATTAAGGCACATAGATCATCCTTTGTTACTTCTATTTGTGCTCTTGATGGGTTGGACGTTCCTTCATAAGTGGGATTACTGATGGGAGTTTCAATTGGAATCCCAACCAAAGTGTTAGCATAGCACAGAGCACCTCGATATTAGTTACCATAATGAGGTAAGGGACTACTTTGAACATCATCACCTTTGAACAAAAGCTCTCTATATGCATTCTTCCTTTGAAAAAACCTCCTCAATGTCCTGCAATCCTTTGTAGGACGAATAACAACCTATGGAATTGACAATACTTTAGATGAACTTTATTGTCATTGATAGGTTGAATTTGGATGTGATGAAGTCTACTGATTTATTCTTTACCCATTCATCAAGGAGAGCGTGTACCTTATTCATGTTACAAAGGAAAGTTGAGGGAGTATCAATCTCCCTATCATTCGGGGTTTCTTATTATATTTGTCTTCTCTTCTTTGAATGATATTCACATTGGGTCCTTATTTTCCAAAAGAGGCATTGTCATTCCTTTGGCTTTGAATGGAATTATTAGTCCTTTGAGTAGGTTCCACTAGGGTAGCAATGATGACAGTGCCAAATTCTCCAAGTGCTTCTTATATTCAATAAACATCCTTGGATGCAAACTTTTACAAGCTCAAACTTCTTATTGTTGTCTTGGGTGTACACTTTCTCTTGGAAGTGTTCCACATAGTCCATCAAATCCTCTTCCAACTTTAGATTCTCCCTCCCAAGATCCTCCAAAGTTAATCTTCTCGTGTGTAAAGAAGAAATTCTCATAGAACATGTTATGCATTTGACCCCAAGTTTCATTGATCTGAGGTTAAGATCAATAGTCCACTTTTATGCCTACTTAGTCAAGGATATAGATAATTTTTTTATCATGAGATCATCATCCAATATATATCCTCAAACTTCATTAGATGCTCCTTGGTAGTATTGGACTTGCTCTTGAAAAGCTTAAATTTGGAATTAGCATAGCCCTTGGGATAAGGCTTGGAGATAATATGTTGTCTAAGGAAGACTAAAGCTCAACCCAAAGATAGCACACTTCTCTTGATTCCTCTTCAAAGTTTTGTCTTGATCCTCCTTAGTGACATAGGGGGCAGAATTGGGGGTTGAAGGAACGAGAGTGATGTTCTAAGAAACATGTCAAGTAGTTCCAGATCTTGAGCTTGTGTAAAAGGTGTGACAGATGTGGAAGATATAGTAGGATCTCTCCCTTAAATGGTTGTGTTTTGAGAGACCACTATGGGGTTCAAGGTAGAAGGATCTCTTTGAGTTGCTAGCGTGTCATTGTCATGCTCCCTCGAACTTGGAGGAGCACTAGTCATTGTTTCCGCTCATAGGAAAAGTGGCAGGACGATTGAAGGTAGTCCCTTGAGGTTGTCAAACTAAGGTGGGTGTGGTAACCATTGCTAGCTATTGTTTGATCAAGTATTTTAGTGTTCTTTCTAAAAAACACCTTCTCTTGGGAGGATTGAAGCATTTGTGTGATCTGAGCTATATTAGTAGCAAAATTCGTGGATTCTGCATAGATGATCGCTAGAGTTTGCCTTATTCTCATCTTGAGTGAGTTGAGCATTGGAAGGTTTTGGCTAAGTGCCTACCTTTCTCTTAGCCATAGCCTTGCACAATTGCTCTCTCCCTAGTGCAGTTGCCAAAAATGTGGAGGGGATTCTTGGGAGGGGAGGAAATCTTTTTTGCGCACAAGTAATGGATATTTTGAAGAGGGGCCCAATTAGGGGAATTGGCAATTCCCATGATTCTCAAGTGTGGACTATGGAAGGTGAAGGTGTTTTTGATAGCTAAAGGGATTGCTTGTATTAGTCGGAATCCAGAATGACATGTCCCATCTCAAATTAATGAAAAAGTGAAAACTAGGAGACCAAAGTGTGAAGTACGTCAACATATGCCTAACCACTTCTTGACATGCATGTGTACAATATGTGTTGGAAAGTAATTAATTTATTATTTTTGTGTGAGATATCATCCTCCAATAAGAGAATGACATGTCCCATCTCAAATCAATGAAAAAGTAAAGACTAGGAGACCAAAAGTGTGAAGTGTTAGTATCCCACACATTATTGATACGTCAACATGTGCCCAACACTTCTTGACATGCATGTGTACAACATGTGTTGGAAAGTAATTAATTTATTATTTTTGTGGACATAGTGGAGACACTTCTTTACATGACAAAGACATGTTTAAGGGACTTGTTGCAGGGAAATATTACATTTATTGTCCCATTTAATTTTGTTAGCCAAAAAAAGAAAAAAGAAAAAAGAAAAAAGAAAATACAAGCTGATAGACTTGAGAGCCAAGAGTTTCTTTGACATTGGAATGGTTGGACTTTGGAGCCCTATTGCACTAGTCTTGCACAGCATTGCCATACCTCCCAGCCCCCAGAATTCTACTCTGTTAATTTTTTTTTTCGAATTAAAATTTATTGATGAGCCATGCTTATTGCCCACCATTAGCCTTGCCCTTGATTTTTTTTTTTTTTTTTTGGTTTTTTAAAGTTGTTTTTGTTGTTGTTGTTTTTGTTAGAACAATACTTTATAACGTAATGTAGTTTATGATTGTATAGCTATAGTTTTTAAAATAATTGATAACTGTGGATGAGTGACGCTATTTTACTTTATTAAATTAATATTACCTCAATACTTTTCATATAAAAGAAAAGAAAAGGCATGCTTGAATATATATTCTTAAATTAATTAATAAATGTATCCCTGCTATGTTGTATCCTCATTCTTTTCAAAATTGCCAGATTGCCGGGTTGGTACGGTGTTGTATTTGTGTTGATGTAGGGAGAGGTATGTTTTGTCTTTTGGAGTCTACTAAGATTGGTGTTTGCCATTTGAAGGATGTTGCAAGTCCTCATGTTGCTTTGGCCAAAGAGGCTGACTTTACTACTGTTCCTATTCAAAATAATTCCCCTAATATTTATCTGCTTCTTTGCTTTCTAGTAAGGGGATCTTATCTATTGTTGGTTGCCGCAAGGAACTCTTTTTTTTTTTTTTAAATTTTTTAAATTTTAATTACTTTGCTTGAATAAGGGCACCTTATCAATTCCAAAGAAAGAGAATGCTACTATTGATCCAAACCAATGCAAAAAGTTTTTAGTGGATGCTAGATGGGGGATGTTGTCTCTGTTGAGCTGCTAGAGGGTGAGATGGATGACCAAGATCTTAAGCTCATCTTAAGGGTTTGAGTTAATATTTTTGTTTGGTTTGCGTTTGTAAGATTCCCATGAATGTACATAGGATTCCCATGTCGATGTTTGGTTTAACAAGAAAATCCAAACATTTCAAGAAGATGGGTGTTTTACCCTTGACATGTGTACAAACATTAGATATAACATAATTATATTTTCAAACACAAAAACCTACTAGGAACATGTAATTAATTAAATCCATGTCCTAAAACTTACAACAATCATAAATAAAAAAAATTCAACACTTGAATAATCCATTTAATTGAAATAATTGAGAATATTAACCATTAAATTGTATTATTATGATACAATAATAATATTATTTCCGTTTCATTAGTAATTAATTATTTTAAATATAATATTAGCGCATAATAATATAATTTTATAGAACTGGGGAAAATAGTAAGGGCAAAATTCCTCCCAAAGTAGGATTCCCTTGGGAATGGGTTTCCTATAAAACATATCCATCGGGGGAGAGTGGGAGGCGGATACCCATGTCTTATGGGGATCTTTCATTCCAAGGAATGTTAAGGTGCCAGCAACATAGGATTTTGGTGCCCAAATGTCCTGAGAATGTTGAAATATGCCACGAACCAAATGCCCCCTAAGATTTTAGTTTTTGATTTGTGAGACATATCTGGCATAGTGGCCGTCTTTCTGTTGTAAACTGTAACTAGTGTGATGTCTTAACACTCCTAGGGTTGCATATGGGTTTTAATTTGTGCTGTCAATTATTATTATTTGTACTCAACTGTTGTTGTCTTTTTTTTTGATAGAATGTTGTTGTTGTTATTATTATTATTTTACTGCAATGTTGAGAGACAATGTTGATCAGGACATCAATGGTTAGCTCTAACAAAAAGGCTCTGCCATCAGACCCAAATGTCAAGTACCAACTTCTTTGTTACTAATGTATGACAGGATAGCTGAGTGCCGTTTTCAAATTCTGTAGATAATTGCTAGAGCAAATGAACTGGGAGAGGATCCAATAAGTTTGAGTGGACGTTATTGTGAAGAGTTCCATCAGGATATGGTGCATCTTCACTGTCTGCCTCCTTCTGTGGAACCACGTGTCTCTGACCACATGTCCCAAATCATAGATATGATTAAGCAGGTGTGTGTTTTTAATGTTGCACTGTCTCTCCCCCACTCCCCCCCACCAGACTCATGAGCATGTTTAGTTTGGTTTTTAAAGTTGGTTATGAGGAAATAAGTGTAACTTTGAGGGTTACTTGGCAACAGATTCTTGCTAATGGAAGTGCCTACATAATTGATGGGGATGTGTACTTCTCCATTGACAAATTTCCAGATTATGGACGACTATCCGGGAGAAAACTGGAAGATAATCGGGCAGGTGAACGGGTTTCTGTCGACTCGAGGAAGAAGAATCCTGCAGATTTTGCTTTATGGAAAGTATGATCTTTGCACTTTCCAAACTTGATTCTTAGTGATTCTGACTAAGTTGATTTTGTTATTGAGTTTAGTTTGCTACCAAATTCCAAATGATTATAAATTTATAATGAATTTAGGTTCGAACTAGGCAAAACATATCAGTTGCTTCTTTAAGAGGCATTTTGTTTCCCAAGTCAAAGGAGAAATTCACAATCGTGTCTTTCAATTCTGCTTGTGTTGGGGTCTTGGAGACACAGATCAACAGTTTTAGTTATCCATACAATAGATATTACATTGCAGCCTGTTTTAGTTATCCATACAATTTGGCTTATTATTTATTTTTAAAGTTCTCTTTAACAAATTGTAAAATGTAAAAAATGAGATTATTCTATGCCTTATAGTTTCCTGTTCAAATTTGTACTATATATTTGAAAAATGCACACAAAGTTACTAACTGCCTTGCTAAATAACTGCAACTGATTCCTCGTAAAATTTTGGATGTTTGTTTCGACATCCACTTTTTGTGTTAGCTATTAGAATTTGGAAATAGTAACTGTTGACAAACAGAGGAGAGGAAAATTATCAGTTATTAAGCTTCCTACTGAGCTTTCTGGTCATGTAGATGTAGTCCTAGTTGCAGAATTTTTTTCGTGTGTTTGCAACCAGGTTGGGTTGAGATTGAGCAGCATGCTCAACTAGATTTTGTGGGTTGTTATTACATATTTTGCGATTTCTTGTTGACAAGTGCAATCACACCTTCAGCCCCTATCAGGAACTTATTCCTTGGGTTTTGACAATAATAAGAAAGCATAATCTGTTCATTTCTAAGGGTTTAGTGCTCCTGCTTGGATTTGTAGATAAAACATTTTATGTCATCATGATGCAAGATCTTTCAAGTTTAGCGCCAGCTGAGATTATAGGCTGAAACTTAGTAAAGGTTAGTAAAGGTTATGTGCTGAAAATTAGTTAAAATAGTTGTGCTTTAATGGGTTGACAAGGGGTTGAAGAAGAGGTAGGAGCTTGAGCATTAGGAGGCAAAGCTGAGGCTGTTCAGCTGTGCATCAAAACCTCTGACTGCTGTGAGGGACAGGTTTTTTAAGGCCCTCAATAAAGGTAATGACAGGGCTTTGATTAGGCTTGCAAAGGGAGGGAGGAATTATGTTGAAGGGTGTGTTTCTGTACTGTGACAGGTAACCATGGGCAGTATGACAATGGAGATAATGGAAGAGAGACATGAGAGTTGAGTCACCTTTTCCGTTGCATGCCTGTAGGGCTGCGCAAACCCAGCCTATTAGCATTGGAATCTGATCAGCAAACTGAAGAAATCATTTGCTTTGGCATTGCTGCAAATCAAACTGCCCAAACTGATTGGTTTGGCTTTGCTGAAAACTGAACTAACTTAAATTGGCCTAGCACCTCCTTTAATGAAGCTCCAATTGCCATGCCAGTCACCGTCACACAGCACTGCTGCTGGTGCATCCCTAGTCAGAGCACCAAGGGCGACTGTCAAGCCTGCCGAAGCTCCCATGACCCTCTGCAACTTGCTGGGTTTCTATAGTCTGCATCTCTCTCTCTCTCTCTCTCTCTCTAGCAGCAACAAGGAGCTTGGGCCAGCCATGCTCTTGCTGTGCAAGCCACTGGTCTGCTTGGCCGTAGTGCCGGAGATGATGCAACCTTAGGATCCTCCTAGCTATAACTGATCTGTCTTTGTATTTCTTTGATCTCATATTCTTGTTTACAGAAAAACAACATTGGTGGAGGAAATTCTAGTAATTGGGCTTAAACCTGGATGGAGAAGGGAACCAAAATCACATTCCTGGTAAAAGGAAACGAGGAGCCAAACATGGTACCATCTGATCTCATCTGATACCTTCTCTCTCAAACTGAAAGAAGGAGAAGAAGAAGAAGAAGAAAGGGAGATGCATATGGGGGGACATGGGTTCTTGGGTATATTCAGTTTCCGATTGGGGCTTTTGACTAGCATAACCAAAAGCCAAAGCAAATTATATTTGGTGCCCAGAAAAAGAACTGAACTGAACCAGGTTCAAAACCAAGTTGGCTAAGCTGAATTGGTTCAGCTTGGTCAGTTAGTTCGGTTTTGATCGAATTTTGCACAGCCCTATGCCCATGCCAGGATTAGCTGAAGACAATCATACAGGGATAAGACTTGGAGAACCACTTACCTTGATATCCTAGTAAAGTTGTGGCTGAAGGATTGACCTTTCTTGCATGACTTGGACTCTGTTTTCAACCTGTTTAAACTTGTCATTTATGACCAAAATTACAAAAGTAAACGCAGAACTGAAAGGTTCATCTCTGCAGGTCAAATCAAGTTGTGAAAATACCCATACGATAAATATATAAAATGCACATTCTAAACCTTAGCAAACATTAATTATAGCTTTATAATGAACTGTAATACCTTTCAAATTGGTCCCAGGTTATTTTGTCACTGCCAAGTCAGAACTTAGGCTTTTGCCCCATCTCTTGTAAACTTTTACTAGGTGTCATTGCCCCCAATCAAGTCAACATAACATGTATAAAGGGCAGCTTGGTGCACAAAGCTCCCGCATATGCAGGGTCCAGGGAAGGGGTGGACCACGGTGGGTCTATGGCATGTAGCCTTACAGTCCTTACCTCGCACTTTTGCGAGAGGCTGTTTCCACGCCTTGAACCCGTGACCTCAGTCACACGGTGACACAACAACTTTACCATTGCGCCTAGGCTCCCCTTTGCAAACAGTAGGATTTTTTTTTTTATTTTTTTATCTTTGTTAGAAATGTTAAAAATCAAAATTTAATGCACATACATGTCAAGCAAACAAAGATAAACAAAAATCATACTATTTGCATAAAGATTTTTCATTAAAATTTGTGGAATATATTTGAAAACAAAATTTAGTTTCTAAGTTGGTAAAATATGTCATAAATATATTCTTTAAAAATTAGTAAGGGTTTAATATAAATTAACTGTTTATTACTTTTATCTTATTTATTAGGAACAGCTGTGTCAAGTTTCTAGATTTGACAAGTTAGAATTAATATAATATTTGCAGCCTATTTGATTAATATGTGGCACCAGTCACCAGACATCATTAGAGATGTTTATTAACATTTTGCAGTCTGCAAAGGAGGGGGAGCCTTTTTGGGAGAGTCCATGGGGACCTGGGAGACCTGGATGGCACATTGAGTGCAGTGCCATGAGTGCTGCTTATCTAGGTTACTCTTTTGACATACATGGTGGAGGGATGGATCTTGTGTTCCCTCACCATGAAAACGAAATTGCTCAGAGTTGTGCTGCATGTAGTGAAAGTAATGTAAGCTACTGGATTCACAATGGCTTTGTCAATATTGACTCAGAAAAAATGTCCAAGTCCCGTGGTAACTTCTTCACAATTCGGCAGGTAAGAGGGTTCCATTTGATTTTGAACCCCCTCCCAAAAGCAAAAAAGAAGAACAAAAAGAGCATGAAAACAGGAAAAGAGAATATCCCCACCTTTCTTTCTTTTTTCCTCCCAGGTTATAGACCTTTACCATCCACTTGCTTTGAGACTTTTCTTGATTGGGACCCACTACCGATCTCCAATCAATTACTCAGATATACAGCTTGAAAGTGCTTCTGACCGTGTTTTCTACATCTACCAGGTATCACCTTGATCAGCCTGAAAGGCCAAGTAATATTTATTATTTTATAGACAGCTTTGCAGATGTTCTTATTTCTCAAGGTTCAATTGATTGCAGACATTACATGATTGTGAAGTCGTTTTGAGTCAGCATGATACATCAAGTCTGAAGGACTCCATCCCACCTGACACTATAAATTGCATCAGTAAGTTCCATCATGATTTTGTGACTTCGATGTCAGATGATCTACACACCCCTGTTGTTGTGGCTGCACTATCTGTTCCATTGAAAACCATAAATGATCTGCTACATACTCGTAAGGTAAATCATTTCCAATGGAAGATATTTTATGAATATTAGTTGGATTTAATGTCTTGGTAAAACATATGAAAATTATTCTTTGTAAATTTTCTGATGCTTGTAAATATATTGAAATTATTTAATTTCTATATTATTCAGTAATATGCATAAATATGTTTTTTGAATAGTTGGAAAGAAACTCATACTTATATAATTTTTTGCTTTGTTTAAATGTTTTCAAACAAATTCGAAAAACATGCATATAAGACGACTATAGGGCTAGCTATGCTTTATGGTTTAGAATGTTGGGCAACTAAGAAATAACATGTACAAAAAAGTAAATGTTGCTGAAATGCGAATGTTAAGATGGATTAGTAATATTAAAAGTTAAGTTGAGGAATGAGCATATACACAATAAGGGAGAGGCGGCTTAGATGGTTTGGGCATTTGAAATTTGGGCCTAGTAGTGGACCTGTGGGGAGGAGTGAGTTAGTTATTGTTTTTGGCATGAAAAGAGGTTGAGATAGACCTAAAATAACTTGGAATGAGATAGTGGGAGGATTTAATAGCTCTTAATCTAGTAGAGGATAATGCTCTCGATCAAGTGAATTGACAAAAAATGATTCATGTAGCCGACCCCACCTAGTGGGATTTAAGGCTTGTTGCTGCTGCTGTTGTTGTAGCCAAATTTAAAAAAAAAAAAAAATCATTGTAATTAACTTTATAAATTCAAGTATCAATATTAAGAACTTATTCATGGAAGTTTTATTGTAGGAAATGAAATGCGCATGGATAGTAGCAAAACTATAAAGTTGAAGGGTCAAAGGGAATTATTGAATTTGAAGAGCTTGGTAAATTATGATGGGAAGGGGCTGAAAAGGGGCTTTCTTGGTTGATACTGTCTAGTTTTATTTTGTAATTTTGTGTGTGTGTGTGTGTGTGTTTTTTTTTTTTATCAAGTTTTATTTGGTGTTTTTTTTTTTTGGTGGACTCCTTGTCCCAACTCATTGCATCTTTCCTTCTTTCTATCTAATATAGCTAAAAAAATAAAATTATGGAAGTGTTATATAATGTATTTACGCATTGTATTATTGTGAATGCTGCCCTTTGGCCATTAAAAAAGATACTATTTCTGTTTTTTATTTTATCTTGGAAAGTATCTTTAAAATTTGAGATTTTAGAAATTACTTCTTTAGGGATGTTTCCTTCTTTATTGAAAACCAATTTTCTTTTAAAAGCTATGAATTAAAAATTAGGATTCTCTTTCCAGGGATTAATAATAGCCACAATTATTAAACATGCTAAGTGATAGGAACCTAGAATGGGCCATCACCTCTAACTTGTTTAATTTGAACGGTAGGGACTTCTTTAACATATAGTTTGGTGGGTATAGTGGGGGTTTTTGAAAAGAGGAGGGCCTGAATTGTATGTTCTAGAGAGGGCTTAAGGAGGAAAACTAGGCAAATCATTCAGAAGCTCAAGTGTGAGGGTTGGCAGGTGGAAGGATTTTGATTGATGGGGGAAATATTAGAGAGAGAGAGCGAGCAAGGGGATTCTAATTGATGGAGGAAATCCTTGAATTGAAGGGATTCCATTGTTAGGAGGATTTTAAAGAGAAATTGAGAGGGAGAGAGAGAGGGTTCCATTGAAGGGATCAATTGCTTGAGTGCCAAAAGGCGGAGTAAAGCATGGCTTGGGTTATTTATGAGGGATAGGCAAACATGTGTGGTTTGCCATCCTCATTAGAGAATGCTTTATTAGGTCTCAACTCTCAACTAAGGAGAAAGAAATAAATTGTTGGTCTAATGAATGGCACATGGTTAGGACACATGATGGATGCTTGAATACCCTAAGAAAAGGCTAAAGAGGTCTTGGATCCCCTTTAATGAAACTTCCAAGAACATCCCGAGACTGTGACAAGTAAGAAGACAGTGGTGTCTCTACATTCAATATTGACAGCTAGCAATTTGATTTCATGCTATGGCATAACATAAAGCAGTTAGCAATTAGTTCATAATTGTGAGCATGCAAATTCAACGTGGGTTAATTTCATGATGACATGATCTATGGCAAAATAGTACTCATGCATTTACAAAGGGCCATCATTTATGGCTATTACTTCTTATAGTCATGTACTAAAGTGATAGGAATCCTATTTAATTTAATGGAGACACAAATCTCATTTTTTTTTTTTTTTTGGAAAAATTAGCAAAAAAATTAATTTTGACTCAAATACTTGAAATGACATCCTATTGGAATCTAGAATCTTGGAGTTAATTCAGAAATTGATAAGGTCAATGAACTTTGAAAAAGCCTGTTGTGGAGCAGCCCCTCAATTTGCCCTTTTGATCTCGTTTTACTAACTGGTATTTCTAATTCAATGTGAGATAAGTTAGACAATCAAAATCATACCAAATATTCAAAGAAAATCCTCAAATACTCACATAAATAGATATCCAAGCATATGATCGTCCAAAACAAGGCATGCTTCAAAAAGGGTAGCTATACATACCTTTATGGCAAATCCCACCTTTTGAACCATACTTTAATGCCTAAGCCTAGGTGGAAGGCTTAAAATGAAACAATCATTCTTTTTTTTATTTTTATTTATTTATTTATTTTTATTTTTTTAACTCACAAGTAAAAAGAAGCTAAGATAAAAAGATAAATTAAGGGAATAAACAAAGAGAATGTTGGTCAAAGTTTGCACTTGGGAGAAGAGCCCAAGTTGTCTACTTATCCTCTTTTGAATGGCAAAGCAAGCCCAAATTATTTCTTTCCTCTTATGAAGAGGAAGACCAAAATATTCACAACACAACCATGTTGCCGAACAGTCACAAATTTTGCTCATTTATTAAAATTAAAACATTAAAGACAAAGTAAAGAGAATCATTCTATAAAGAGATCAAATAAGTTCATGTTATCATACCCCACCCCGATGCCCCCAACCCTGTAAAAAAAGATTTGGCAATTGGCTTGCATTTTGTACTAGGTTTGACACCACTAGTTGTGTGTTTACCCCACATTGAATACGAGATCAAACTCTTAAGTACCTCACACCCAATGAAGGGGACAGCAACCTGAATAACTCCTCAGATACATGAATGAATCCACATGTAAGACAAGCTAAACATGACATATTGTAACAAGCTTTCATTCAGATATTCAGACATCAGAGTCCCTCATCATTTGGAATAAACCAAACTTCAAAGCATGTTCCTATCCATTTGCAATAATTTAAAAATGCAAAAACCCAGTTTACATACCTCATACCAAGAAGAGCACATGCCGAGCCTTTAGAATGTCTAGATGATCAAGCCATCCTTCTTGTGTTGAGATTACAGCATGGGTTCCCTCTTCTTCTTTTCCTCTTGCTCTTGCTCTTGCACTCTTCTTTAATTTTTTCCATTTAAGGGTACGCTTTGATGTCCTATTTATGGGAAAAAGGGATTCAGGGTTAATTTTCCTTAAAGACTAATAAAGCCATTCAAGGATCCAAAATAACCCTAAATTTGATCAAGGGTTTAGAAAAGGTTATCTCAATGCGTGGAACACCATTTTGTGGAGATAAAATGGCAATAGGTTATAAATAAGGCAAGTGCTGCATTGTCAAGAGCTAAGCTTGTTCAAGCCCTTATGTTTGCCTATGACCACCTATCCTGTGCTCATTGGGTGGATAATCATCATGAAAATAGCGGTATGGTTTGTTCTTTAAGTTTTGTGGCTCCCCAAGAAAAAGAGGGGAGTACGAATCCTTGTGCATGTTGATGTTTCGTTGTGCTAAACTAGGAATTGCATAAACTCTTTATGGGAGGGTCCAGGGTGAGTGTTCATCATTGTAAAACTCGCTAGCTATTATAAACGCGTTAAGCCTGCTAGCATTTCTTGCTGAACACACGTTGCCTACAGAGGTGTAATAAGATGAATTGCATTGTCTAGTTACCACATGACTCTCATGTTTACTACTTGCTTACTTACCGCTTACTCCGTACCTTGTATTCAATATTAGTAAAAGTGTTCATGTGGTGTATTCTCGGTCAGCTCTTGGTTGACTAGTTAAGCATGTGTGCTAAATCTACTGCTGCATGACCTTTCACATGGCATGAAGTGCTCACGTGCTGTAATAAGATGAATTGCATTGTCTAGTTACCACATGACTCTCATGTTTACTACTTGCTTACTTACCGCTTACTCCGTACCTTGTATTCAAATATTAGTAAAAGTGTTCATGTGGTGTATTCTCGGTCAGCTCTTGGTTGACTAGTTAAGCATGTGTGCTAAATCTACTGCCGCATGACCTTTCACATGGCATGAAGTGCTCACGTGCTGCATTTGACTGTGGGTTCACCACTTTTAATGGGTCAATCATTATTTTAATTAGTTATTTATTGGGATTTTGCAAAATTTCAAATATAGAAAGTGAATATTGGTCCAATTTCTTGAAGTTTATTTTTTCTTTTTCCAAAATACTCGTGTATTTTCAAATTAATTACATAAAATTTTTCTTTTTGGGCTTGAGATAGTGCAAATAAAACAGACTTCAGGAATTATGTCTTTAAATGCTTATGGGGTCAGCACATGAAAAGCCTGGCATGAAAAGAAAATATGTGAATAATGTGGTTGGCTAAAATGGATGTCTATGGTTATCTTTGCATTAACTAAAATACAAACCCCAAGAAAATGGGGGTTTGTAGCAGTAAGGATTTCTGCTCTATCAGCCTTGTGTAGTATCTATAAGATCCTTTCCAAAGTCCTTGCTGCTAGGCTCAAAAAAAGCAATTTCAGAAGTAATTGTCCAGCACCAACATGCATTTGTAGCAGGCAGGCAGATTATGGATGCAATTCCTTATTGTAAATGAAGTTGTTGATGCCTACTCAGGGAAAGGAAAATGGGATGGTTTGTAAGCTTGACATGGAGAAGGGTTTTGATCATGTGAATTGGAACTTTCTAGTTCACATTCTTAATAGAATGGCTTTTGTGGAACTTTGGTATAAATGGGTCCAACAATGTACTACTACCCCAGCTTTTTCAGTGCTTGTCAATCACTGCTGTCCAACAAATTATTTCTGCTGCTCTAGAGGTTTGAGGCAAGGTGATCCTCTTTCTGCCCTTTTGTTTATCAGGGTAATGAAAATTTCGAGTCTCTTGTTGAAAAAGCTATTGAAGTTGGCCTTCTCAAATGTCTTGATTGGAAAGAATGGGAGAGAAATGAAAGTGTCTCACCTTCTTTTTGTGGATGATGCTATCATTTTCTGTGAAGCAAACCTGAGCAAATCCTCAACCTAAGGTGCATTTTCCTTGGTTTTGAAGCAGTCTCACATTTGAATGTAAATTTGAGAAAAAGCGAAGGGGACAGCGTTGGAGGGCCTCTCCTTGTGGGGTTTTTTTTTTTTGGTTGCAAACTAGCAACATTTCCTATTACCCAGCTTAGTCTCTGTCTTGGAGCCAAATTCAAATACATAGGAGTTTGGAACCCCATCACTGAAAGATTTGAGAGGAAATTAGCTGGTTGGAAAGGAATTATTTGTTGAAAAGGGGGAGACTTACCTTCATCAAGAGCACCTTATCAAATCTCCCAGTATTATATGCCCCTCTTCCCTACCCTTGGCTCAATTGCCTAAAGATTGGAGGGAATTCAAAAGAGATTCCTTTGGAGAAGCATGGGGAATCTTGTCAAATGTGGGGCTGTAAAAGCAACCTATTTATGATGGAGGCTTGGGGCTAGAATCTCTCTTTACTTTCAACAAAGCCGCCTTAAAATGGCTCTAGAGATTCATGAAAAAGGATTGTCTTTGTTTCAAAATATGGTCTTCAGCATGACAGTGGGCCCCTGAAGATGTGAGAGGATCATATGGTGTTGGGGTTTGGAAACTCATCAGGGGAGGTTGGGATGGATTTTGCTCCACTATTATTTTCCAAGTGGGGAATGGGGATAATGCTTTCTTTTGGTACAATTTTTGATGCGGTCATTCTCCTCTTAGTTCGGAATTTCCCTTCCATATTCAGTTTGGCCTGCAACAAAGAAGCCTGCAATAAAGAAGCCCTTATCAGCAATCACCTTCCAATTACAGATCATGGAGATTTCCTAGAATATTCCCTTGGTAAGAAATGCCTTTATCATAATTGTGTGGTAGCTTGTACAAAATCCAATACCTGTGTGTATATAATTTTAGAATAATAATTTTAGTTTTGGTCATGGTATCATTGAATCATCTTATTTTATTTGGCCTCGCAAGATGATTTTCTAGTGTAGTCTTTATATTTTTTAAATGAATTGATTATGCTTACATAATATGGATTCTTGACCTATTCCAATTCTTCTTTTCCTTTTTGTCCTATAATTTTGAAGGTTGAAGGCCCTCCAAAAGTAAAAGTTTTCACTTGGTTGCTTTTTAAAATTAATACAAATAGCTTGCTGCAAATTAGGAGACTAATGAGGGCTCTCTCTCCACATGTTTGCATGCTTTGTCATATGAATTCCGACCCAGCATCCCATCTCTTTTTGCATTGTGATTTTGCATGGAGGATATGGATAAACTGTCTGATATTATGGAAGATAGTTGGGTTTGCCCCATTCAGTGAAAGACTCGTTAGTCATCTCATTCAAAGGCTTTGGAAGAAGGATAGGTAAGCTTTGTGGAGGAGTGGCATATTTGCAGTCTTATGGGGTATATGGCTGGAACGTAATGCATGGAGGTTTTCTGGGAAGAGCTAAATTGGTCATTGGTGTGGGAAAAGATTCAGTTTATGGCTTCTTTATGGTGTGTCGGGTTCAGAATTTTTAGGCAAGCTTGTTTTTAGGATTTACTTAGTGATTGGAAGAATTGGCTGGTTTGACGTTTCTCTATTTTTGTTGTTTTAGTTCTTGTTTTTTGGTTTGGACCAGATTTTTTTGGGAGATATTTTAATCTCCTTCATAAATTCTTTCCCTATTAATGAAATTTATTTTGCTATAAAAAAAGAAAAAGAAAAAGAAAAAACTGTAACTAAAATGATTTTGATTTTGATGTCTATAATATGTATTACCAATATATCTTATTCCCTTAAAATTTATATTTCAATAGAAAATAGAAGTTATATGGTATAGATCAAGAAGTTGCATGAGACAACAACCCTTACTAATATGAAAAAGTCAACTCATTGTTTAGATATTATGCGGTGGAAATGTATAGATATAGTATACCATGATTCATAGAGGTGTAGATAAAATATCCATTCCTATACATCTATACTATAGATAAAGTATGAATGGTGTTAAATTATTTGGTAAATAATTATATCCTACCTTTAAAAAAAGACAAAACGTCTCTGAAAAGAATTAGATTAATTACATTGCTTCATATCTTTTATTTATTATTGTTCTATATCATATATAAAAGTACAAATAATATTTAAATGATTTTCAAAAAGACTATTATCTTGTAACATAAGACAAGACATGTCTAAAAAGAATTAGACGTGACTAAGAATTAGATTTAACTAGATTACTTAATTTCCTTAATTTTTAAATAATGAGTCGAAAAATTCGTTAAAAGGAATTAGGTTTAATTAGACTAATTTCTTTCAACTCTAAACTATATGCAGCCATTTGTTTGAGTATATGACCATTGCTTGTTGTAAACTATAGAGCAACATTGGTGCCTATAGTGTTATACTCAAGAATGTGCACGGAATAAGTTATTCCCACTGCCTAGTTTTGCTTCAATAGTTTTGCTCCAATCATAAGCTTAGTTTTACTTCACAACTTGAGTGTCTGGGTTTCAATTTGAATTGCAAGTACCACTGCTTAAGGCTTGTAATCCCCTTCTTTCAATTCACTTTCATATTTCTTTCTATCATGTTTTTCTTATCCAATAATTAAATTTCATATGGTATGTTAAGATAAAGACAATTCAAATGGCGTAACTTTCATGACACTCACCAATAAATACAGCGTAAGGTTGATAGGACAAGCAAGATGTATTGTGTACTCAAGCAAGAAAATTCATATTGATTTCTCAGAAATTATGTCAGAAGTTACTATTATATCATAGATATGTTTTTCACCCATATGCTCTCATTTAAATATAAACAAACAACAACAACAACAACTAATTCATTCCTTCTCACAGGTGCATTATTTTAGGCCTACCCCTACCCCATTTCATGCCAAAAAAAGAAAAACTAATTCATTCCTTCTCACAGGTGCTCTATTAGGCCTGCATTTCAAATGCTTAAACCATCTAAGCTGCTCCTCCCTTATCTTGTTTTCAACCGGTGCTATACTTAAATATTTGCGTATATGCTCATTTCTTACTTTATCTTTTAATGTTAAACAACTCATCTACCTTAACATATACATCTTAGCAACTTTCATTTTTTGTACATGTTCCTTAGTTGCCCAACATTCTGAACCATTTTTTGTACATGTTCCTTAGTTGCCCAACATTCTGAACCATAAAGCATAGCTTGCCTTATAGTTGTCTTATAAAACTTTCCTTTTAATTTTAAGGATATTCTATGATCATACAATACACCTGGCGTGCTTCTCCATTTTAACCAACCTGTCTTAATTCTATACTACATCTTCTTTAAATTCTCCTTCAACTTGCATAATAGATCCAAGATATGTAAATCTATAAATACTATTAATCTCTTGATTATCCAGTTTAATCTTCTCTCTATTGCTACTCTTTATATTATTGAAATTATATTATATATATTCTGTCTTATTCCTACTTAACTTAAACCCTTTAGACTTTAATGTGACTATACAAAGTTCCAGCTTAAATTCCACTGCACTTCTATTGTCATCAATCAACACGATATCATTTGCAAACAACATACACCAAGAGATCTCATTTTGGATATTCCTAGTTAGTTCATCAATTGCTATAGTGAAAAGATAAGGACTTAAAAGTAGAACCTTGATATACAACTATTGTAATTGGAAACTCTCTAGAATCTCCTCCTACAATCCTACCGTTAGTCACTATTCTATCATATATATATATATCTACTGCAAACTCTCTTCTTTTATAATACCCACCAAAGATCTTCCCTAGGTATTCTGTCATAAGATTTCTCTAGGTCAATAAAAACCGTACACAAGTCCTTCTTTTCTTTGAACTTTTCCATTAAACTTCTTAAAAGATAAATAGCTTCTGTTGTTGATCTCTCAGGCATAAAACCAAATTGATTTTTTGAAATTTTTGTTTCTAAGTTTAATTACCCTTTCCTATGATTTCATTGTATGACTCATAATTTTAATTCCACGATAGTTATTATAATTTTGAATATTGCCTTTGTTTTTGTACAAAGTTATTAACGTATTTTTCCTGCATTCTTCTAATATTTTCTTGATTTTTATTGTAGTGCTGAATAGATTAGTTAACCAAATAATTCCTTTATCCCCTAAACATTTCCAAACTTCAATTAATATTTTATCTGGTCCTATAGAGTTCCCATTTCATCTTTTTTAATGTCATATTAACTTCAAGGATTTTAATTTTTTGAATAAATCTCTTATTTTTACTATTCTCCTTATTTGCCACTTCCAAGTTAAATTTTTCATTTTAGTTTTCATTAAACGACTATCAAAGTATCTCCGCTACCTCTCTTTTATGTCTTCTTCTTCTCTAATTAAGACATTATCATTCTTGTCATTTATACATTTTAAATTTGCATTTTCTTTTTCTAATTTTAGCAAGTTTATAAATGTCTTTTTCTCCTTTTGTATCAAGTTTAGTATATAAAGTATCATAAGCTTTATGTTTAGCTTGATTGATAGTTTTTTTTTTGCATTTTTTCTCACTTCTTTATATTTTATAAGATTTTCTATATTTTTACAATGTTGTTGTATTTGATACCAATTTCTTTTGCCCTAACGGTTTCTTGAACTTCTTGATCCCACCACCAACTCTCTTTACTACCCGAGTATCTTCCTTTGAACTCACTTAATACCTCTTTCTCTATCCTTATGATGGAATTTGCCATTTTATTCCAAACAGTATTTGTATCAACATTATCCCCTACTGTCCAATCACACTTTTTGTTCATTGAATCTTTGAATTTTACTAGATTATCTCCCTTCAAGTTCCACCATCTATTGCTCTTGTGTTGATTTATACTAATCCTTCTCTTCCATTTTTTAAGATATATATCTAGTACTAAGACTTTATGTTGTGTAGCCACACTTTCACTTGGAATAGCTTTACAATTCTTACAAGATAGATGATCCTTGTTCTTATTTAAGAAGAAATCAATTTGACTTTTATTATATCCACTCTTGAAAGTTATTAAGTGTTCTTCTCTTTTTATAAAACAAGTATTCAGTATAACCAAATCGTAAGACATGGCAAAATCTAAGATTGTATCTTCGATTTCATTTTTATCTCCATACCCATGGCCTCCATGTATCCTCTCATATCCTATATTATCCATGTCAATGTGACCATTCACATCAACTCCTGTGAATGTCTTTTCAGACATTAGTATCCCTTATACAATACTATCCATATTTTTCCAAAATTGTTCTTTTATATTTTTTGCTAACCCCAATATACCAAAGTTTAAATCCTGATTTTTCAATTTCTCTAGTTTTCTCTCCTACCCATTTTGTCTCTTGAAGGTTGACTAAGTTAATTTTTCTTTTAAACATTATTTCCACTATTTTCATACTTTTTCCCGTAAGAGTCCCTATATTCCGAGTTGCTAATCTTATCTTAGTTTCTTGTGCTAACTTATTAACCCTCTCCCTTTTATATTGATCCGATCTATTCCCTTGACCTAAGTGAATTTGGTAAGAGCTCATGAAAATATATATTCCTTGTTCTCATTTAAATATATATTCCAGAAAATTCTAAATCCAATTTCAAGTTTATGAGTCATGCACTTTCTTTTTGTGATTTCTGTATCTTGATTATGACAAAATTAATCTGTCATATAGGCGAGAGGACGTTAAGATCTAGTTCCTTAACCCAGTAATGCACCATCTTGCAATATGTTTCTTGTAATTGTTACATTGTGGTCAAGCTTTTCCTTAGACATAATATTTTCTTATTTACAAATATAGGCCAAAAAGGACTAAATCCCACGACTTTGTTATGTCTTTTGTAAGAAATCACTTAATAATCTTTGCTAGCATGATTATCATTATCATTATTATTATTATTATTTGATAAACATTATTATTATTGTTATTATTATTATTATTATTATTATTATTCATAGAACAAAGTAATCTGTACCACAACTCTAAATGGCAATCCCTTAGTTTAGAGCAAATGGCCTTCGCTTGTCAAGAATTACAGATAACCATTGCATGATGACTGTGGTTTACTTCCCGCGTAGTCCAGTAAGGCTTATGCAACTACATTCTCCTGAATAAAGCATAATTATATATTTACCTACATAAGATATGATCTTTATATGATACAATGAGAGTTGTTTATAATTAAATCATTTTTATTATTTTTATGTGGGCTCAATTAAATTTAATTATTAATTTTGATAAGGTTAAGATAAGGTTTCAACTCTTCTGTGTATAATTTAAATTATAGGAAGTTAGGAACAAGATTAATCCTTTTGTATTGGCAGGTCTTTAGCAGTGTTACTGATTTTTTTTTTTTATATTAATGAAATTGAGATTTTTTCAGTTTTTTTTCCCTTATATATATATATATATTGGCGGCTTTGAGTTGTAGAATTTTTAATAGGATAATCTTTGACTTGACCTTTTAATGTGACTTGGCCTTTTAATGTTCTTTACCCTCATGGGTGAAAGTAGGGCCTTTGAGTTTGATTTTTTCTGGTTTTAATTTGGAAGACATCCTTTCATGCAGGATATAAAATAATATTTTGTAGGCATCATTTCCTACAGTTGGCACTTGTAAGATTTTTTTTTTCTATTAATAAATTTAAGTTATATGCTTGTCAAATATGATATTGTACATAAGTTAGGCTTATATAATGGTATGCTTATATAAAAAAAATTGAATAGTGTATTTTAGTCAAACACAATGTTTTACAAGCTTAGCATATTCATACTTCTATATAAAGTATAGATTTAGGATGTCCAGTGGGATGTGTGCCTTGTGGTTTGGATGGAATTCACTTTGGGTTTGGCTTGACTGGTTTTACATTAGATTTGTTAACTTAGAAGTTACCAGGGGGTCCTGAAAATTGCTTTGATGGTGCACACTGGCTGATTAAGTCACCTCTATGTTTTAACTCTGGAATATCAGATTCATGTATATTTCTGCTGATTTTATAAATCCTATTTTTTAATTGTGTGTTACACAATGAGATTTGTGTCAATGATCCATGCAGGGAAAGAAGCAGGAATTGCGGATGGAGTCACTTGCTGCTCTAGAAAAGATAATCAGGGAAGTTTTGATGGTTCTAGGACTGATGCCTGCTAGTTACTATCAGGTGTCACGATCTACTATGTTCAGAATATTTTCATACGCCACTAGGACAAATTTGTGAATCTAAGTAGTTTCAAGTTACACTTATTTTTTGTTTTCCATAAAATACATGAATTGTTCTTGTATAATTTAATACCTTGCAAACTAATTTTCATTATATTGAATAATTCCAAATTATTCATGTACTAAGGTTGCGTTTGGTTTGCGGAATGTTTATTCCTAGGAATAGATTAGTAAGTTATGATCAGCTACACAAAAAAATTATGTTCTTACTGTAAAACAAATAACAAAATGAAACTTTTTATAAATCCATAATAAGGAATATATAAGGAATAACTATTCACTAATTTCACCATGAGAATGTCTATTCCTTTCTTATCACATGTTGGATGAAATAATAAGGAATATGCAAGGAATAACTATTACCTCTATTCCCAAATTTTTCATTTTATTCCATCTTATTCCTAAGAATTACTATTCTGCAAACCAAACATAACGTAAACAAATTTTAGAATTCTATATTACATGCATCTTGTCACCCTTCAATTTAACTTTGGTGTTACCTATATTTATGAATTCAAATTCTTGGAAGAGAATAATTGCCATTTCATGCTGTAGGTTTTGCAGCAGTTGAGGGAAAAGGCATTGAAGCGTGCAAGGTTAACAGAAGATCAAGTTTTGGAAAAAATTGAAGATAGGACTATGGCAAGAAAGAACAAGGAGTATGAAAAATCAGATGCAATTAGGGAAGCTCTGGCTGCTGTGGGGATTGCTCTTATGGACAGCCCTGAGGGTACAACTTGGAGACCAGCTGTTCCGCTTCCACTGCAAGATCCATTTTTGGAAAAAAATTGAAGATAGGACTTTGACAAGAAAGAACAAGGAGTATGAAAAATCAGATGCAATTAGGGAAGCTCTGGCTGCTGGGGGGATTGCTCTTATGGACAGCCCTGAGGGTACAACTTGGAGACCAGTTGTTCCAATTCCACTGCAAGAGCAGCAAGTTGCTCCAAAATGAGTGGCTTCTCTATTCGACATTTTCCATAGCTTATTGGTGTGGTGTCCTATAGAAGTGAGTAAATCAGTTTTCTCGTCCAACATGAAGCTCTGAATGGATTTTGAAATTTTGAAATGTGGGATTATTACTGTGTTTAAAGCACTTGGTTTCCAATTTTAGGTCAGAGCAGAATTGGGCCGCCTATGATGTCAAAACGCTTTAGTAAGTCTATGCTTGCAGTGAAAATATGATACATTGCGTTTGGAAGCATGAAGTTTGAGCTTTGTATTTGGCACTGTTGAAGTCAACAAAGCTCAATACAATTTGTAATATTTTTTTTTATCCAAATCCGTGCAATTCTGAGTCCACAGCTCAAGCGGCATGCCCCAAAGACACTGTTAATTTATCCAGTGAATGCAAAATAAAAGCTGATTTTTTTTTTCCCCTTTCTGATTTTTTGTTCCTTGTTTTCCCTTTTTGATTTTCTCATTGTTTTCAAATTTCTGTTAGTCATATTTTCATAACTTCTAAAAAACATTTGAATATGCTGTCAATTTTCATTCATTAACATTTTCTCGAGAATTTCCTTGGTTAATGTTGGAGGCACGAGAAGAAAATTATGAAAGGAGCACATTGAAGCCGAAGTAATTCACTATTGTCAATGATATTGTAATTTCCTTTTGTTTTTGATAACTGATATTGTAATTCCATCTTGAGATTCTTTTATTGGATTGGCTTGTAGGCAAATGTTCATTGTTTGCAATGTTCTTCTGAATCTGTAATTCATAGTCGAGGCTGTAAACTATGGAAATTGAGTGTATTATTCCAATAAAAAGCATTGTTTGGTTGTGTAAATGCCAATCTTTGGTTATTAAATGTCTTTTTTGTCTGATGTATTATCACCAATTTTAGAATTTCCAGGCTTTGTACTAAAAATTTGCATTGGGGAGCTTCCCTCATGGTGAAAAAATGAGCTCTTTCAATCAAGAGCAATGCGATTCCTTGATGCAAAGATGGAAACCTGATGAATTAGCTGGACCTAATTTTGGTCTTTTTTTTTTTTTTGTCAGATGACTGTTAAGAGTAGATTTTACTTCTGGAGTTTATTTGACCGACTGGGATAGCATATATATATTTTGCTCATTGTGAAAACACTGCATGTATCACGGGCTCTGAAGCCACTGTTGCCACCTCATAATCTTGAAGTACTCACAGCCACCAAGAGTAGATATTGAGCAAGTGTAGCAGCGTACATGGTATTACATGGAACTTAAAAATGGTACTCAGAGAAAACAGCCTGTGCACTGTCATTACAAGTTTTATTAGTTTAGATTTACGAACAGAATCAATCCATTTCTCTATCTACTCAAAATTCATATACAGGCAGGGACTATAGTATACGGAATGTGAGCAAATACAATAGAAAACGGGGCAACCACTATTGGATCCGATGGATTTACACTTATGGGTTCCAAGGGAGGGATCATCTCAGATGAATTCAGTGCAAGTATTCTCCCATTGAGAAGCACTGTTTGGCTCTGCAAATCTCCATCCTTAGCAGTCAAATGGTATTCTTCTCTTGCATATCCTCCAATTTTAGAATAAATTGGCGCCCTTCTCCCTGTTTGATTTTTATGTTGCACAATGGATGTCTCATTGAGAGAAATGTTTTCATTTGCAACATGAACTCGAACTTGAGTGGCAGCGTTTCCATCTAGGTTGATCAAAAGCAATGTGATTCCTTTCTGTATAAACAAAGTACACAATGAATTATTGGATCTTTCTTCTGTCTACATTCCGTTCATCAATTGAAGTTTCAAGTCTTACTTACTGATACTTTCGAACAATGAGCGTAAGCACGCATTTTCTTTGTCCTGTTGATGCTTTTTGATAGAACATTTGTCCCCATTAAGCGGTGCCAAAGAAGAGCGCTGCACAAATAACAATGACAATGACAAGGATGACAAAACATTGATGAAGCTAGTTACTCAAACAAAAGCTGTGCTTTTTTTTTTTTTTTTCATGTAGATTTAGGAACTAGTATTTAATAATTCTTCAAACTGTCCTATGTTGATCCAACGAGTGATAGATTGATATCAAGTTAATCATTCTTTGGATAACATAGAAATTGAAAAATCAACCTGTAATAATCAGGATTTGGAACAAAGGCGGTAGTGTTCAGAAGGCCATAGTTCCCACCAATCAATGATTGTCTACAGTATGTTTTAGTATCATAAGAAGATGCCATTCCAAGCTGATCCAAGTACCTATTTGGTGAATCATTACCATGATCAATCCACAGGGAAAATTTTCAAATAGTCAAAAAAGAGGGGAGTGGAAAGAAGATGTGAGCTACTTAGCACACCAGAAACTAAATGCAAATGCATTAGTGACCAGATTATGGCCACTGTTATATGCTCCTCCGGCCTCTCCAACCCACGCAATTGCTGAAGTTGCAGAATTCTTTAGGATACTTTGGAGGCTGCTGAATGGCTGGGATCCTATGTCGAGGTAAGATGGATTGAGGATTTTCTCAATAAGGTGATCATCCACACCTTCATATGGGAGGAAAGAAAGTGTTTTGATCACAATGATTCTAAGAAAAGTGAAAACATAAACATTGTATCTGAACTCAATTGCCCAGAGGAACAGAAGGAATTCCCAGGAAAAGAAACATGCAGAAAATGCTTTTACTGAGATCAACATACCTGGACCAAGATTGTAAATGTGGTGAGTGACTACTTGGAGAGTTTTTGGTGTTTTATCCACAAATTCTGCAAACCAATTTGCATCGAAGAATCCTCCTGGTGCAAGGACTAGTGGCTTAACTTTGAAACCACTGTAGATTTTTTCCACTATGTTTTGGAGAGATGCCATGTCGGATGCATATTCGTTTGCTGCAATTCTTGTTCCAATCCCATTTCCGCTGAGTTCGTTTCCTGGCAAACAAACATAATTTTAGCCCAATGTTTCAAGGGGAGAATCAGGAATAGTGTCAGTGCTCACCAAGCTCCCAACCGTGAATAATATAGCCCTTGTTGACAGTATATTGTAGGAGAGATTCAGCATTGCTAGAATTCCAGGCTCCTATTGCTGAACCATCAGAACCTATGGTCCTCCCACTAAGTGCATTCAATCCAAAAGTAACAACAGCCCTGTATATACAAAACTGTAAGGAAAAAAAAAAAAATGAAGATAGAACATTTACATGTATTAATATCTGAAAAGTGTCAGTAAACTAAAGACTTATTTACCCAGCCTTTTTGAAGAAAATGTTTAGTTCGTCCCAACGATACATCGGCAAGCAACCTTGGGAGAAACCAAACATCTCAGAGCTGTTCTTTACAAATTCAGTACAATGTTGCTGATCACCCTTTGTTTGGTAAATGACCTTGTCTTGTAAGGTGCCACCCATTCGAATTTTCAAGGGAGAGAAAGCTACAATACAAATGAAAGTCATAATTGTAACTTGATTTGTACAGAAGATATGGAATGAGTCAATTTTCTTTGCTGCAAACCTGTTAAAAGTTTTGGCCAAGGATTTCATACCTTTAATGGCATTTAACAAAATTCTGTTGTTAAGATCCTACAGAAAAAAAAATAAAAAATAAAAGAAATAAAATACCCATATCAGAATAGATGGAAAGCAACACGATCATCAGGGTTCTTTCTCAATCAAAACAAAAAAATCTGGGAACATAATCTCACCCAAACAAAGAAAACTGTTCTTAAATACATATATAGAATAGAGCTAGTGTGAAGAGCTTACCAGATTGAGAAGAGAAGCATTGCCCCAACTACAGGTTCCATAGTCGCATTTATCAGAAGGCCACCAATCTAGAGTGGCACACACAAAATCCTCATAGTCGCAGCGCTCTTGGTCTTTCCTGTAAGTTTCCCATCTCCATCTGATGTGTCTTTTTTCGAGCCGCCTGCAAATTAGGCTTCCAGCGCTCTATCAAAACCATGTTTAGGATAGAAAATAGCTGGCAAGGTTATATTTTAGTTATATACAGTGGCCCAGATTACAGATGTGCTACGCATCTACGGTTCCAAGGTTGAATAGTGGATCCAAATTCGTAAATGCCATAATTAAAAGACAACTTGTAGGATTAAGGGTATTCAAATAATTACATCTCTTTCCTTACTGGACAGTTTTTATGTATGTGTGTGTGTGTGTATATATATATATATACATACAGATTTGAATTTGCCCTCCACCTCTTAAATGCATGTAGAGTAATCCATGTTTTCATTTGGGCGTGTGCGTGTTTGCTTATTCTTCGTCCTAATTTAAATTTTCAATTCCCTGAAGAAAGAAACAAAAAAGTGCAGTGCAGAGAGGTAAAAACAGAGAATGAATGTCTTAATAACGCTGCGAAGTGAAATTTTGATATTTGTATATAGGGTTTTGTGGAGCACAAGGGATGATGGATCTCTCAACTGGGCAGAGTTTAACTTGCCCATATCAATCCCCATGCGCCTGCCTAGTTATGAACTCTGAGCCTTCCTCCATGACATTGACCTGCACATATATATATAGTATACAATATATAATGAATATATATTATTGGTATGTTTGATGTCATTACAATAACGCGTAAGAGAAGAGCTGGGGGAGTTGAGAGGCTAATATGATATTGTATTGTATGAAATTATATTTTATGGGAGGCTGTGTTTGAGCACTGCACTTTTGTTTAGAGAAAACATCCCAATCCTCATGTAGTTATCGTGTTGAATTTCAACCCAATCCGTTTGTAAGGTGGTCCTTGACTTTGATTCCCAGCATCGCAATTGCCACTTGTTTTCAAAGTTTTTATAATTTAAGTTTCAAGTTTATGACGACTTTGATTTCCAACACTGGCAACATCCACCTTTTGCATGAAATTTTGTACTAAAAATTTGAAATATTATTACAAAAAAAATCACCAACTTGTTTGATTAATATTTATAAATTAAAATTTTAATTGAGAAATACTCATTTTTGTCTTTAAAGAAAATATTATGTTTTAAGAACATCACTTAAATAATAAAAATATAAAATAATAAAAACTAAAAATACTACAATAAAAATAAATATTATTATAAATTATTCTACTTCAATTGTTATATTTTCAAATTTTACTTTAGAATAATAATATAACGCCCTAACTTGAGTTTGCTAGAGAGTACTGCATTTCATGAGACCAACGCGTGTCATTTTCAGTGTGTTTTGTCCTCACTCACACACTTCATGAGAAAATTTCCTAGGATGTCACCCATGCAAGATTATTCCAAGTCAAACACGCTTAACCGTAAAGTTCTTATGGGAAGACTCCTGAAAAGAAAGGTGCACCTTATTGATATGGATAGTAACATCAAATCCTTTTTTTTTTAAGTATTTCTTTCATGGGATATCACAAATAATCACCAACTTGTTTGATTAATATTTATAAATTAAAATTTTAATTGAGAAATACTCATTTTTGTCTTTAAATCAAGTATTATTTTTTAAGAATATCACTCAAATAATAAAAATATAAAATAATAAATATAATTATTCTACTTAAATTGTTATATTTTCAAATTTCACTTCAGAATAATAATCTTACTCTCCATGACAACTGAAAAACAATAAAAAATATTTTGTAATTGGATTTTTTTTTTACTTTTTTTTTAAAAAATTTATCGATATTTTTATTTAATTATATTTAAATTCATATGATAATTTTATTTTTATTTTAATTAAATAGTGTATGCAAAGTAAATGATTTAATGTAAAAAACTATTTCTAGATATTAAAATTTTCTGCCAATAGGTTTTCAAAACAACTAAAAATCATAAATCTAGCTTTTAGCCTTTTTTTTTTTTTTTTTTGTGTACATAGAACTTAAAATTGACAACAAAAATATAACATTGTCAACATAAACAAACATGTTTTTATTATACGTTTATTCACTATGTAGATATGAAAACAAAAAATATAAAACGGTGATGATACCGAACATGCCCTTAACTTTTTAGAGGATAGAGTTAGTTTATTTATTAATCTCGTCTCATGCAAGTTTATTGGGCCTAAACTCAATAGCTCATCTTGCATTCAAATCCTTTGATATTGTGCCAAGATTAGAGTTTGAATTTTACAGTATAAAAGTTTAAAATATTGATGGGTAGAACTTAGAAGCCCTTCTAAGGGATATATGTTAACCGTTTGTAATTGTGTAGTTCAAATCTAGTAAATAGCTTAGGATTTACAAAACTATTGATGATGATTGCTGAAAATAGTTCAAGGACTAATTTGTCATTTCATTATATTTTATTTAAAGGTATTTTTTTATATAGTTTTTATTGTTTTATTTAATTTAGAGTCAGTCAATGCTTGTTTATATGTGAAAAAAATAATTTTTATTTATTTTTGAAGAATTTTATAGTTGCCATCAATCTTATTTTTTAGTTTTCCAAAATTTTTAATAATTTTTTTTAAAAGAAGACTATGTCTTCATTTGAAGGGCTTAAATTTGACAAAATATAATATAAAATTATATTAAATTTTGATCAAATTAACACAAATATAAATTTAAAGCTTAAAATTTACACCTTAGTGTGTATATATATATAAACTCTCGATTCTATTCTATTTTCATTCTATTTCATTTTGTAAATTAAATTTAATAAAATTTGATGTTGAATTTACATGACATTTTGGGATATGAATAGAGAAAAATTTTAGTATGAAATTCCAATTGTGAAATTTAACAAATTGATTGGACAAGTAATGAATAGACATGACCGAATGATGAATTCCACTCCACAAACTTTAATGATTAATGAATAAATAATGAATGGTGGAGATGGAAAATCCCAATTGTAATAATATTAATGAAGCTAAGCCCTTTGCCCAGGATAAGCGCATTCTGATTGTAATGCTTGAGGCCGCCAACCGTCTCCCCCTAATCTCAATATCATCTCATCCAAACTCATTCCTATTTTCACATTCATCACTTTGGTTGTCACGTGAGATCATGTGCTTTCCTCTTTTGTTGCCCCCACTTAGAGACTTAAGGTTCACTCACCCTATCATGGTTTCTTTTTTTTTTTTGGTTAACGTCGGGTGTCCTGAGTTCCTCGGCACATCCAGTTGACACTCCAGGTGACAAGCACACGCTGGCACATACTGGTGGCATAACAAGGAACTCAACCTATTCCCACACCCACGCAAGAAGAGCCTCACTCCCTGCATAGGAGGTAAATCAGAAGTTTGCTCATTGGGGCAGGAATTGAATGTGGGACTTAAACCAACAGGTGGCCCATCCCAAGCCTGCCCTTGCCACCCGAGCCACTGCCCGAGGGCTATCATGGTCTCTCTTGTCATCACATCGCCTGGCTCTAAAAGCATACTATAATACTAGCAGAGGCCTCATGCTATGCATGCAGTTGATTGCATATGTCCATGGTGTGATATTTTTTTATTTGTGTACATGAAATTTTAGTAATATAACATAGTAGACACCTTGTTTCTTCATATGAAATTATACAAATATGAGTAATGTAAAATTGAATAAATTTTTTTGTCAAACATCTTATAAAAATATCTTTCAATCAGTTGTTTGATTGCATAAGTCTATCAATAATATAATAATTTAATTAGAAAATCGTTAGTACTATCCATAGAACTTTTCGAATTAGGGGAAAATCCAATCAAGCACTAACAATTACATTTTACCTATAACATAATGTCAATATTCATCTTCCCCAATTAATGTGTAATTAAGGATGAAAATAATTCACATGTTGATAAAATAATTAGTATTTTTGAAACATCCCATAAATTTATAATTTAATTTTTGTAGCATCTAATAGTAAAAATTAATATTTTTGTAACTATTAATATTAATTGAATTTATTAATTCATTTTTTTTAATTGATCGTGCTATTAGATGTTAGTTCTTTTTAATTTCTATAGATTACCTTTGTTTTAGAAAAAGAGAAGAATAGAGAGAGAGAGAGGGAGAGAGAGTACACTATTTATGTTTTTATATATAGTATACATATCTATCAGCGTACAAGGTTATTTCATTTATTAACGAAATAGAGTTTCTTAATGTCAATATAAATATAACTATTTTTTGCCAATTTACTTTCTTTTAGAAATGTTTTATCTTTCTCTTAGAAGATAAAATTTTATCTATAAATAAATTACAATATTCGTGCTTTTGTATATAGAGTATAGATATATAGCACATGGGTCCTCCTTGGTTTCGCATATTGTTTAAATAGTTGATTTTTTTTTTGGCCGAGGCTATTGATTTTGTAAAGAAGATGGTCGTTTTTTGGCTACACAACAACGAGTGTGTTCATCCACTGAACTCTTATTATATGAAATAATTGGATGTGTTGTTTGAGCTTGAGATATTGGGGAATTTGAGTACCAAGCAAGGATTGTGAATCTCTTGAGTGAAATGCCTTAAACCTTTGGAGGGTACCTCTCCTATGTAAGGTGGTTGGCCAATATGGAAATTAACATTTTTTTGAAATGGTATCACTATGTTGAAATGATGTTGCAATGGGTGCACTACTTGGATGACTTATCATGATAACTTTAACTAAGAGATGTTCATGACAATAATGCGTACAAATGCATATAAAACTTATATCTTAAAGTTATAAATTCCTAAGTTAAAAAATAGGGGTAAATTAAAGTTGCTACTAAGCTCTTGATTTTTTTATTTTTATTTTTATTTTTTGAAAAAAGAGGGTGGCGCCTCCTATCTTTATTAGAAAACCCTTCACTTGTGGCGGAGGAATACCATGGTTCCAACATTGAGAATTGGGGAAAACAAAATCAAATCCTAAGAATCTAAAACTGACTTAACCTACTTATTCAAAACCAATAAACCAATGAGCAATAACCAAACAAATAAATAAGAACTAAAAAACCATAAGTGGAAAATAAACAAAACTCTGAAAGATCTCGAGGAATAAACCAACCACTCCAACCTTCACAAACACCAGCACAAAGCATCATGAGCTCAAGGAAGGAAATCCCAACAAATCTAATCGAATCATTCCGCTGACTTGTTGTGGAAGCTTATCTTGACAACTATATGATCGAGAAATACCAGATTCACCCTACTTGGCAAAGAAATCCACACTTTGATTCGCTTCCCTGTAAACATGTTCCACTTTGTAATGTATGCCTCTCAATGCTAACACAAGCTCTTCAGACAATTCCCATAAGTTCCAAGCCGAACACTTCCCAGAATTAATCCACTGAACCAATAAAGTAGAGACACAGGCAATCTCCACTTGATCAAATCCAATATCTTTGCATAGATCCCTATAATAATCATTTTCAATTCAACCATATTATTAGTTTCATAACCCAGTAATGAGGAAAAAGCTGCTTTAAATAATCATCTTTCATCTCTTATCATACCTCCAGCACCACAATTACCTAGGTTACTTCAACAGTTTCCATCCACATTCAACTTAACCCAACCTATCCCAGGTTTACACCATCTGACTACCCGAGGAAAATGAACCTTCACATTTTTTACTTGAATATCCAAAGAACGAAGGTCTGCAATATCCGTGCAAGAAGCAGGTGCACATTAAGTTAACTTGTACGAAATGGATCTCAGCCAATATCTAATATCAAGCCACACAGTTCTCACCGAATCATGAATTAATTCCATCGTGGCTCTACATCGACGAGTCCAAAGTCTCCAAAAGATGAGACTTGGTATGAGACCTACCAAAATGTCTAACTGTGAGGCCTGTCTTACACAACTAAACCAGAAATTAACTCTGGCTTTTCATGTATTCGTTGCCATACAACTAACACCCAACACCACTGCTGCTTGTTTCCATACCTCCTAAGCAAAAGATCCCGTGCAAAACACATGGTTTAGAGATTCAATCTTCGCATTTGAGCAACAATCACACCGAGAGGCCATCTGAACACCTACTTCTTGAATACGAGTATCAACCGAAAGACAACCGAACCAAAACTTTCACATACAAATTGACACCCATTTTGGCAACATAGGATGCTAGATCTATTTTTGAAACTTAGAGTTCCTCTTTACACTCCCTTATAATTTCCCAAGAACTTGCTGTAACGACCTGCTTATTTTTCACATATATTATTATTATTATTATTATATCAACATCAAATCATAACCACACATCACACATTCCAACTCAGCAGGTCACAATCCACCTGGACCCGTGGGTATTAGGGATATATCAAAACATACAGCAGAAACCCTACGCAGCAGAAAGTATAAAAGCATATACATTTCATCATAATGTGCATAACACATTCCAGAGTACTACAAACACCATCTCTTAGTATATACATCCCAAAAATAAATCTAGGGACAATTCCCACAAAAATCTAACTGTCCCTACCAAGACTCACCCTTCCAACAAGGGCAAACAACTGTTCTATATTAATGGGACTTTCCCCGTTTTCCTATTTGGAGCTCCTAAAAAGTTAATGAAATTTAGGGGTGAGACACCTCTCAGTAAGGAAAATAAACTAATACTAGTGTGTGGCAACATGAGTATACTGTGTTCTACATATACCATACATATCATATCCAATACTTTTTATCAAATCTGAGAAAGCATATGTATATCAAAAACATGGCAGAACATACTGCATTTCATGAACATATCTCATCTCATATCATAATAATAACATAAAACATCCCTGGTAGGTTAACTGGCTGTTGTTATGTATTACCCCCACATGACTGGGTTGTCTGGCCCGAAGGCGAGACCTGACAATGGTTGGCCGACCATTGCCAAGTCAAATAGTAGTATGTAGGTCTGATGGGTCTACCAGACTTGGTCTGTATCCTAAGGGCGATAACAACACACTTCTTGAAAATAACCACATCAACCATCCAATCTCACACCACTCCATACAACGGCGTTAACACATCCCTAGTAGGTTAGCTGGCTGTTGTCATGTATTACTCCCACATGACTGGGTTGTCTGGCCCGAAGGCGAGACCTGACAATGGTTGGCCGACCATTGCCAAGTCAAATAGTAGTATGTAGGTCTGATGGGTCTACCAGACTTGGTCTGTACCCTAAGGGCGATAACAGCACACTTCTTGAAAATAACCACATCGACCATCCAATCTCACACCACTCCGTACAACGGCGTTAACACAGATATCATGATCACGGAAACCATGGACAGATAGCAATAATACCGTGCAAGTGCTAGCCTAAACCAAGCCAACTAGGTTCTGATATCATATACATATACTAAAACCGTGATACATAAATATCTTATATCATTTATTTTCACATCAATCATATCATTTCACATGAAAATCATCGCCCTGTACGCCGGTATTACACATTTTATCATAGCACGACCCATACACCGGCAATCACATCATAGCACAACCCGTACACTGGAAAATCACAACATAGCACGGCCCGTACGTCGGAAAATCACATCTCATAGCACGGCCCGTACACCGGAAAATCACATCACATAGCACGGCCCGTATGTCGGCAAATCACATAAAAATTTTGGCCTGTACGCCGATTTTCCATCAAAAAAATCCATATCATCCACATTTCTAGAAAACAGTATTTTACAACATTTTTACTCATGCCACACAATAGATTTCCACATATTCAACATACGATTATTTTCACAGTAATTTGCAAATATAAATTATATATATATATATATATATATATCAATATATTTATTTTTCCTGAAATCACATGCTATATAAATATATACATGCATTTTTCTCAAAACATAATTAGCTTAGTTTATCCCTTTACCTGATTTCTGAACAGCCCCTAAGAAACTCTTCCCTGCACCCGCAGGGCTCCCGACTCAATACCCTGAAAATGAAATTCACCAAAACTAAAGTTCAGTATTTTCATACGTACAACATTTTCTATAACTGGCACAAAGTCAAATTTGTCTTAAAAAGTCTTACCTCAACTCAAGGATGATTTCCTACGTTTCCAATCAACACCTCTGGAAACGAAAACTCCTAGTATTAAACTTTAATATTTTAACACGTATAACACTTTTCTCAACTGTAACAAATCCAAAAATTGAGTAAAAAGTATTACCCTGGATTTGGGATGGTTTCCACCTTACTTTCACCGACGATCCACTCCGGCAAATATGGAGAGAACTTCCCCAGGAGCGTCGTGGTGACTTCGGATTGTCAATATGGTGAAGTTCTGGCCTGAAATCGATGAAAGAGAGAGAGAGAGGACCAAAGGGGAGAGAGAGAGAATGAAGATTTCTTAATGTTTAAGTTAAAAATCGGATTTTTGGTATTTATAGAATAGGGGATTTCGTCGACGAATTCTTCACTAATTTTGTCGACGAAATTCAGTCCTTCGTCAACAAAATTCAGTCGGCTCATAACCCCCCTCTCGGTATTTTCTCATCAACAAAGCCCTATATTCATCGACGAAATTCTTAAAGACTTCATCAACGAAACCTTGTGTTCGTTAACGAAGCTTGACAGCTTCCTTCTATTCCTATTTCCAATTCCCTTTCTTTTACCATTTAAATTTAATTTTAAATTCGGGTCATTACACTTGCCGTGGTAAATTTCCAATCTATTGAAGGTTCCCAAATTACTGTATCGGGACCCTCCTTGCAAAAAATAGCATAGTTCATTACTTCCTCAGTTTGTTCTTCACCCAATGGATCCACTAATAAATCAACATTCCACCCATCTCTATCCCAACAATCTCGTGTTCGTAGCTTATGGTTTCTGATTTCCTAAACCTTAGCACAAAGGGGATCGGAGGCTAACCATCGATCAAACTGGAAAGAGGCCGACCCTTCTTTAATTTGAAAACGAACATGCTCTAATACTTCAGGTATTACACGAGCAATTGATCTCTAAAATCCGGTTCCTTTATCTGGCTTTATTTCTCTCAAGTAGTGTCTATTATTCAAATACTTAACTTTAAAAAATTGAGTCCACAGATTATCTATAGTTAAAAATCTCCACATAAACTTCATATGCAATGAATTTTTTACTTCCTCAAAATCCCTAATACCCAAGCTGCCCTCACAAACAGGCTTACATATATTAGGCCAGGAACACTATTTCCTTTTTATTTTATCATTTACTCTACTATAAAAAAAATTTGATAACATAGAACTTAACTTTGTGAAAGCAATATTAGGAATGTCAATTACCACCAATTGATGAACCGTCATTGATGATAATACATGCTTAATTAAAACTAAGCAGCCCCCTTGAGATAAAAGCTTAAATTTCTAACCCGCTATTTTTTTCCTCAATTTAGCAACTAGAGGCTCTAAACTACGGGTTGTAAGACGACCCGATACCAAAGGAACACCCAAGTATGCAGTAGGGAACCCCCCTTCCGCAAAGCCACTCATCCTTAACAAAGATCGCTTCCAACCATAAGTAATTCTCCTTGACAAAAAAAAAAAAAAATACTTGACTTGTCTTTATTTATCATTTGGCCATACCAATCCTCATATTTCTTAAGAGCCTTGATAAGCATTTGAATGGAACTTCTTTTACCATTGGAAAAAATAAGAATGTCATCCACATATAGTAGGTGAGATACCAAAGACGCCCCCACAAGGATGATAGTAAGCCCATATCTTATTCTCCATTAAATTTTTCTTTAGAAGCCGAGAAAGAACTTTTTGTAAAATAATAAACAGATAAGGAGATAGAGGGTCTCCTTGGCGAAGCCCTCGAGAAGGTTTAAAGAAACCTTTATAAGTTCCATTCATTATAATGGAGAACCAAGGAGGGGAAACACATTCCACCACTAAACTACAGAATCTTTGGGAGAATCCAAAACTTTTCAAAACCAAGTTTAAAAAATCCCAATCGACCCAATTATAAGCCTTAGTCATGTCTACTTTGATCATCACATTTCCACAATTAGACTTCTTATGCAGAGAATGAACCATTTCTTGTGCCAATGTAATATTTTCAAATATACTTCTATGGGAATGAAAGCTCCCTGCTCCGGAGAAATCAATGCAGAAAATAAACCTGTCATCCTTGCAACAATAATTTTTGAAAATTTTTTGTAGATAACACTACAAAGACTAATAGGTCTGAACTTTTCAAAACTCTAGGGATTCTGAACTTTTGGGATTAGAATAATGTAAGATGCAGAATAAAATCTAGGAAGAGGAGGCCCAGCAAAAAAATCTCTAGCTGCATTGATCACCTCTTCTTTTACAATACCCCGACAATCATGGAAAAAAGTCGAACCAAAACCATCCAAACCTGGGCTATTATTTCTTGGGATAAAAAGAATAGCATCCCTTACCTCCACCTCAGATGGAGCATGACAAAGAGCAATATTCTCCTCTTCAGAAACCATAGGAGATATAATATCATCAAGGCAAGCTGTTTGACTGGGTCTTGCACTTGTTAAGAAAGTTTGGAAAATACCTTACTGCACCCTCATGAACAGCCTCCATAGAATCCAACACTTCTCTATTCAGAAGCTTCAATGAATGAATCATAGCCTTCTTCCTCTTTTAGTTCACAAATGCATGAAAGAACTTTGTATTATTATCCCCTGCCTCCAACCACTTCTTTTTGGCTAACTGAGAAATATGAATCTCCTCCCTCTTTTCCCAAGCTTCCAACTCTAGTTTAGAAAGGAATAAATCTTCCTCAATTTCTAGTAAATACCCTTCCTGAAGCTGAGCCTCTAGAACCTTCATACTTTCCTCCAATTTTTTAATGTTCTGATGCACCTGTCCAAATACCTGCTTGTTCTAGTTTCGGATTGAAACTTTTGTATGCTTCAATTTAGCAGCAAGTCTAACTAAACCCGTGCCATGGGATTCCTCCCTTCAAGCTTCCTCCACGCAAGACTTAAAAGATTGATGAGTGCTCTACATATTCTGATACCTGAAGGGAGAAGGACCATACCAATGCAAATTTCTATGAAACAGAATAATCAACGGCTTATGATTTGAAGTCCTCTTATTTCCATACTCAAAATAAATATTTGGAAAATATTGAAGAAGAGTTGAATTATAGAGGACCCTATCCAGTTTTGCTCAACTTCGAGAATTTCCACTGTGACCATTACACCAAGACATGTTGCTGCTAGTAACAACCAAATCCATAAGACCACAGTTGTCCAAGCAAGTATTAAACCTTCATAGCCGATAATGGCCTCATATGACCACCAATATGTTCCAAATCTAAATGGGTGATATTAAAATCTCCTGCCACTAATCAAGGGAAATCATCCCTCTTTACAAACTCCAAATCATTAATTCTAAAGTTCCCGATGATCTGTTTAACGAAATTTAGCATAAACAAATGAAACCAAGAAATTCTGGTCCACAAAACTGAAAATACCCAAAATAACTTGATTAGACATATGTTGTAACTCAAAGTGCACTTCCTCTTCCCAAAACATCCAAAGTTTACCCCCCACCGATGCATTTGCACAAAAATTTGGAAAATTTAGAAAGTTAACCCATTGCGACATCAAACTTTCATCAGAAAATGTCTCTGAAAGAACCAAAATAAAAGACAAAAATTTCCTCATTAACTTTTGTAAACGGTTTTTAGACGTGCCTAAACCCCGCACGTTCCACACTAGAATTGTATTAATCATAAATCAAGTTTCTTTGGATGGCTAATAACCTATTGAGACTTATTCTCACTTTACCCATTAATATCCTTCAACTTAACAAGCGGAACATGTAAATCATCATTCGAACAATAGCCTTTTTCCAATGGGAGTTTCTCCAAAGTATTTGTCTTCACCTCCCTATCTGATTCACAATTATGTAGGACATACTTAGGCATGATTATACACTCTTGTTCTAAGATTTCTGAAACCATGTTACAAGATGTCATCAACTGGTCACGCACTACTATAACATCTTCCACTATCAACATATTAGCATAGGGAGCAATCAGGACTAGTTTAGTAATCTCCTCCCTCTGCTCAATCTCATACTATTTTATGTTCATCTGCAAAATCTCCACTTTAGGCCTCGGTTCTTCAGGAATAAACCCCCCCTCTTCCATCTCACTTTACGTAACTGTCTTAACCACTGGCAAAATTTGTGATGTCATTGCACCCTCTTGAACATGATCCACCTCTAAAGGTTCTTCAACAATGCATGGATCTACCAATTCTATCTGAACTTTTTTCCTTTTATCCAAATGCTTCACACACCAAACTTCTTATCGATTTTCTTGTTTAGAATTTTTTGTATCCTTACGTCTATCCCCAATTTTCTGTTTCCTTTAACCCACTCGGCATACCACCTTTGAATGCCCTTGTATATGACGTTTCTCACAATAAAATCATTGCTTTTCATACCTCACTTCCTGCCAAATTTTCTGATTTGTAGAAACAACAATCAGGAAAGCATCCACTTGATCTGCTAATAAATCCACCTCCACGCACATTCTCTCACCCATACCCTGGTTTAGTTAAGCGTAGCATTGTCAGTTCCCAGATATCGACCAAACCTCGTGGCTAAAATCTGTAAACAATCAGGCCCATACATGTTCATCAGAAGACCATAGAGAAATAACCATTAAGAGGCCAATGATGGTTCCTGCTTCATATTTAAATCCTTTGTCCATCAAAAAAGACAAAACATAAACTGAGCCAAACTCTTTCCTTTACGAGACCATCCATGAAGAAAATCTCATTCATTATTCATCTGAATTAGTACGTGAAAATCATCCATGAAACTAAATAATAAGAGGGAGAGAAATGGAAAAAGAAACAGAAGGAGGCAGCATATTTCATCGATGAATGCTTTGCGTTCGTCAATGACATTGCACTTTAGATATAATAACCCAAGGAATTTTCTAATGGCCTCGTCAACGAACACAGGGGATTCGTCGACAAGGGTACAAGAGGGTCTCGTCAACGAGGGCTTGTTTCTTCAACGAGAAGATACCGAAAGAATGTTTTGGGTGATTCTAAATTTATTCGACGAAGGGGAGAGTTCATCAATGAATTGCCTATTAGACTCGTCGATGAGATGACGTGACTCATCGATGAAGGCCGTAGTATAAATAGCCCTAAACTCAGTTTAATCGCAAAAAACTCAACGCAAACCTTCCTCTCTCTCTCTCTCTCTCTCTCTCTCTCTCTCTCTCTCTCTCTCTCTCTCTCTCTTTCTCTTCTATGATCCTTCCCTCTTCTCTCTTCGATTCTGGCCCCGTTAGTCACCGAATCAACGATCTAAGGCCACTGTGATGCTCTTGGCGAAGTTCTCTTCAAGTTTACCATGGCATATCATCGGTGGGATCGAGTTGATTTTCTTCCCAAAATCAGGGTAAGACCTTTTATTTAGTTTTTTGCCTTCTGGAAGTTGTAGGAAATGATGGAGACAAAGAAATAATGATATTCTATTATGAAAAATGTTGTTTTTAGGGTGTTGAGTAGGAAGCCCTATGGGTGTTGGACCAGTATACCATAGGGGCTTTCCAGTAGTTAGGTAAGGGAAACATGTTATACTAGGCAACCATATATGATTTCAGTACAAATTATATGCTTGTATTAACTTATTATTCAAACTATATATACAGTTTTTAGAGCCTGGTAATATTAATATTTACTTGTGTGGCTTGAGTTGATAACAAAAGTAGTACTATATTTATAAAATTTGTGAATACTATGTTTATAGTTATTAACAGAAATACCATGACATTTGCATGTTTATAGAATGAAAAGTTTTTCAGTGTACAGTATACTTAGAAATATGCATTTTGAGTAATTTCAGAATAACACGTTTATCAGTACCATAACGCCCCAATATTCATATATTCAGATAGCAGTTTAGTTATACAGAAACCATATTTTCAGTCAGTTTATTTATAATTTCAGATAAATTCTACAGGGTTATGGTTATTTTAGAAACCACAGTAAAAACAGTATATTACAAATATCAGTTACCTATATAGTATCAGACCCCAATGGATCATATAGCAGAGCACGGTATTGTAGCTACAAATAATAAGTTCAGAGTGCAACCACTTTACTCAGATAATAAGTGGTATGAGGTCGATCGTGCCCACATCGGGACAGGCTCTCAATCAGATATGGATTGAGGGGGCCGATTAGACTGTCAGAGTTCAGTTGACTTACCTTGGTCAGCCAGCCAGGATAGGTCCTGCCTTTGGGCCGCACAGCCCCGTCATAAGGGGTTAAATCATAACGTACAACCATCGAGGGAAATTTTCTCATATATTATAAGTATAAGTAACTTTCCAGAAATAGTAGTAGTACTACGAAAAGTAAATTTATATAGTTTTAATATATGTTGTTTATACCAGCATTTACAATTTCAGTTATCCATGATATTATTTCTAAATCAGATTATAAATACATAAATATAACTCAGTAGCTACACACTAGTAATATCATGTTTCGTCTTACTGGGCGTTGGCTCATCCCAGTGTTGAATTATTTTTCATGTGAACCAGTTAAGTGAGCGGAGCAGGCTCGCAGGTAGAGGGATTGTTATACCGCCCTTTTTAAGAGTGGGCATTTTTGGGTGGCATGTTTTTGTAAACCCTTGGTATCAGTAGGGAATAGTTTTGAGGAGAACAGTGATATATGTATAATTTATGGTATAAATAGATGCTCTGGTATTGTAATTTATGTGGTTATGTTTATATATGTGGCTTCCCGCTGTTTAGGTTAATGTTTGATATTATTATTGGGGAAAAGATTTTATTTTATTAGCAGGTCATTTCAATTTGGTATCAGAGCCTAGGTTATTAGGTTCTGTAGACTTTGGAATGCAGCAGAAGCAATATTAGAGTGTAGGGAAGATTTTGAGGTTTGTTCTGTAGTCTAGGTATAGGATTTTCTGTGATGGTTTTTGTGTTTTTCCTGGGGTGACGATTTCAGGAAAATCATAGTAAACTATCGTCGGGTCTTGTGTTTAGGTTGCAGAACTGGATTTTTAGTTAAGATTAGGGAGAGTAGTTAATTATAAATATAGGATTTGAGTAGAATAAAATGGATTAGGTCTGTACAGGAGATAAGGTTCTTAAGTGTGTTCTTGTTTTCAGGATGGACCCGGAAAGTAGTGGCACGAATGCTGGGGGAGATAGGCCAGGACCTTCCAACATGGGTGGTGATACCGATGCAGTACTGCGCAGCGTCACCCAGAAGGTGATGGCTGAGACGGCCAGGAGCTCTGGGGAGCATGGCTGTTCGATCGAGCAATTTACGTGGATGAAGCCCCCATCCTTTACTTGAGGAGATGACCCAATTGTAGCTGAGAACTGTGTCCAAGATATTGAAGAGACATTAGTGGTGCTTCCTTTTTCGGATGAGAAGAAGGTAGTATTTGTAGCATTTAAACTGACAAGGGAGGCGAAGTGCTGGTGGAGATCAGCGTGACTGATATATGAGCAGAGGCCAGTTCCAGTGCCAGTGACTTGGGATTGATTCAAGGAGTTGCTTTTCGAGCGATATTTTTCTTCTGTCATTCGGAGCCCGAAGGCAGTAAAGTTTCTGCACCTGGTACAGAGGCAAATGTTGGTATCCTAGTATGCAGTTTGGTTTATCGAGTTGTCATGTTTTGCTCGACATCTAGCACCTGATGAAGAGAAAAAGGCAAGGAAATTTGAAGAGGGATTGAGGCAGAACTTGTTTGAGCAGGTGATTGGCTTTAGAGCTAAGACATTTATGGAGGTTGTAAACAGAGCTGTGATCATTGAGAGTGGTATTCGGAGGGGTTTAGCGGCTTAGAGTCAGAGGAAGAGGCCGGTGCCTCAGGGTTGCCAGGCTGGCTCTAGTAGGGGTCCATGGAGATGAGGTTGTGATAAAGGAGATTCGAGGTAGATGGTAGGACCTTGGGAGTACCAGAGTATACAAACCTTTCCAGTGTTCCAGACATGCACGAGACGTCATTCGGGGGAGTGTCAGGCAGGGAGGGGTGTATGTTATCATTGTGGGAGACCTGGTCATATGGCACATGGATGCCTAGGGCCACAGGACCAGGTTCTAGCTCCCAGGCCCTATCGTGGAGGACATCAGACAATTCAGGAAGGATATCAGGTGCTTCACGGAGGCTAGCATAGGAATGTAGCCCCAGCGCGAGTTTATGCTCAGACACTGGGTGATGTTGAGGCTACGACGGATGTGGTGACAGGTACTTTTACTGTTTTATCATATCCAATTATTGTTCTATTTGACTCAAGTTCCACTCATTCCTTCGTCTCTGCATCTTACATTAAATTATTTGGAAATGAGACCCAATTGTTAGATATAGCATTGTTAGTAGCTACACCATCAGGGTCAGTGATGAGATGTCAATGGGTACTTAGAAGCCATCGAATAGAAATTCAGGGGAGAGTGTTACCAGCTGATTTGATTGTAATGGATATGTGTGGGTTTGATGTACTAATGGGTATGGACTGGTTGGTTTCTAATCATGCCAGCATTGATTGTTTTCAGAAAGAAGTAATTTTCAGACCCCCTGGTGAGCAGGAATTTAGATTTGTTGGTTCACGGGTACATACTCCACTGCAGCTGGTGTCAGCTTTACAGGCTAGCAGATTACTCCGGGAAGGAAGTCAGGGATTCGTGGCTTTTATAAAGGAACCGTTAGAAAATGAATCGAAGCTTGACAGTACCCTAGTCGTGTGGGAATTTCCAGATATTTTTCCAAAGGAACTACCAGGATTGCCTCCCGAACGCGAGGTGGATTTTCCTATAGATTTGCCTTCAGGGACAGCGTCGATCTCTAAGGTTCCCTACCGTATGGCTCCAGCTAAATTAGGAGAATTAAAGGAGCAGTTGTAGGACTTGCTGAGCAAGGGGTTTATACGACCCAATGTATCGCCATGAGGAGCTCTAGTGTTGTTTGTAAAGAAGAAAGACGGGTCTTTGATGATGTGTATTGATTACAGAAAAATCAACAAGGTTACTATCAAGAATAAATATCCTCTACCCCGTATAGACAATTTGTTTGATCAGCTCCAGGGTACATAGGTATATTCCAAGATTGAACTCAGATCAGGGTATCATCAAGTGAGAGTAAAGGAAGAGGACGTTATAAAGATAGCCTTTAGGACTAGGTATGGGCACTACGAATTTCTCGTTATGCCGTTTGGTATGACGAATGCCCTAGCGGTGTTCATGGATTTAATGAATAGAATTTTTCACCAGTGTCTAGATCACTTTGTGGTGGTTTTCATTGACGATATACTGGTGTATTTGAAGAATTTTGAGGAACATGAGGTGCATTTGAGATAGGTACTGCAGACACTTAAAGAGGAAAAGCTTTATGCTAAGTTTAGTAAGTGCGAGTTTTGGCTTGAGCAAGTTGCATTTTTAGGTCATGTGATCTCAAGAGATGGTATATCAGTGGATCCCAGTAAGATTAATGCAGTAGTGAATTGGGCTAGACCGAAGAACGTGCAGGAAGTTAGAAGTTTCTTGGGACTAACATATTATTACCGTCGATTTATGGAAGGATTCTCAACCCTATCAGGACCTCTCACGCATTTAACAAGGAAAAATTCTAGATTTGTGTGGGATGAAGAATGCGAGCAGAGTTTCCAGGAATTAAAGCAGCGGCTCATCACTGCACAAGTTCTAACGATTCCATCAGGAGGTGAAGGTTATATTATCTACAGTGACGCATCTTTGAAAGGGTTTGGTTGTTTACTGATGCAGCATGGTAAGGTGGTAGCATATGTGTCCACGAAGTTGAAAGAATATGAAAAGAACTACCCTACTCACGATCTGGAATTGACTGCGGTTGTACATGCACTGAAGATCTGGAGACATTACCTCTATGATGAGAGGTGTGATATATTTTCTGATTATAAGAGCCTAAAGTATTTCTTTACACAAAAAGAGTTGAATATGCTCCAGAGAAGGTGGTTAGAACTCATTAAGGATTATGATTGCACCATCAGTTACCACCCAGGTAAAGCAAATGTGGTGGCTAATGCTTTAAGCCGTAAATTAGAGGGTACAACGCAGTTGGCGGTAGTAATTCAACACCCGATTGAAATGGACTTGGAAAGGCTTGGTGTAGAGTTAGTAGAAGATGATCCTCAAGCATTTATTACCAGTTTGGTTATACAACCTGCATTGTATGAAAGAATTAAAGCTACTCAAAGAAATGATCCCAAATTAATGGAGGTGCTAGCTAGAGTTCAGGATGGTCAGGGAGAGGAATTCAGTATTTTTGATGATGGGGCTTTAAGATTTTGCACCAGATTGTGTGTGCCTATAGATGACAGTATTAGGAGGATGATTCTAGAAGAGGCACACAGATCTCTATACACTGTTCATGCTGACAATACAAAAATATATAGGGATCTGCGGGAATATTTTTGGTGGAGTGGCATAAAGAGGGAAATAGCATAATTTGTGTGGTAGTGTTTGACTTGCCAACAGGTTAAGGATGAGTACCAGAGGCCGGTAGGACACTTGCAGCTACTTTTTATTCCTAAATGGAAGTGGGACCACGTATCCATGGATTTTGTTATTGGGTTACCACCGGTGCCACATGGTCAGAATGCCATTTGGGTGATTGTTGATAGGCTGATGAAGACGGCCCATTTTCTACCTATTAAAGTTATCTACCCTATGAGTAGATTAGCAGAGATTTACATTCAGGAGATTGTTCGACCCCATGGAGTGCTGGTATCCATAGTCTCAACCGTGATCCACGTTTTACATCGCGGTTCTAAAAGAGCTTGTAGGAGGCACTGAGGACTCAGCTAGCATTCAACACTGCTTTCCATCATCAGATAGATGGCCAGACAGAGAGAACGATTCAGATACTTGAGGATATATTGCGAGCATGTGTACTGGATTTTGGTGATAGCTAGACTCAATTTTTACTGCTAGTTGAATTTGATTATAATAACAGTTACTAGGCTAGCATCGACATGGCACCATACGAGGCTTTATATGGTAGAAGATGCCGATCTCCTATTTTTTGGGATGAAGTCGGTGAGAGTCAAGTTTTGGGGTTAGAAATAGTGCAGCAGGCGTAAGATAAAGTCTGACTTATTCGAGATAGAATCAGTGCAGCATAGAGTCGGCAGAAGAGCCACGCGGATACTCGCCGCCGAGAACTGGAATTTGAAGTGGGTGATCATGTATTTCTGAAAATCGCACCATTGAAGGGGATCATAAGGTTTGGGAAGAAGGGTAAGTTGAGCCCTATGTTCATTGGCCCATTTGAAATACTCGAGAAAATTTGGTCAATGGCCTATCGACTAGCTCACCACCATTTTTATTCAGGATTCACGACGTGTTTCATGTCTCTATGTTAAGGAAATATGTCACAGACTCATTGGTGATCTAGCGTACGAAGAAGCTCCAGTGCGGATCCTAGATAGAAAAGAGCAGGTATTGCGCAGCAAAATGATTCCATTAGTAAAAGTCTTGTGGATGAATCACGCGGTAGAAGAAGCCTCGTGGGAGCTTGAAGATGAGATCAGACAGAATTATCCCCACTTATTTAGTGAACCCAGCGGTGATGTATAGATTAGAGTAGTAGTATATTTATTTTGTTTTGTATAATGTAATTGTAATATGGAGTACATGATAGGTAGTGTTTTGGTTTTGGGAGAATTTTCTTTTTATAGTTGTAATCTCCCAGGACTTCCCATGTAACCACGGTATTCCTCCGCCATAAGTGAGGGCAGGTAATAAAACAAGTAGACCATTTTTCCTTCTAAGAAGAAGGAATCAAATGAATAATAAATTTTGAGGACGAAATTTTATAAGAAGGGGAGAATGTAACAACCCGAAGAATAATGATATTTAAATAATAAGAGTAAGGGAAATGGAAACAGAAACAGAAGGAGGCAGCAGACTTCGTCTACGAACGCTTCACGTTCGTCAATGAAATTGCACTTTGGATATAATAACCCAAGGAATTTTCTAATGGCCTCGTCAACGAACACAGGGGATTCGTCGATGAGGGTACAAGAGGGTCTCGTCGACAAGGGCTTGTTTCTTCAACAAAAAGATACCGAGAGAATGTTTTGGGGATTCTGAATTTCGTCGACGAAGGGGAGAGTTCATCGATGAATTGCCTATTAGACTCGTCGACGAGATGACGTGACTCGTTGACTAAGGCCGCAGTATAAATAGCCCTAAACTCAATTTAATTGCAGAAAACTCAACGCAAACCTTACTCTCTCTCTCTCTCCTACGGTCCTTCCTTCTTCTCTCTTCTATTTTGGTCCTGTTAGTCGCCGGATCGATGATCTGAGGCCACCATGATGCTCCTGGCGAAGTTCTCTCCAAGTTTACTGGGGCGGATCATCGATGGGATCGAGTTGGATTTCTTCCTGAAATCAGGGTAATGCCTTTTATTTAGTTTTTGGCCTTCTGACAGTTGTAGGAAATGATGGAGACAAAGAAATAATGATATCCTGTCTTGGTGAATGTTGTTTTCGGGGTGTTGAGTAGGAAGCCCTGCGGGTGTTGGACCAGTATACCATAGGGGCTTTTAAGTAGTCAGGTAAGGGAAATATGCTATTCTAGGCAACCATATACGATTTCAGTACAAATTATATGCTTGTATTAACTTATTATTCAAACTATATATACAATTTTAAGAGCTTGGTAATATTAATATTTACTTGTGTGGCTTGAGTTGATAACAGAAACAGTACTATCATTATAAAATTAGTGAATACCATGTTTATAGTTATTAACAGAAATACCATGATATTTGCATATTTATAGAATGACAAATTTTTCAGTGTACAGTATACTTAGAAATATGTATTTTGAGTAATTTCAGAGTAACACATTTATCAGTACCATACTGCCCCAATATATAGATATTCAGACAGCAGTTCAGTTATACAGAAATCAGATTTTCAGTCAGTTTATTTAGAATTTCAAATAAATTCTACGGGGTTATGGTTATTTTAGAAACTACAATAAAAACAGTATATTATAGATATCAGTTACCTATATAGTATCAGACCCTGATGGATCAGATAGCAAAGCACGGTACCGTAGCTATAGATATTCAGTTTAGAGTGCAACCACTTTACTCAGATAGTAAGTGGTATGAGGTCGATCGTGCCCACGTCGGGACAGACTCTCCATCAAATATGGATTGAGGGGACCGATCAGATTGTCGAAGTTCATTTGACTTACCCTGATCGGCCAGCCAGGATAGGTCCCGCCTTTGGGCTGTACAACCCTGTCATGAGGGGTTAAATCATGACATACAGTCATCTAGGGAAATTTTCTCAGATATTATAAGTATAAGTAACTTTCTAGAAATAGTAGTAGTACTATGAAAAGTAAATTTATATAGTTTTAATATATGTTGTTTATACCAGCATTTACAATTTCAGTTATCCATGATATTATTTCTAAATCAGATTATAAATACAAAAATATAACTCAGTAGTCACACATTATTAATAGCATGTTTCGTCTTACTGAGCGTTGGCTCATCCCAGTATTGAATTATTTTTCAGGTGAACCAGTTAGGCGAGCAGAACATGTTCGCAGGTAGAGGGACTGTTATACTGCCCTTTTTTAGAGTGAGCATTTTTGGGTGGCATGTTTTTGTAAACCCTTGGTATCAGTAGGGAATAGTTTTAAGGAGAACAGTGATATATGTATAATTTATGGTATAAATAGATGCTCTGGTATTGTAATTTATGTGGTTATGTTTATATATTTGGCTTCCTGCTATTTAGGTTAACATTTGATATTATTATCGGGGAAAAGATTTAATTTTATTAGCAGGTCGTTTCACAAAGAATTTATGATATTCAAACGGATAACGCCAATGGATGACCTAGAGTGCAAAAATTTCAAAACTAATGCAAACCAGAAATCTTTCACCACTTTGTTCATCTCAGCCTTAGAGAAAATGAATCCAATATCTCCATATACATCAATGGGATATATCATGGCTATTTTGAAAGAGGAAGACGATGTGTTAACAACATGAGAATGTGATACTACATGGGCATACGACAAAAGTCTTGAACCACCTTTCAAAAGAGGCCCCATTGGTTGAGGATCCACCAGAGGGCCAGCAGGCATCGCCATCGTAGGCACCTAACTTCAGTAAAACCCTAGACCATGCGATGGTTGAAGAGAGACATACCTGATTAAAGAATTCAATGTCTCGGAGATCCGGCAGGCGGCGAGATGGGCGCCCGGCTGTGGTTGCAGCCAGTGACTCTGTCGAATCACGCACAACAGGAGAAGGCTGGGGATATGGGATGCGAACGAGAGAGGGTTGGGATGCACGGGATTAAAAGGGAAGTCACCTGCAGTTGATAGCTTAGGGATTGTAGAGCGCGAGATAAGAGTAAGAGAGGCTTCGCCTGTGGTGGCAGTGGCGCTACGAACAGTGACTACTAAGCTCTTGATTCCTTACCTTATTTCCTTAACAATTTTGGTTCAATTGAATTGAAGGAAAGCCACACTTGCTAAGTTTCTTAATACACTTACTACCTCTTTGAAACATATACTTACTACTACATATTGGAATGAAGACACAAAGCACATGTTTTGTGTGGGTTAGATGTATGTAATAGCTAGGATAGACTTGCTTAGCATGTAGGAATGATGTAAATCCTCTTCTTTTTTTTGGTTGTATCACACACACACACACACACACACACATGTATGCATGGTTCAAAAAGTGACTGGGTTGTTCGAACTAATCGAACTAGTAATATATATATAACTTTGATAAATTAAAAACAAAAATAATTAACAACACAAACTATTGGGATATGAATCCCGCCCAAGATCAAATAACACACACACACACATAACACCCAAGATTTACGTGGTTTAGCTAATTTAGCCTACGTCCACGGGAGAGGAGTAACTTCACTATATATATATAGGTATACAATGAATGAAGAGGAGGATTACACTACACTCAACTCACTCACTTTAGTACACACTCACAGTGCACTCACACTTATTGTGTCTTCACTCACTCTCACTCTTTGTGTACATACAATGGAGGGGAAACACTCCCTTTATAGGAGGAGATCACCACAACCCAATTCCCTTCAAAAATCAATTTTCCTTCTTTGTCAAAAAGGTGGGTGGTGTTTGGTGCAACCAATTTTGAATTGCAGCCATCTTCCTTCCATGTGAGGTCGACCACCATGTCCAGCAATAATATTCTTGCCTTCTAAATAAGGCGAGCCCCAACAAATCTCTTTCTCCTGACTCATGCGGAGAGTTCCACCAAACCTGTTGCAGTTCTACAAGCTTTGAGCTTTGACTTGGACATTGTCTTAGTCATCATGTCTGATGCATTGTCATCAGTATGGATCTTCTCTATACTTAGTTTCTTTGACTCCAACACCTCACGAATTGAATGATATCGAACATCAATATGCTTCAACTTTGAATGAAAATTTGGATTCTTGCTGAGATGAATAGGGCTTTGACTGTCATAATAGAGAACATACTTCTCTTTCTTGAGGTCAAGTTCCTTTAGAAACTTTTTCATCCATAGAAGCTCTTTGTTTGCTTCATTGATGACGATGTACTCTGCTTCAGTAGTGGATAATGTAACACATTTTTGTAGCTTTGATTGCCACAACACTACTCCCCCTGAAAATGTCATCAGGTATCCCAAAGTAGACTTTTTGGAATCAACGTCACCGACCATATATGCATCTGTATAACCTTCCAACACAGGTTTGTCATGATTGAAACATAAAAATAAATGAAAAGTACCTCTAAGATACCTGAGACTCCACTTGATGACTTCCTAATGTTCTTTGCTAGGATTAGAAAGGAATCGAATGACTACTCCAACTGCATGAGCAATATTAGGTCTTGTGCATACCATGGTGTACATCAAGCTACCCACGGCTGAAGAGTAAGGCACTTTCTTCATTTCTTCTTTGTCATTTTTTCTTGTAGGATATTGCTTGGAAGCAAGCTTGAAGTGTCCTGCAAGTGGGCAACTGACTGGTTTTTCTTTGCTCATGTTAAATCTTTCTAACACCTTCTCAATATACTTTACTTGAGATAACCACAACTTTCTATTTTTCCTATCTTGAAAGATCTTCATTTCAAGAATTTTTTTTGTAACCAAATCCTTCATTAGAAAGGATATACTTAGTTCTTTCTTCAATTTTTCTATCTTCTTAGTATCACGACCAACAATCAACATATCATCCATATAAAGCACGAGAATAATGAAATCACTACTAGAAAAATTCTTAATAAAAACATAGTGGTCAGTTGTGAACTTGTTATACCCTTGCTCCATCATGAAGGAATCGAACTTATTGTACCACTGTCTCAGTGCCTGCTTGAGACCATACAAACTCTTATATTCAATTTGCACACCAACTATTCTTTTCCTTTGGCCTTGAATCCTTCAAGTTGTTTCACATAGATTTCTTCTTTCAAACCACCATGGAGAAATGCAATTTTTACATCAAGCTGCTAAATCTCTAAGCTCAGGTTGGCAGCCAATCTGAGAACAACTCGAATAGATGACATCTTTACCACGATCGAGAAAATCTCTTCAAAGTTAATGCCTTTTCTTTGACCAAAGCCTTTCACAACTACTCATGCCTTGTACCTTAGTTGTGAGTTTCCTTCTTCACTTTTCAATTTAAACAACCATTTGTTGTTGAGTGCTTTCATTCCCTTTGGTAGTTCTACCAAATCATAAGTGTGGTTCTTATGCAAGGATTTCATCTCTTCTTGCATGGCCTTCAACCACTCATTCTTGTGCTCATGTGACATGACATCCTTATAGCATTCTGGTTCTCCCCCCATTAGTTAGAAACACATACTCATCTGGTGAGTATCTACTAGAAGGTTGATGCTCCCGAGTGAATCTTATTATCTGGGGTTTTCCTACTGGAGCTTCTTGATCACCTTCAGCTATTGGTTCATTACTCTCATTAACTTCCTTGTTATTGTCATGCTCTTTTGTGGCTGTGGTGGTGAATCTGGAATCAGCTTGATTGGATTCCTAAGGACGTGCTTTGGATTATCGGCCTTCTCACAATCGTCAATAGGTTGATCTTCAAAGAACACCACATCTCTTCTTGTTCTTTGGATCACATAATCTGTAGCCGAACTCATCAATACCATAATCGATGAAGACACACTCTTTTGTCTTTGCATCAAGTTTGGTACTTTCATCTCGAGGAATAAGGACAAAAGCTTTACAACCAAACACCTTTAAGTGTTTATAGGATACATCTTTCCCAATCCAAATCCTTTCAGGAATGTCACCTCCTAAAGGAACTGAAGGATAAAGGTTGATGAGGTTAATCGTTGTCATTAACGCCTCTCCCTAAAAGGATTTTGGTGCCTTGAATGAGAGAGCATGCAGATAATCTTGTTGCAGATGGTTTTGTTCATTCTTTATGCAATGTCGTTGTGTTGAGAAGTCTTGGGAACCGACTTCTCAAGCCTGATACCATGGACTCTGAAATGTTCTTCAAATGGCCCAATGTATTCACCACCATTGTCTGAACAAACACATTTGAGCTTTCTTCCACTTTGTCATTCAACATTAGCTTGAAACTTCTTGAACATATCGAACACCTAGTCTTTACTTTTCAAAGGATAAGCCCATACTTTTCTAGAGTGGTCATCAATGAATGTAATAAAATACAATGATCCACAAATACTTTTATCATTTATAAAACACACATCAGTATGAACCAGATCTAGAATTTGTTTTCTCCTAAATTTTGGGGGGGGGGTGGTTTCTTTTGAAATGCAACTCTATGTTGTTTGCCAACTAAACAATGAGTACAATTCTTTATAGAATTACCTGAGAAATTTGGAAGGAACTTTTTCCTTGCAAGAATAAGTTTGTTATGCCATAACTTATTGGTGACTTCATGTTCTGTAGCATTCACATCTCTTGCACAGAGTTTCTTAGCTTGAGTGTAGTATAAGCTAGCATCCTTCTTTCCTTTGGCCACCACCAAATTTCCTTTCTTGATCTTCCATACTCCATTACCAAAATAGCTTTCATAACCCATGTCATCAAGTTGACCTGTGGAGATCAGGTTAAGGTGAATGTCTGGTATGCCGAACATCCTTCAATAGTAGCTTGCAGCCAACATTTGTTTCTATACGTCTCCTTTACTAGCAACTTTGCATTTGACTTCATTTCCCATATTAACAAAGCCATAATCACCACATTTGTAAGATGAGAAGAAGTTTTTTCATGATATTACATGGAATGATGCTGCAGAGTCAATCGTCCATGTTGTGTCTTGGCTTCTTCACACACCACGTAAGTTTCACCTTCATCAGAAGTCATAGCTGCACTACTTTTTTCCTCCTGTTTCTTATCTTCACTGGTTTGTTTTGCCTTCCATTTCCAACAGTCCTTATTTATATGTCCAGGCTTATTACAATAATAATAGTTGAAGTTACCCCTTGATTTTGATTTGCCTCTGGACTTGATTCTAGACTTGCCTACGTTCTTCTTGTCTCCTTAGAAATATCTGCTTCTGCCCCTCTTAGTAACCATCGCTTTTCCTTGAGAGTGAGTGGGCAAGCCTTACTCAGCTCTTCTTTTGCCTTCTCTTGTGATGCTATCCTTCATCATGCTCAAGGTTACCTTTCTGCTTGGTGCTGAATTACTATAAGCTACCACCAGCGTCTCCTAGTTATCTGTTAATGAACTTGTGATAACCCAATTTTTCTACCATTTTTTTTCCTTTTAATATGATAAACTACAATAAATCTACATATTTGATACCATACATCAACATGACCCTGTAACGCCCCAACTTGGGTTTTCCAGGGAGTACTGTGTCTCTCTCTCCTCCACCTGGACTAGACAATAGGAGGGCGGACCTTATCAGACTAATGACTGGCCCCACATACCAACACATGTCCTTTTCAGTGTGTTTTGTCCTCATTCACATACTTCCTGAGAAAACTTCCCAAAAGGTCACCCATCCCAAGATTACTCCAAGCCAAGCATGTTTAATCGTAGAGTTCTTATGGGAAGGCTCCCAAAAAGAAAGGTGCGCCTTGTTGATATGGGTGGTAACATCAAATATTTTTAAAGATTTTCTTCCATGGGGTATCACATTCTGTCCCACTTACAGAACGCCACATCCTCGTTACAAACCCGCATTTCCAAACTCAGGCGATGTGAATCTCATCACACTTCTGTTTGGGTAATTGCTCTGATACCATTTTGTAACGCCCCAACCAAGGCTTGCCAGGGAGCACAGTGTCTCTCTCTCCTCCATCTGGACTAGACAATAGGGGGGTGGGCCTTATCAGACTAATGACTGGCCCCACAGACCAATACGTGTCCTTTTCAGTGTGTTTTGTCTTCACTCACATACTTCCTGAGAAAACTTCCTAAAAGGTCACCCATCCTAAGATTACTCTAAGCCAAGCACGCTTAACCGTAGAGTTCTTATGGGAAGGCTCCCGAAAACAAAGGTGCACCTTGTTGATATGGGTAGTAACATATAATCCTTTTAAGCCTTTCTTCCACGAGGTATCGCAAACCCGACCCAAAGTGAGGTACCAGGGTGACTTGCCCATCACTTATAGTATACCAAACAAAGGAAACAAACATATATACATCTAATCCCAAACACAATACCAGAGTGCTAATATCATCATAATACATAGATAACTCTCTAGAACCAGACTTTAACACAATACTAGGTGTCCCAAATGTTACTATACTATCACGCCCTAAACCCGCCAAGTGGGGCCCAGAGTGTGAAGTGTTTTAATCACCTGTGTTTGATACCATAACCTTAATCACGCAGTGGAAAATAAATAAACATCATTAATAATATACTATAGTACTATATAAACATCCCAAAATAATATTTTCCAACATCCAGTATCCATATATATATATATATATATATATATCTCAAAAGACTAAAAAAGAAACATAAACTAAAAATACAACCAAAATATGTACCCTCTCCCAAAAATACTATGCCAACACCCAGCCTTAAGCTCACTAAGCTCGATCACGCGGAGTTCCTGACAAAAAATACGAAATTCATATTGGATAAGACACATTTCAGTAAGTCAGAATAGATTAATACCCGTGTGTGGCTATTATAAGGTTTGTGTACAAAATATAATCACCATTTACATATTAATCCACAATTATGAAATCATTCTCTGTCCCTACTCACACACATGCAACATATTTTATAAACGAGAGTTTCCCATGGATTGAGGTGATTACCCGCCCATACAAGTAGCACCCCTCTACTATGATACCTTATGCAATCGGGTATAGCTACAACTGAAGCTCATCAGGGCACTCCTCAGGTGGATAGTTTATCTCATATTCACACACATTCATACAATTATTTATCAGCAAAGGTTCCCAAGGATAGGGAAGATTACCCGCTCATACAAGTAGCTTCCCTCTAGCCTAATACATTATGCAGCTCGGTATGACTACATTTGATGCCTATTAGGGCACTCGCCTTTCTCAGCAAGCCCTCGGGCGAAGAGTATACTTTGCTCCAAATACATATAATACTAATATATATAATACATTTATTACTTTACTTTGTGTTTGTTATCTCTGTATTATTCATCTTTTCAAGTTCCCAATTTTCACACTTCTCATTATTTCATATCACAAAAATCTCACTTCCACGTCATCGGCGCGTTACAAATTGTCGTCCCCCAAGACCTTTCTCAATAATCGTCACTGGAGCATTATGTCTCGCCATCCCTTGGGACCCTTTCTGAAATTTATATTCATAATCATTGTTCTTATATTGTACATTGGTTAAATTTATAATTATGCATTTAGAACTCACTGTCAGATGGATAAACACTCTCATGCTTCCCCCCTATGACGGGTTGTGCGGCCCGAAAGCTGGACTTAACCCTAGTCAGCCCACCAGAGTTAAATCAACACCACATTCTATAGTCTATAAGTCCGATTGGTTTTCCCACACTGGTCCATACTCTAGGGGGAACTCTACCTTACACAACACAATTGACTATCCCATCTCCGCACTCTCTCTAAGACGTGTGGGTTCACTAATCTTTGCCAAAAATCATACGCAACAGTATTGTGTCTCACTATGGTCCACCGGAGTTCTCAAATCATACATTGCAATTTAACATTCATATCCTGCTCGGATTAAACAATACACATGCAGTATATATTCTCATCACATTTCAATATTTCCAACATGTCATACATATATATATCATAATTCACAACTCAATTTAGTATTTTCATTTTACTCATGCCACACATTCCAAATAATACGCAAAATTATATTTTGTTAAAATAGTAATCCAACCCATATTCATCATCCATTTACTAAAGATACGCATCAAATTATCTTCACAATTTCTAGAAAACACATTACTTTAATCATTCCATTTTCACAAATAATAACTACAGCCCTAGGCTCAAAAACCACAGTTCAAATGATTGACTTTTCTTTTAAAACTCACATGTTAATCATATATTTATATACACGTATAATTTCCATTTAAATCGATAAATTCATAAAAACTAGTGGCTTAATCTATTCTCCTTACTTGGTTTCCAGAAACTATGCCTACAAGGATCTCGAAATTATACCCATGGAGTTCACCCGAACCCTAAATTTATAAATCCTAATTTATCAATTCCACCCCAAATAAAATACTATTTTAACATTTCCTAAACTCATAAACTTCAAATAAATAATTGAATTACCAAAAACCACAAATTTGCTCAATTTCCTAAATCTTAGCCTTACCTTGGATTGGTGCCTGGAAAACCCAATCCTTTTTCGAAAAAGATCGATGAGGATGAAATTGAGATAAATAAGGAATTTGAAAATTTGTCTATTGAAGACAATTCAAATAAGAGAAATGAAGTTAAGGAAACATCTTCTAAAGATAATCAAGTAGAAAGAGAGGTAAATGAGCTAACTAGAGAATGGAAGTACATAAAGAATCATCCCATTGATCAAATTATAGGTGAACCATCATGTGGAGTAGTTACACAATCCTCACTTAGAAATATGATTAGTCATTGTACATTCTTATCACAAGAAGAACCTAAGAATGTGAGTGAAGCAAATGAGGATGAATCATGGGTGATATCTATGTAAGAAGAATTAAATCAGTTTCAAAGAAATAAAGTATGGACATTAGTTCCTAGACCCAAGGATCGTACAGTTATTGGAACAAAATGGGTATACAAGAACAAGAAAGATGAAAATTGAATAGTTGTTAGAAATAAAGTTAGACTAGTAGCTCAGGGATATAACCAGAAGGAAGGCATAGATTTTTAGGAAACCTTCGCACCTGTAGCTAGAATGGAAGCCATTCGAATGCTGTTAGCTTATGCTGCTTTTAAGGATTTCAAACTGTATCAAATGGATGTCAAAAGTGCATTTTTATATGGCTACATAAGTGAAGAAGTTTATGTAAAACAACCCCCAGGTTTTGAAAACCATAAGCATCTAAATCACGTTTATAAACTAACTAAAGCCTTGTATGGTTTGAAGCAAGCTCCTAGAGCTTGGTATGAAAGGCTGAGTGGTTTCCTACTAGATAATGGATTTATTAGAGGAAAGATAGATACAAAAGTCTTCATCAAATCCAAGAATGACAACATGCTCCTAGTACAAGTATAGATGATATCATTTTTGGAGCAACAAATGAAGAGTTGTGCGATGAGTTTGCAAGTTGTATGCAAAAAAAATTTGAGATGAGCATGATGGGAGAACTAAATTTCTTCCTAGGACTTCAGATCAAACAAGCAACACATGAAATTTTTTAAAATCAATCGAAGTACATTAGAGACTTGATCAAAAGGTTCAATATGGAAGATGGTAAGATTCTAGGAACACCTAGTTCTTCCTTAAAATTAGACAAAGATGAGCAAGACATACTAGTAGATTTTAAGCTCTATCGTGGGATGATTGGTAGCTTACTTTATCTGACTACCAGCATGCCTAACATAATGTTTAGTATATGTTTGTGCGCAAGATTTCAAGTTGTACCTAAAGAGTCCCATTTATTAACTGTCAAAAGAATACTTAGATACCTGATTGGAACCATTGAGCTTGGATTATGGTATCCTAAGTATACCTCCTTTGAGATTGTTAGCTATTTGAATGCTGATTTTGCCGGTAGTAAAGTAGATAGAAAAAGTACAAGCGGTACATGTCATTTCTTAGGAAATTCTTTAGTATCTTGGTTTTCAAAGAAGAAAAATTTAGTTGCTCTTTCCATAGCCAAAACTGAATACATAGAGGTTGAAAGTTGTTGTGCTCAAACATTATACATAAAGCAACAACTTATAGATTTTGGATTACACTATGACACAGTTCCTATAAAATGCGACAATACGAGTGCAATAAATATCTCAAAGAATCATATATTACATTCACGAACTAAACACATAGAAATTAGGCATCATTTTCTTCATGACCATATGCAAAAAGGATATGTGACACTTGAATTTGTATGCACAAATGAACAATGGGAAGACATATTTACGAAACCACTTACGGAGGATAGGTTTATTAAAATTAGACGTGAATTAGACCTGATGCATAGTTGATAAGTTGCCTAAAGTTACATTAGACTATATAATTATGGGTGAACAACTTCAATTTAAAGTAACATTTGGTTAAAATTTTCACATTTGTTTTTTTTTTTTTTTCACATTTGGTATTAAACTTAACGAATGGTTATTGCATGTTAAATTTTTTATGGATACATGACACATGTTGATGCTCACATAAATTTTTGGACTTTAATGGACTATTTTGCTTATCCATGTCTATGTAAATTGAAATGTTGTGTATGTTTACATTGAAATTTGATTCAACAACACAGATATACCTTAGCAAGGGGGAGAAGTAAGTTGAGTACCACAGGGGGAGATATAATCTCGTAGTACACTTTTGACACACAAGGAAATTTTTTTCAAAGTTGAGATATATTTATTTTAGAACAATTTTTTATAAACCTTTTTGTTGATGTCAAAAGGGGGAGAAGTATTTAAGTATATACTAGCAAAAATCAGTTTGCATGGAATTGAGTTTGAATGAAAAGGGAAGAAGTTGTACTAATAAAAATATTGCATATTCTACAATGTGTATGAACTTCAATCTGTATAAATTATATTACTAAATTCTACTTTATGCATTATCTTAGAGGAAGCTTTGTTAGGTGTTACCCAATTTTGCTCGTGTATTTGTCATCATAAAAAAGGGGGAGATTCTTGACTCTATGAGTCCAATCTTGTTTTGATAATGACAAATCATTTAGTATTTGACCTGTGCAATTGAGTTTGTGAACATGATCATGATTTAGAATGCACGAATGGTAAGCTTGATATAGAAGCCACGAGAAACCTAAACTATATATCACTTGACTCAATCCATGGAACTAGAAGAGTATAAGGATGAAGAAGCAAGCTTCAAGTTGAAGATATTCAATGGGAATGGGCAATTAGAATTGAATGTATTTATATATGTCATATGATATAATTTGAAGTTCAAATATACCCTAGACTGGCCTTAGGACTCATGCATTTCATTAAAGAGTCATTTACATTAGTTCTAAGTTGAATGAATTTTTAGAGGCCTTGTCGACGAACCCCATGGCCTCGCCGACGAATGTATGAAGGTCACTCGGTGACAAACAGTTTGTTCTTGTCGATGAAAAAATACCGAGAGCCCAAAAATTTCAGACAGGTCTCTTGTCGACGAACTCATGTTCGCGTCGACGAACAAGTGTTGAACACTCGTCGATGACTGTGTCTACTTGTCGATGAAGGTCGCGGTGCAGAACTGCTTTTTAGCTTAAATATAGACAGACTAATGTTTAATCTTCATGATCCAATGCCCATAACTTAATTTGATAGCGAGAACACTAGTTAAACATACCCTAAACCCTAGAGACACAAGAATAAACACTTTAGAGAGACTAATCTTGTTATCTTGTACTAAGTGTGTCTCAATTCCAAAGAATTTTCCAATACTCTATTGCATTCATATTCTTTGGGCAAATCATCTCAGTTTGTTTCAAGAGCATTCATCTACACATCTTGCAAGCAATTTGTGGTGATTGAGGTTTGATCAATAAGTGATTTATTTGTGGATTCAATATATATATCAAAGGTTTTTCATCTCTCAAACTCTTATATCTAATATTTTTATTAAGAAGAAAAATCCTTATTTTTAATTATTTGAAAAGTTTATTTGAGAAAGATTTTTGGTAAAGTCTGAATCTTTGCAGATATTCAAGTTTATATTTTACACAAAGATTTCATCTTATGATATTATTGCAAAAACTTTTGATAAGCAAATCCTAAGGATTTTAAAATATATAGCCTTGAGAAATCTTTTTAAAAAATACCAACTTGTGTTCAGATCTTTAAAGATATTTTATTATATATTTGTTGATACACATATATCATTGAAAACATCTTACACACTCATTAAGCTTCATGTTTTATCATATGAGTATGTACTAGAATTTCTATTATACTCACTAGTTTGGTGTTAAAGCATTTTGAGTTTTGCAGAATTTATAATCTTTATATTGTATTTGCAATTTGGGTTGTGAACCAAGGTTGAGGAGGAAGCTATGCCTCTTGTAAGCAGCGGACTATAAGGGAAGTTCCATCTCAGTTAAAGGAGCAGAGATTAATGGAATCCTTGAGTGGGTTACTCAAGGCGAGGATGTAGGCCAGGTTGGCTGAACCTTGTAAAAATCATGTTTGCCTTCTCTCTTCCCTTAACTCTTTTTAATTTCCTCTTGTATTTAAATTATCTACTTATTGTGTAGGTGTTGAATATTTGGTATGTTTGTGAGTAATTGGGTAAAATTGTATGCTTGATGAAGACACACATTAAATTGATTAATTGTGAAACACTGAGCTAGTTGTTAAGTGGCTTGTAAGGTTGTAATTGATAGTTTTCAAAATTAGAACTTGAAGGATTTAATTTTTAACATACCCAATTCACTCCCCCTCTTGAGATAACACCGGAATTCACATTAAATTTACAGGAGTGAGACACCTCTCAGTAAGAGGGAATAAATTGTTGACAGTGTGTGGCAACATGAATTTGGTATATCAAAATGCGTTCTTTAAATCATTATTTCAACTGAGAAAGCATGTAGATATGTACTCATAACCATATATATATTAAAAGCATCCATTTCTCCAAAATATGTTCTAACTCAATGAATATCCACGTGTACATCAATCCACATACAAGTATTTTACATAATACAACAGATCACATAATTTCAACTCTCAACACCTACTTACTTTCCCATACTGAGCATTCCTCCCCATCGACCTCAATGCAAACTTCACAACATAGTTTCCATACTGAGCATACCTCCCCATCGACATCAGTGGGAACATCACAACATACTTTCTATATTGAGCATACCTTCCCATCGGCACCAGTAGAAACTACACAACATAATTTTTATACTGAGCATACCGCCCATCGACATCAGTAGAAACTACACAGCATAATTTCCATACTAAGCATACCTTCCCATCGACATCAGTAAAAACTGCATAACATAATTTCCATACTGAGCTACCTCCCCATCAGCCTCAATTCAGACTTCGCAACATAATTTCCATATTGAGCATACCTCCCCATCGACATCGGTAGAAACTACACAGCATAATTTTCATACTGAGCATATGTCCCCATCAGCATCAGTAGAAACTGCACAGCATAATTTTCATATTGAGCATACCTCCCCATCGGGATCATTAGAAACTCATTATCACACTTCTACATTATTCTCAACCTTTCTAGAGACCCGTATAATACACCTATTTATACCATATAATATAATTTATATAATAATACAGTAACATAATTTAAATTTCACATATCAGTATTATTCACGTATGTATAAATCATATATCATTACATCTGTATAAAACATATCTATATATTTCATATCGCCATACCTGTATTTTTGGTAAAAACTCATCATCACATATTTCAGTATAAATATGTTATTTCATGTTTCCCATGCCACACAACTTTTCAATGATAACTCATAATCTAATAATCTCGGGGAAATATCCATATCATAATATTCCAAAACCATATACAATATTTTCATTTTCATGTACTTTAAGTCAACCAGTTAATTCCCAAAAATATTTGTCATAATTTATTCCCCTTACTTGCTTATTGAGAAAATGCCTGCAAGGATCCTAAACTGATGTCTGCGGTATTCAGGGCACGACACCTGTAATCATACATTTTTCTTTGCTCAGTTCAAACTCGGGATAATAGCTACTCTAACATCCCTAGGCTCACACGCTCTCGTTAACTGATTAAATTCTAAAGAAACGCGGGTATGATCCTATTCCCTTATTTAAATTTAATTTCTAACATATTTAAAAATACTAATATGATCAAATCTCCGCAGTTTAATCTAATTATGAAATATTCCCAGAAATCCAATTTAATCAAATCCCTGCAATTTAACTTAATTCCAAAATATTTCCCAAAAACTCTATTTAATCAAATCCCTACAATTTAACTTAATCTTAGGAATATCTCCAAAAATCTAATATAATTAAATACTACAATTTAAATATTAAAAAATACAATGTAATCAGTTAAATTTTTAAAACAATAAACATAATTTGTATTCCTCACCTTAGCCTTGGAGTGGTGTCTAGGATTCTCAAATCAAAAATCTACTCTAATTAAAATGATGAGGATCGAAGCTAGGACCCTGTGGTGGTGTCTGATCGTCAATTTGGCTGAAGATTTGAGAGAAATTGAGGAGAGAGAGAGAGAGAGAGAGTTTACCTTATCCCAGAAGTGGTGCCTACGACACTCTAATCACGAATTCACTCCGGTTAAAATGTTGGTGGTTGAGAATGGAACCCAGTGGTATTTTTCGTTCTTCAATCGGCCAAGAATTTGTTGAGAAATTGAGGAGAGAGAGAGAGTGGGCGGAGGAGAGAGAGACGAGAGCAATGTAGAGGGAGAGTGGGAGTTGGCGCAGGGGGGAGTTGGCGCAGGGGGGTGCTTGAAATTGGAAATTGAATTTAAAGCCTCTGGAGGCTTCAGATTTCATATATATACATATACACATATATATATATATATATATGTATATAACATATTATATTAATATATTAATATATTATATTATTTAATCAAAAATTATTGTTTTTTTATTTTTTATTTTTTAATTTTTACTTTTAAATTTTTTTTATACATTTCCCAGCATATTTTTTTTTGGGTCATTACAAAACTTAGTAAAATCAATGCTTGAATTTCATCTGTAATAGTTATTTCCATACTTGCCATATTATCAAGAATTTCATTAAATTTATCTAGGTGATTTGAAACATTTTGTCCATCACTTAATTTTAAATTCACAAGTCTTCTTACCATGAAGGTTTTGTTATGGGCATTCTTTGGTTTGTACATCTCTCCCAGATGTTGCCAAAGTTTGTAGGCATCTGTTTCTTTGGCTGTATCACGAATTGTCCTCATCTCAACCCATTGTCTTATAACACTGATAACTTTTATGTTGAACTTCTTCCAACCAGACTTAGTTTTTCCACTTGACATGATCCCTTTTGCATTGAATGAGATCAAATAGATCTTTATAGTACAACAAACCTTCCATCATTGTCTTCCAGATGGAATAATTTGTCTCTATAAGCCTAATCATGAAATTGCTCCCAAGACTTGTACTTTCCTCTATTTAATATGCTCTGGTACTATACGTGGACAACTGCAGTGAACAATGTTACTACAGTATAATCTCAAAACTTAGGAACAAATCCAACCATGAAGGCGGTATCAATATACATAAATAAAACCTGTCATTAAGGTGGTATTGATACAAAAAAAATAAAACCTGTCGTCAAGGCAGTATTAATATAAAAAAAAAAATAAAGACCTGCCAACAAGGCGGTAAGCCAGTAGCTCTGATACCAATTGTTGGGATATAAATCCCGCCCAATATCAAATAACACACACACACACAAATAACCCCTAAGATTTACGTGGTTTGGCCAATTTAGTCTATATCCATGGGAGAGGAGTAACTTCACTATATATATATAGGGCCATAGGGGTATACAGTGAAGGAGGATGAGGATTACAAGATGCTCAACTCACTTACTTTAGTATACACTCATAGTACACTTACACTTATTGTGTCTTCACTCACTCTCACTCTCTGTGTACATACAATGGAGGGGAAACACTCCTTTTATAGGAGGAGATCACCGTAACTCAATTCCCTCCAAAAATTAAGTTTCCTTCTTTGTCAAAAAGGTGGGTGGTGTTTGGTGCAGCCATCTTCCTTCCATGTGAGGTTGGCCACTATGTGCAGCAATAATATTCTTGCCTTCTAAATGAGGCAAGCCCCAACACAAACTACAAAAAATAAGAAGTATATAATACAATTATATAAAGTAATGGGTAAATAAAAATGTAATGTTTGGATGGTAAGTATAGCAACTCATAAAACAAAAAGTTTTATCTTTTATAATCTTTTAAACTACTTTTTTTATACAGAATATTGGATCCCCATAGTATGCAAGCATAGTCATATTCATCATCAATGATCTAAGATATTGAGGGTGCTCTTCTTCTTCTTAAGGGAAACATATTCAAGTTCTAGGGGCACTTTGTTGAGCATTCCTAATAGCCAAAACAAATCATTTATTAGCATCCTTAATTGGCACCTGAAATGCTAGTAGTACAATTCTATTGGCTTGGTAAAAACGAACTACCATCACAATAATGTAATTCACTAGCATCATATCTTTAACATTAGAAGCTTATTATTACCACAATTCCGCAAGATAAGGTGAAAAAAATAAAAACACTAACTTCATAATTCTGCAAGGAAGCAACCTCATCATTCTCCCTTTCATCAGTAACTGGAACAGCACGAGCAATTGGCTATACATAAATTTGCATGCTTTCAACATAGAAACTAGAGATTCTGAGAAGAGATCTTGATATTTAGATTTGGAGGAAGGAATTGCCTATAAAGTCCTTTTTAACTTTTATCAAATAGTTTTTAGCAAGATAAACAAACACTCCACATTTGCTACACAAGTTTCCAAGCTAATTCCATATATACTACAACAAAATTCATTATCAAAAGACCTAAGCTCCGAAGAAAAAATAGAAAAGAAAGAAAAGAAAGCAGCGCCACCAGCACCAATTGCACTAGCTACATGGTGGAGTCACATTGTCATCCAATAAAGAGAAGGTATATGCATTGTGCAGCTTAGCACAAAAAGGCAATTTTTTTTTTTTTTCAAAGAAGCATAATTCTCATATTAGGTTTCCAAATTTCAAGAAACAATAGAGAGTTTTCAAAATATAAGTTACTTTATGAAGGATCCAATATTTAGCTCTAAGATCTTTTTAAAGGAAAGATCCATTGTAAAGTGCGCAAATCTCAAGAATTTCCTTCTTCTTCCTATTGTTTTTCTCTCAATAACTTTCAGATCCGTTTGGATTAAGAATTTTATTTGAAAAAAAAATTTATTTTTCTTTATATTTTTCTTCTCTATTGAATGCTATTAAAATGAAAGTTTATTTTAATATGATTAAAATTTTGAAAAAATTAAATATTAACGATGTGTAAAATTAAAATTTTATACAAAAATTTGGTATATGTTTTATTTTCTTTATCACTTTTCTTAATAACCAAACATGAAAGTTTGATAATGTGGATTCCTAATTATTTTTTCATTAATTTGCATGGAATGTAGGGGCATAAATGAATAAGATCTACTCCCAAGCTATTCAGACTTGACTTTTTCCTTAACTCAATTAAACTCAATTTACACGAATTCAAGTCAAGTTCAACTTATTCAAGCATTCTAATGAGAGTTCGAGTTTGAAAATAGTACTTAGTTGAGCTTGATCTTAAATGAACTTTTTAATTTTATTATTTTTATATCATACAAGTCATATAATATATATTTTATAACTATATATATATATATATTACTATGTGTACATATTATATATTTTTCTAGATGTGTTTAATATTAATTTATAAATTGAATCGAGTTTAAATTTTAAGAATTTGTAGTTGAGTAAAGTTCAAGTTTTATAATTTTGAGATTGATAGAGTCCAAGTAGTTTTAACCCTAAATTTATCCTAATTTATCAATTTCATTCCAAATAAAATATTATTTTAACATTTCCTAAACTCATAAACTTCAAATAAATAATTGAATTACAAAAAACCACAAATTTGGTCAATTTCCTAAATCTTACCCTAACCTAGGATTGGTACTTAAAAAACCTAATTCAAAAATCCGCTCTACTAGACTTATAGAGAAACACTCCTAGAGCCACGTGATGGTTTTAAATCGTCAGTTCGACTGAAGATTTGAAAGAAATTAAGGAGAAAGAGTGGGTTTATCTTACCCAATGAGTGGTGCCTACAATGCTCCTACGAAAAATCCACTCTAGTGAAAATGTTGGTGGTAGAGATAAGAACCTAACGGTATTTTCCGTTTTCCGATAGATCAAGTATTTGCGGAGAAAATGAGAAAAGAGAAAGAGATGGGGAAGGCGGAGGAGAGACGCGAGGAGACAGAGGGCTGGAGAGAGGCATAGAGAGATTGGAATTCCAAATTCAATTTGATAATAAGAAAGATTCTTAAAGAAGCTTTGGTATATAATATATATATATATATATATATATACATATATATAACCTTTATATCAATTAGTTTTTTCTAACTATATATACCTTTATTCTAATTAGCTTTTTTTTAACTATTCATTTTATTTGTTTAATTAATTAATTAATATTTAATTAAAACATATATCATTGAAAACATATTACACACTCATTGAGTTTCATGTTTTATCATATGAGTATGTACTAGAATTTCTATTGTACTCGCTAGTTTGGTTAAAAGTGTTTTGAGTTTTGTGGAAATTGTAATCTTTATATTATATTCACGGTTTGGGTTGTGAATCGGGGTTGAGGAGGAAATTACGCCTCTTGTAAGAAAAGCTCCGTATCAGTTATAAAAGAGCAGGGATTAGTGGAATCTTAAGTGAGTTCCTCAAGGTAAGGACATAGGTCTGATTGGCCGAACCTCATAAAAATCATATTTGCCTTTTCTCTTTCCTTAACTCTTTTTAATTACCACTTGTATTTAAATTACCTACTTATTGTGTCGGTGTGGAACATTTTAATTTTTAATTATCATACTGTTATCTTCGTCTCCGTGAAGATAAAAGTCATAAGAGTCCGTTAAATCCCAAAATCCATTTTCGTTATTTTTCCTCCATTTTCTCGGCAACCTAGCAGATATTAAAGTGCCGTTTTAAGGTCTAACGCATCGAGTAGTATCCCATCACCGCAGGACGACATTGGCTGTTCCTCTAGTCTGCGCAACCACAACGCTACTTCAATGGTGATGGCTCACAAAGCATCGAGCGACGATGAAGCGACCTCGTTGAGCCCCTACAGACCATCCAAACAGCGAAGAATCAATGACCAGAGCCGATCAGAGAACCATCGCAATCGCGATGAAGCGGAGTCGACGCCGACGGCTAGCATTAGCTCGCTGAAGAGATTGCAGGAGAGAACGATCACGGATGATGACGACGCCTCTGCGACGATCGTCGGGATCTGCACTCTGAGCAGGGATCCCACAGCCGTCGATCTCCTTCCCACCGACTCTACTGTTCATGATCGTACGGCTTGAGCTGTTGTTTCTTTTAATATCCTTCTAATCAATTGATTAATGAAATTAAAGCTCGTAAAAACAAAGAGATAGGGTTCGTTTTCGACAGTATTTATTGTTGCCGTTTTTTAATATATTCGAGTATGAGCAGATATTTATGTGTGGTCTTCGAGATTTTAACAGATTTTCTAATGAATCTAAAAACATTAATTGTGTGGTAAATTGTTAAAACACAAATTGAGTAAATGCCAAGAATTTATTATGGAATGTGTTGTTATATTTTTAATATTTTGGTAAAAAAACCTATAGGTGGGTACGTATCAGCATCAATGCTGATGCCTCATTAATGAATTATGAGTCTATAAAATTCGTGATCTTCCTAAACCGTAGGATCCATTCTAGATTTTTCAAAAGAATCCAGCTAAGTTAATGTTCTCCCGAGGATAATGGCATTGCCACACCAGGATATGGAAGCAGCACTGTTCTTCTATTCTCCGCCTGTATTTCCTCGTAGGGCTGACACCGAAACAGACGATGGAAAAAATGGCACTACAATTGGGGGTTTAAAATTTAAATCTTAGGTTTGAATTCATGTAAATTTCCCATAAATATAAAACATAAAATTATATGAAGCTTCGTGTAAATCCACACATACTCGAAGTCCATGCTTGCAAAGGCAGCGTGAGATTACTTATTGTCCCAGGAAATAGTAATCTGAGGCAAAGCCAAAATTTTTCAATCCACCTGTGAATCAGACTAGAATTGCATTGCTAAAGAACCAAAACTCCAGCAATCTTCAGAGGCACTCATCTGTCATATAACTCATGATATTCCAGGACAAGTGCCCTGTATGAGCAGAGGACTCCCTTCAACAAAATATAAATAAAGTAATAATAAAACATAGGATCCAGACTACCCAAATTTCCATTCTAGAATTTCCCAACTTTCAAATCTAAATTTTATCTTTAACTCCTCCCCGCTCCAGATATCAAGCCTGCCAGAGTGGGAACCCCTTGATTTCTCATTTCTTCCTGTGCTCGTTTCATTTCTTCAGTATCTGTCGCCAAGACAACAGATTAATATGATGAGTCTAATAGAGGAACAAAAGGCAAAACAGATTAATATCAGTCAAATTGAGGTGCAATACTAACAAATTTTATCTGCAGGATTCATCTAATACAGTAACCCAAATGTGGGGTGGTAATGGGAATAAGAATGGACATCCAACTCAAATACGACAGCCACATGGCTATCCAACAACAGTAAGATGTTTCCACGTATATCAAGTTAGTTTTTGGAGGTGGGTCAGACATAAACGTCAATTGTCTGTGTAAAAAAGAAGCATGCAGTCTAAAGATTGCTGGGGTACAAGGAACCTGCCAAGACAACGCGACTTTCACATAGGCTGTTTCTGCAACTTGAACCCATGACACCAGGTAACTATGCAGCAACCTTTCAAAGCAGTGTGACAAGGCCCTCTAGTCAGAGAAATAGAAGACTACCCATCTATTCTATATGGCAGGACATGAAATGAAATATATCAACAGACAACGACTGCAAAACCTAGGTTGCATCCATGATCACCAATTTCAGGCCTCAAATTTTGATTTTGACATAACTTGGCACAGTTTTGATTGCATTTTATCCAAATCCACACAAATCCAAATCCAAGGACAAAACTCCAATAACGCAAACATGGTATTAGAGCAGATGATTAAAACCATAGAATAAGTTTTGGCCCAGGAGTGCTGCATAAGCTGTGCTCCATTTTGAAATTGCAATTTGAGGATTAGATGGATCTGAAAATTACTTTTTAAGTCTGAGAATCAATCAAGAAGCTGCATTTTGAAGAATAGATGTTACACCTACTCCCATGATAAAATTCCCCGATTTAGTATCTAAGAAAATTCAGAAAACGACTTACAAAGAAGTAATGAGTCAGAAAATAAGAGACATTTGGAATTTATTCAGAATGATTTTTGACTTTGGAGGGATTCTCCTCAATAAGATGAGCCATTTCGGATTTTTTAAGAATAATTTTAGAATTCCAAGAATAATTGAAGGATCATTCTTAATACATTGATGACTACAAATAAATTGTCATGCTCTTATCAATAAATATATTGTCATGATGATGTCAAAGAGATCAAATCAGAAAGGTAAAAGTTCAACAGGTCAAACAGTTTCAGAGTTCACTCCACCCAGATATAGTCTGTATCATTCCATAAAATGTGAAAAAAAAATCAAATAAAAAAATGTATAGTGCAAGTTCATTGCCGACTAAGAAAATAGCACAGATCAGTAACCAAAATCCATTAATAATCATTTTTAACACCCATCATCCCCCTGGAAAAAATTTCTTGGTCACAAACACAGAACCAGAGGCACTCATCAGTTCCAATAAAATCATCTGTCTGTGCCACTTCAGATAAACTGAAAATTACTGAACTATATGTCATCATTGAGATTTGTATGCTTAACACAAAAATAGTGTATCTTGGGATGTTGCAAAATAAATATTTAAAAAAAAAAAAAAACCTCAAAAGAACTTTGTCTCAATGGTCTTGATGTGGGAACTCCTTCTAAGTGTGCAAAATATTTTTCCCCGGGGGCATCAACAACTAAAATTGACCCAAGGTGAGTCAATATGCAATTTACAACATGATTCTAGCAAAAGCCCACACCAGTGAAAAGGCTTGTAAATCAAGAAGAGTCAATTCAATGGAGCATACTAATAGCAAGTCAAAGCCTAAGAGCTACAAATAAAAGTGTCAATGTTTCTAAACAAAATATAGGCGACTTTACCAATATTCTCCATTAGTTTGGGCATAAGGAACACAACAATCAGCATGAATCCCATCATCAGACCCATCGGGCTTTTCAGGACTGACATTATGGAGAAGGGTTCCCTTATCTGTAGAAAAACAAAATAACATGGCCAACAATAAATAAAAATTCAAAACTAGAGATTATCAAGTGGGAGGGAAAAATTAGAACCAAAATAAACCTCATAATATTGCTCTTCTCTCAAAGGCTCCAAAACCAACTCAGTCAAGCCCTTCCTGTTCTCTGTCAGTGCTGCCTGAATCTTACCAGGGTTTCTGGCACTGACATCAACTCGAACCTGGAAGTATATCATAGAACACAATAAGAAGACATCTAGTATATTATAACCAAAAGAAATACATGGATAGAGTAAACTCACTGGCGAAAAGAAGTAATCAATTGCAGCAACTTCAATAAGATGAGTTCCAGCTGGCACATTATGGCTTTTAGCTTGTGTTAAGGAATCATGAATTACCTAAGAATGATAACTGGCATTTCACCCAGAAAATAAAATGGGAAGAGAAAAACAGTTTTTATTTACAAGCATTTGCTCAATGGCTTAAAAATAGGTGATTTTTAAAAAATTCAAATGCTTCAAAACACATGCAGATGTCTACTAAAATATAATGAATTATAGTTAAAAACCTAAATTATAGGCCTCATCATTTTTTTTCCATATGGCCTGATTTGCTGGGTAATGTTTTTTTCACATTTTGTGCCAAACATCAGAACAAAGATCAAGCAATCCTAGACTAAGCAGATGTACTTATGATAGAGACAGAGGAGCTTTCCTCACTTCTTTGTTGCAATCTTAACGATAGGATGTTAAGATTTGGTGTTTGGATGCTTCTGGAGTTTTTCTTAGACGTAATTTTTTTTCCGCATCTAACCCAGTCTTCTCATTGTTTTCACCTCGATAAAAGTATTTAAAAAGCTAAAATTCCTTTAAAGGTAAATGCTTTTGTGTGTAAGTCATTCATAATAGAGTTAACACCAACAATAGTTGCACGTTGGAAGACCATACACGGTTCAAGGTCTTAAATTTCGATGTCAACTAAAATTTTGAGGCTTCATAGGTATGGAAATTTCAATGTCAATTTCAATTTTGATTTTTAAAAATGATGAAAATATGCAGGAAAGCATGGAATTATTTTATGAAACTTCACAAACTACAAATAGACATAATAATGCAAGATTTGGAGCTGAAATGTTATAAATAAAATGTTGTGTATAAGGTGCAATAACTGATACAATAATGATATTAAACATTCAATTAATATGAATGAAATTCGTAAATCAGTTAAATGATATACAAATATAGGGATTTAGACATAAATGATTAAAAAATGCTGTGGCTAATATCCAAGTTTAATTTTTCATACAATTTCAAACGTCTAAATGCTATTGAATCTCAAATTTGAATCTTGAGAAAATTTTGTTCTATAGTTAAAATTTTGAGAAATTGCAAGAATTTCAAGATTTCAATAAACTTCTTTCATGGAAATTTCAACAGAAATTTTATAAGACAGAAACTGACTGCCAATTTTTTATTTCGACGGTGACAAAAGGCAGAAATTTCAACAACTTCATAGAAAAGTAACACCATGATATGGCTATTTCTTCTGATAAAAAGGATGTCCCCAGCCACAAGGCTTCCCGCTTTGTAGGGGGACGGTTATCACAGTGTGCACAGCATACTGTTTCCTTGGACTCAAACCCATGACCAACCGATTGCAAAGGAGCAACCTTACATTGATTCAAGGCCCTCCTTCACTATTTCTCCTTATGTGTGTAATATATGTCATGTCAATAAGGATCATTCCCATCTTTTTCTTCATTGCTCGAGGCTTGGTCATAGAGTGTTGGGTTTGTCCTAATTCTTCGGACACTTTTTTTCCAATTGATTAAGAGGCTTTGGTAGGCAAGAAGAACGCAAGGATTTTGTAGTGGTTTGCAGTTTTCCAGTTTTATGGGTACTTCATATCAAGAGAAATGCCTAGATTTTTTGAGATTGTGCTTCATTTATTGATTGATTGGGAACAAGATAGTTTTCTTGATGGGGTTTTCCTTAACAAGGTGTTTTGCAATGTAGTTTTGACTTTGGCCCGATTGTTACAAGAGAAGGATACAGGAAATTAACAGAAAACAATAGGAAATTAAAAGAGAACAAAAAATATATATAAAGAAAACACTCAATTAGGGTTCAATGCTCAATATTCCAATCTGCCTCTCATGGTTACATCAAGCCTTTATATAGGCTTTGTCCTAATAGTAAATAAAGAAAAATAATTTCAGAAATAATAGCAAATCCCTAATTACCATATAATTGCAAATCACTAAATGCTGAAAATTACAAATTACAAAATCAAAACTAATTATCCTAAGGTGTGACTACATGCTCCAATTCCCTTAACCTTGGTCATATATGGCCTTTTGATGTTCCTTGTCATTCTCCTTAATTGGACAAAATTCGACCTCAAATTGGGACATTTGAAAGATGACAACTTGATGGATTGCACAAAATTACAAATGAGCCATATAATCCAAAAGTTTCAAAAATAAGCAAGAATGCAAGTGGACAAACTCATTGAAGAAAAACTTACAGGAATGATAAATTCCACATACCAATCTCACTCAGCCTCGTGCACTCCATGAATGGCTTAATCTTGCAATTCCACCTTCTCAAGTTCCTTGACGGATTCTATGGCTTATATCATTATATGCCAACTTCCAAATGTCCTTTATGCCCTTGGTTCTTGTCGCTAATACGATGGGTTGCAGCTCCAGTTTTGAAACAAACTCATTAAGCATCTCCAGGTACATCTCGTCGGCTTCTCCAACAATTAAATCTTTTTAGTCAACCACATTGTGAGCTTTAACAATATTTGGCTGACTGCTATGTCCATGTCCACATATCTAAACTGGCTAGTAGTTATGTCAATAAAGTAATAATATACGTGTTCTTAATTAGTCTGCTCCAATAGGACATGGATATCTCTTCAGACCTTTAATTCAGGCACATCTCACTGGATGGATTTGAATTGGTCATTGGTCAGAAAGTTTTTTTTATTTTTTTTATTTTTTTTATTTTTTTTATTTTTTTAATATCTCTTCCTTTATTTTTTTCCTTAATATATTTTTTTAATGAAACTGAACTGGATCAAATAGCATGAAAGCTGGGTCAATCATGCTTTGACTGCAGCTTGAGTTGCGCCAGTCAACAGATTGAGTTTGGGTTTATATAAGTGGATCAAGTTATAAAAAAAGTTGGGTTGGGCTCATACAGTTTAAAGCTGGCTATGTTGTTACATGTGAGAATTGAATAAGGTTCAAAGAAGAGAAATAAGAGAATGGGGCCTTACACAGGTTAAGGATTCAGGAAGTTCTCACGTTCTATATCACATGCAGATGGAAGATGGCAGAGCCACGAATTTGCTATTGAGGAGATGCACAGCAGACACCTTGCAGTCTTGCAACTATTGCTGGTAAAGCTTCAAAGATGCTGGTGCTCTGGTTGTGGCCCATGATTGAAGAGAAAGGAGATTCCAGCAGATGATTTGAAATTCAACAAGAAAGATCTGCTGGTTGGGCTTCTCCTCGAGGGCAAAGCTGGTGGTGATGCAGCAGCAGCAGCTTTTTTTTTCCCTGCTATCTGCCACCTCTGCTTTGTTCTCAGCGGCCACCAGTGACAATGTTTTTTTTTTTTTTTTTTTTTAAACCGCTTACTGTCTTCTCCTGTCCTCACCCACAGCACAGCAAATAAAATAGGTCCTCAGTATGTGATGTATTATTTGGTGATTGGTGTTTCAATGTAGTTGTTTGAAGGAGAGGAATCAGAGTTTGGATGTGTTAATGAATGAAGATTGGGGCTCAGCTAGGGATTGGGAAGAGGTATTAATATATGAATGATGGATGGGAAGGTTTTTGAGTAGCTGCTGCTTGGGCAGTGACCAGATGACAAGATCCGCATAAATGGCTCAGGGGAATGATGGCAGCTGGTCTGAGATGGTGGAATACATAGGTGACTGGTGACCATGATTAGTGGCAGTGATGAAGCTGTGATGAGGGATCAAAATGAGGCTCTGATGCCAAATTGATGCAGGACCAATTGGCAGTTGGCACAAGAGAAGGATGCAGGAAACAAAGAGGAAAAAAAAAGAAATAGAGTTGAAAAAATGAAGATAAACTCAATTAGCATTAGTGCTTAATATTCCAATTTGTCTCTCATGGTTACACATCAAGCCTTCATCCCTAAGTAAGGAAACATAATTTAGGAAATAAGACAAACCCTAAAATTGCATATCACTAAATGCTAAAAATTACAAAATTAAATCTAATTATCCTAAATTATTTAAAAATATGTTTAAAGACAAAGATCTCCAAATTCCTTAATCTTGCTCAAATGTGACTCCTGATGTCAGAGTTTCTTAAAATATTCAGTGCAATTGGTTGGCCTTGTTAGCCTGATTTTTATCCTTTTTTTATCTTTTTTATCAGCAAAGAGCATTATATTAGAAAGAGGCATTAAGGGGATGTGACCCAAGTACAAAGGAAAACGGCAAAAGAGAAACATCTCTAACAGTAAAGCCTCAAGAAAATCATGGATCACAGAGGGGTCCCTTCCAACCAGCCCATAATGTCAACTAGAGATCATAGCGAACCCACTGGTCCATGACAGACTGAAATAGGAGAAAAGTTCCTTTAAAGGCTCTTCCATTCCTTTTTCTCCACACTGCCCAAAAATTAGCTAGGAGGGTAATCGAGAGGGATCTTCTTCCTTCTTTATTTGATCTGGTCCCTTTCCAAGCCCACAGCTCATCTTCCACGGTAGCTGAAGTGACTCACTTCTGATTTATGATGGAGATGGCTAAGTTTCAAAATTTCTTGGTCAATGAACAATGCAGGATGTGATCAAACAATTCATCCTGCTCCAGGCATAAAAAGCATCTATTGACAAGAGAAAAAACCTTTTTCCCTGAAGATTGTACATGGTACTGATTCTTCCAAGAGTAGTTTCCCATGTGAAAAAGGCAAACCTTGAAGGAACTGCCATATTCCAGATCAGCTTCCAAAGTGCTGCTCTCAGCTTGGGAACTAAGGTATTTGTAGAAAGAGCTGACGGTGAAGTTCGCATCTTTGCTAAAAAATCCCATTTGATCTCCTCAGAATTAGCCTGACAATGATTTTTATAGACTGCTGAAAAAATATGTAAGAGTATCAAGTTCCCAATCAAAAGCATTCCTAGTCATGGGAATATCCCAAACAATCCCTTGACTAGTGCTCGAAGCTCTCTCTCATTGCCATTGCTGTGCTATGGAAGCCTCAAAGCTTGAACCTCTCTCTAGCCTGATTTTTATCTTTTCATATTGTATTTGCCTAGAGAATTTTCCATCCTCTATGTATATTCTTTAACCTTAATAAATTTCTTTTTCCATCCAAAAAACATTCCCAAAGAGCTTGTGAACTTCATACTTTAGAATAGCTCCCATGACAATGAAAATGTTACACTGACAAGAGACTTAAATTTCAATAAGTTACCTTCAATCCATCAGAACGATACTGTGATGGAGCTTCTTGTAGGATTGTTGACCATAGGGATATCCACAGAAAATGGTGGCTCATGATGCATAGCTGCTAGAATCCATTGTTCTCAAACCTATTATAAGGGCTTACTTCCATGTAGGGGCAGGTCTAGGATGAGGGCAGGCAATAATGGCACTTGCCCCACTGTCCCACCTAGTATACGTGTTTGCTCGTGCATATGTGCGTCTTGCCTCCATTGGCCCTTCCAATTTATGTTTGTCAGATAAATAAATTTTAAGTGTCATGTTATTTTCAAAATTATAAAAATTATAGTCTCCTAAAATTTTCAATTTTCTTCTATCAATTTCAAGTGTCATGTTATTTTTAAAATTTACAAAAATTAAAGTCTCCTAAAATTTTCAATTTACTTTTATCTTCCAAAATTCTGCCCCCATTCTTCATTGAGCCATTAACAAAGTGCTGCCCATTGAGCCAAAAATAAAGTTGAACCAACAATCTTTGATTGTGATGCTGGACAGTACAAATAAAGGAAGAGAGAGAACAAAGAAAGGACATGAAAGAGGAGAGGAGAGGAGGAAGAAGAAAAGAAGTTATTGTACGTTATAGGGAGAGGAGAAAATGCAAGGAAATTCTGTTGATAATTGATCCCGGAATACAACTACAAAATGTGTGTATACCTATAGTTAACTAGAACTAAAATTACAAATTAACCCTAACATAACATAAAAATACACTACAAACAAAGTCTAATACATGCATCTTAATTCCGTAAATCTAGGCCTGAAATATGTATGCCAAATAAGAAAACGGCGACGACAGTTCTCCATCATACTCCCCCAAATAAAGGGAACTTGACCCCAAAGAGCGCGACTGTAAATACCACTCTAGCAGCTGGGGAACACTCACACGAACATCGTCCACAGTAAGCTATGTAGCATACAAAGCATCCACCACATTGGAAATACGGCTAATGTTCATATGATCAACCAAATGAAGCAAGTATGCATTAGGTCAAAGAAGTATGGAGAATGGGCTCCTCCTGTGACTTCTTGTTCCCAAATTACTTCAGTGTGAGCTTAGAATGTGTTCTTTCGCTTGGACATACACATCACAATAGACCTTATCCCTATAGTCCCCTAATTGGATGGGCACCAAACATCTCTTTGACTCGCAAAGTGGATCTGTTAACTCATGCTACGCTAGAGGCCTAGGGATGTGGTTCTAGTTTAATGTTCAACCTAACCAAAACAGCCTAAAGACACATCATTTATACCACTACATCCACAACTGCATTGATCTCTAACTTGCAAGATCTATCATGACATCTAATGAAAGGATTGAAAATAGTGGTCCTCCTCTGGTCCAAGGTTTTTAAAATATAGATCCTACATGGGACAGCTAGAAGTGTTAGCAGGATACCAGGATCCAATCAAGGATCATAAGATTCAATCCTACTAACAATAGAAAATCAATATTTTTTTTATAGAAAAAGAAATTCATTAACAAATGATACGAGCAATAGTAAAATCAATATAAAAAAGCATCAATATGCTATTTTCATAAATTTAATTTTCAAGTAACTAATAGTGTCCAAGACTATTAAAACAACAAGTAGCTTATATGCTAGAGACCTCGTGTAACTAAAAGTGTTCAAATTGTAGCATTCCTAAACCAAGCTCAAAATGAAAAAAGACTAAATACATATAGAAGCAAAAGAAACATATTTTTTTAACATGAAATATCAAAAAACAACTATACAGCATAAACATTTAAGATCTTTTTTAAAAAGACCCGCCGGGGGGGGGGGGGGGGGGGGGAGAGGAGGGGACGAACAAATAATGCCACTCTGCAATGTAGCTTATATGCTAGAGCCCTCATAGAACTAGAAGTGTTCAAATTGTAGCGTTCCTAAACCAAATGGCTCATAATGGAAAAGGCATAAATACTTATAGAAGAAAAAATAAAACATATTTTTTTAACACAAAATATCAACAAACAACTATACGGCATGAACACCTAAGATATTTAAAAAAAGGGGGTGGTTCAAATAATGCAACTTTGCAATGTTTATGTAATTTTCTGTTTAGATCAAGTGTTGTTATTTAAGGGCACTAGGGGCCTTCCTGTAATTTCTGAATTCTGGGGTTTATTTTGGTCAAATTTGCTTTTGGGGTTTATTTTGTAATATTCAAGGGTACTTCCGTCATGGGAGGGGCTTTAGATGAAAAGTAGTTTTTTAAAGGGATTATGTGCAAAATCAGAGTTGGATTCTCTTGGAAGCCTCAAAGTTGGTATGAGTCCGAGCCTTCTACTTCTCTAGGCAATTTTTGGCTTTTGCCACAGAGAAGGTTTCTCTATAGAGCACAATAGCTCCAGATCAACAAAGGTTCTGAAAATTTGGAAGTGCTTGGGCTTCGACTTTTGAGGATTCAACCCTGCAATGGCTTTCAATCCCTCTATAGCTTCTAAAAGCAAGAGGCCATGAAAAAGCCACCGTTACTCTTCGATTCCAGTACAAATCATTGCCAAAATCAAGTAGTTGTTTAGATCTAGCATAGACATGAGGTGCTTACATCTGTAACTTAAAATAGATGTTGATTTAGCCTTGGGCTTGATATTTCCTAATTGTTTTCTTAATTCCCTGCATAGTGTCATCTTGTATTGGGTACTACACAAAGGATAAAGTGGGGTTGTGCCTAGAAATAGCCCTATTTGCTGGACTAATTCACAACAATAATAAAAGGGCACCTGGTTCCCAGAGTTCCCACGTATATAGGGTTCAGGGAAGGGGCAGACCATGATGGGTCCATAGTAGCAAAAGGTTGTTTCCACGCCTCGAGCCCGAGACCTCCAAGTTACACAGCAACAACTTTATGTTGTGCCTAAGCTCCCCTTCAAAACTCAAAACAATTATATTTTATTATTTTTGAAGATTCAGTTGTTATTTGAGTCAGCTCCACCTATGATACACTCAATGTCCTAAATCATTTCACACCTAGTGGGTCCCAAGCCCGAGAAAAGAACAAGGGTTACATTACATAGCTAACAGCTAGCATAAAACTTGACAAATTTCTATGATATGTATCCTTACCAGTTACGTGTTGGGGCATCCCCTACAAGCGATATGTAGCACTTATACCATCTAGGTGTAATGAAAAATGGAAGAGGGTCGGCTAGGTCATCACCTTGAACAAATGGTTCATGACTAGAATCGAAATTAGATGCACTAGAATAAAAAATGGAATGAAAAATTCCCCTCTTACGTTTGGTCTAACATAAAAGTGAAATAAGAATTGAGTTATAGTGTTCGGCACATGCAAACATTAGAATTGGAATCGATCTAATTTGTCAATAAAAACACTATATAATATAAAACCTTATGTAATTTAATATAAAATAATAATATCATAAATTAATAATTATTATATAATAATTAATTAATATTAATATCATTATCATTATTTTATTTGTTATACTTTGCATGTTACATTTATATTTTTTTTATCATTCTATTTTGCTATAAATGTGTTAATATTACCTTTTTTCTTATATTTAATAATAAGAATAATTTATTATTATGTAATTTATCTAATATACGAATAATAATACACGATATTATATTATTATAATGCAACTTATTATTTAATTTAAAAATATAATATAATGAAAATAACCATGCCATAATATTAGCATTATATTTTTTATGATGCAATACAATACATATTATTAATATTTATTATATATTTACAATTAATTATAGTAATAATAATGCATAATATTTTATTTTTTATTTTAAGGTTCATTTGATAATTTACCAAAATTAATAATAATCATAACGATGAGGATGATGATATTTTATATTTATAATTTTTAAAAGCTTGATATACATTATTGGTTCACAACCCAACAACTTAAGCTTTTAGGTAAGTGGTAATCTAATATCCTATCAGAGTTGGTTACTAGGAGATCCCGAGTCTTGTTGCCCACATTTATTTTGTGGTGTTTAAAAGTTATTTTATTTCTTGTAATGGGTGTTATTTATCTATTGTTTGTCTCTCCACGTGTTGTCGGGCTGCATGTGCGGGGGATTGTTAAAACTTAATATACATTGTTGGCTCACAACCTAATAGTCTAAACTTTTAGGTAAAGTGATAATCTAACAATAATGATGATGATTAAAATTAAATTTTATTAGTATATTTTTATATTTAAAATATATTTAATATCATAATATTCGTATATTATTTTTTCAATTTGTGCAATATATATTATAAATACATAATAATATCATATAATTTTAAATTATAATAGAACATATTGTATTATATATATATATATATATATGAATATGTAAATACTTGTATATTTATGCGTATGTGTACATAAATCTAAATTCATAAATGTGTGTGTGTGTGTGTGTGTGTGTGTCATATATATAGGGGTTGATATTGTATTTATAAATTTTTTTATAATTCCAATAGGAATAAAATTTTGATTCTAGAGTAAGAAGTGGGAATCAAAAAGAGGGCTAAAGGGACAATCTGATTCCTCCATGAATGGAAATCGGAATGAAATTTTGGTAAACCAAACGCTAAGAATTAGAATCGTCAAAATCAACCAATTTGATTCTGATTCACAGAGTTGATACCTAATTCCCAAACAACACTTTTGAGGATTCTGTTGTTATTTGAGTCAGCTCTATCTATGATGCACTCAATGTCTTAAAGCTTTTCACATATAATTGGTCCAACTCCGAGTAAAGGAGGGTTGCATCTGCTGGAAGTGGCTCACCATGTTAGCGACCAAATACACAAGGGCAGTGTCAAATATGCAAGGAAATAACCAAAATGAGAATGCTAAGGTGAATCAGTGGTATAACGTTAAAAGATAAAATTAAGGACAAACATATTTGTGGTAAGTTAGGTGTAGCACCTATAGAAGATAAGATCAGGGAGGGGCAGCTCAGATGGTTTAGGCACATGCAAAGTAAGCCAAATAGCACACCAATGAGGAGGAATGAGCTAGTTATTGTTAGTGATAGTAAAAGGATTTAATAGCTCTTAAATTGTCGGAGAAAATTGTCCACAATCATGTAAATTGGACAAAAAAGGATTCATGTAGCTGCCCTCACCTGGTGGGACTTAAGACTTGGTTTATTGTTGCTGTTTTAGTTGTTATTTGACTCAACCAAGGTTGTTAAAGTACTATTCTCAAACCTCCGTCTTTCTTTGTGAATTTTTCTTCTATTTCAACACCTATTTGCACCAAATTCGTATTATGGCAAGTTTGATCTCATGGGTTCATGGCAACAAGGGGTGGAAGAAGAAATTATGGCAGATGTGTGACTATTGAGCAGTTTGGAGAGTTGCAGGAACAAGCTAAATAACCTACTCAATTATTCAGCTTGCTACACAAGCTATGGGTAATCAAGACCACCAAAATGGTGATAATGGATCTGATCATGTTAGAGGAACAAGAGATTAAAATCAATCAGCAATCTAAGGCCGAAATTGACAGCTCTAGTGATGCAAGGAGTTTTGAAAATGAAAGGTCTGCACAACAAAACAAAAGGCCTTCACAAGAAGATTGCATTGTACGTGCTCTACAAAAGACCAATGGGTAGAACCCTTCTTCTTTAAGATTGGTTAGATTGCTCATTGCAGGGTTATTTCACCACTTCCCACTTCAATAGGTGGAATTCAAATGTCTCCTTGGTGCTACCCAAAGAAATATTGATGGATATTCTCTAATTTTCTTGCCACCAGGCAAAAAATACAGAGGTTGGAAGGAGTACCCCTGAAGAGAGTGAACCTACCTCCCTTGGATAAGTAATTCCCTTTCCATCCCATGAGTTTTTTCTAAACTCTCCACAAATAAGTGTTAGATGCCTTCATCCTTGAATTTTGCGCCTAGTAGAAGACTAATATACAACAGAAGCCTTCCAACCATGCACCCTAAAGCCCCGACTAAAAGTTTCTCATCAGCTTCCTCTCCAATGGGAATAAGCTTGTCTCTCCCAATATTAACCTTCAAACCAAATACTACTACAAAGCATTAAAGAATGGTCCTCAAATCATCTATTCCTCTAGTGGCCTCCTCTCTTAGTGTCAAACTAATCCTTCCTAATCTATTGCAATTTTGCCTCAAAATCCCAAATTTCTTGTCTCTCACAATTATTAAAATTTTTCGCTCTTTTATTGAAATACTAAGCATCCTTTTGGGACACATTTGAGTTTTTTTTTTTTTTCCTAGTATAATATTAGTTGCAAGCTAATCTTCAACAACTTGGTTGAGAAGTCACATCCTCATAATTTGAGATTGATTTTAAACCTAGGACCATTTTATGAGTAAGTTGTTAATGCTTTCAATAAAAATAATTTTTATATTGACAATCACTTCCAAACTAAGAGGTTGTATGCAAGTATAAAAATGGTTTTGTATGATAAAATTATTTTTACTTCAAGGTGTCCCAATGCTAGTTAATGAAAACTAAATGAAAGAAAGAGATTTGAAATAGCGAGCATCACTTGAATGTCAAAGGCATTCTAAAAGAACTTCAGTATTCATATTTGTTTTAAATGCTTATTATTTCGGTTAATAATATGATATGAGTTTAATTATATTGTGATATAAATGAACATTATGAATTTTAAAAATAATTAAATATATTCTAAGTGAGCCCCTGTGAAAGAAAACCTTGGATTTGTTCCTGGCCATGTGGTTTGGCAGATAGAAGGTCATGAATCCTACAAATTGTACCATGACTAGATTTAGCTCACGACACATCACTCCAAGTAGCACTTTCAAACATTCATTGGAAGTAGGCAATGGCTTCTAATTTGATTAGTTAGGCTATCTGGAATTGGAAACAATAATAAATACGTCTACTCATTCAAACCTAAACCCTTATTCTACTTTGTATGCTTTCTAGATTCAAAGGGTAGCTATTAGATCACAAATAAAGTTACTCTAAGGCTAAGAGGCTCAACTTCCCAAGATCTCCGATTGATGGGGAAGTTTAGCACCTCAATGTGAACTCTTCTACACATGGGATTTAGCATGATCCAAGATCAAGTGACAAATAATTTCACCTCATCAATATTCATATTGTGAATGTTCAGAATTTATACAGTGCAAGATACACCTTTTGGTAAAACACGTGCATATATAGCAATCCATAGATTTATCTCTCTCTTCCTTTATTGCAAATTTCTTCAAGATAGCATAAACTACATTCCTACCTAACCCCAAAATTCTATGTGGATGATTACTCATTGTCTAAAAAAAAAACAGATTATATTTTAGGGATGTTAGAGAAGATAGTCTAATAAAAAGTCAAACAAGTCGAGATTAAGTCCTAGATTTCATAGAGGATTAAAATTAATGTGTCTCAATTCAAGAATAACATGGCTAGAAATCCAATATTTTTATAATAAACACAATTACAGTCTCATGCCTCCAACTACATACAATAATGACTTTGGTGGGGCTAGGTCTAGCCTAGACATGTTTGTCTAAGCCTCACATAGCAATGTTTCCAAGCAAATAAGGGCTCCTATAGCCATGCCTAGGAGGTTTTCCATAAACTCATCTCCACTCCTACCTTTCTTTTGCCCAAGAGGAAAAAAAAAGGAAGTACAAATAAGTAAAGAATCATAAAATGAGTAGAGGGTGGCGGAGTTTTACCATTCAAGGGAAGTATGTCAAATGAGAAATGAATCAGTTTCAAAGAAATCTAATGCAAAAGGAAACAATAGTAGGATACAATGAAAAATATCCATCTGGCCTGAGAAAGGTGACCCTTTGGCCACCATTGAGTATAACTTTAGCATTTGATAGTTTTGCAAGAAAACCAAACCCTTTTTCCCCAGTACCTGCCAAATCAAGTCATCAATAATAAAGAAATAGTGAATAAGTAACAAGTTATAACTTCATTTCACTGAAGTTCACTACGAAGAAAGACAAGCTAGGAGCAATAAATTTGCAAAGAAACATGCAATGAATAGTTGTACACTTGTACATCACAACAAGACACAACATTAAAAGTTTCAGCCAATGAAGAATGACTACCTAACAAAGAAGACAAGTTTCTAGCTCTCTCTCTCTCTCTCTCTCTCTCTCTCTCTCTCTCTCTCTCTCACACACACACACACACACACAGACACATTTATAATAAAAGACGAAAAATAAAGCAAGCTTCATTCTATGAGCCATATTTCCATGAAAACCAAAACAAAGTGCCTCAATCTCATAAGATGACAAATGGACTGATTCAAACCTACTAACATAAGCTATACACCTTCTCACAAAACTCAGTTGAATTAACTATGAACACAATTAAGTAGTTGAATTAAATGCAAGCTAAATTCATATACAAATTAAGCCTTCTTTAAAAAGAATTTCAACCAAATTTGGGTACAGATACAGATTGAATAATAGTCAATACGCCTCCCTAAAAAATACAAATTAAGAACCTAAGAATAAAATAATCTCACATAAAAGAAAGGAACAAAATTAATCAAGTTTCAAGTACAAACACCATAACATGTATTCACGCACCCCAAACTACAGCATTTTAAGAATGAATTATGTTTAAGTACAAAAATTAAACCGAAAAAAACAATGAGAAAAGCAACAAAGACATACTCCCGATCTTCACCCGACCATTTATAGCGTAACCATCACTACTCCTGCAGAAGTAAAATTAAAAAAAAATTAAAAAAATGATGTCAAAACTCCTGTAACCTTCCATCGAATTGCATAGGGAACAGAGGGAAAGAGTAAAATAAAATTTGAACATTATTGGGCATCAAACGTAGAATCTCAACTAATTGAACTGTTTAAAGAAAACTCAAAATTCCGCCAGTTAATGAAATATCAAACGCTCAAACTTCTAATTTTTTTTTTTTCCTGCATTTTCTCACTATCCAAACAAATAATCGTTGACAAACATAGATTTGAAATACATGATTAAGTTTTTGGAACAACCATGTATAGGGAGAGAGAAATAGAAAGCGTACGGAGATGAAACTGCCAGAACCGAAGGAAGAAAAAAGCAGAAGAAATGCAGAAGTGAGGCGAAAAGGATCTGTTTTGCTCCGTTGATTGTTACCATGGAAACGAATTGGCAGAATCAGATATTAGAAACCTCAAGAACTCTCTCTATCTGCGCTCGTTAATCGTTGCTTTCGTTTGGGAGTCCGAATCAACGAGTGAATGAGCACGGGCCGGCCCGTAGACAAGGTTGCGGTTCAAAATTTACGAGTTCTCGGCGTAGGACGGTTCAGAAATAAATGGGATGTTTGGGGTAATATGGTCGTTGTAAATTTGTAAGAAAAAAATTTTGATGCATAAAAAAATTAAAATGCTAAAATAGAATGCATTGAGTTTAAAATATAATAGATAAAGTGGCAAAAACTTAGTCGTAAAACAGATGTTCGCATGTCATAAGTTTAACTTGTTCAGAGCATTATATTTGCATGTAACCGCTTGTCTTGTGTGTAAGGGATGGGTAATAATAATGTAAAAGTAATATGACTTATATAATTTGAGTATGTTTATATTTTAGTAAAAGTCGAGAATGACGCCTCAATCATTTTAATGTTTACTAATGTGAGATTTAAAATAGCATATAAAACTCTTAAGGAAAAGGTGAGTGTTAATCAGTTTTGTAAAATTAGTTTTGTAAACGTGTTTAACCTATTTGTCTCCCTTACTAAACATATGTTACCTACGAAGGTGTCAATGAAATATACTAATTCATTATTTAGCATGTATTGGTCATTTTCTTACATAAATTGCTTACTGCTTTTGTTTACTTTTTATTCAACTGTTGTGAATGTCTTCATATGGTAAAGCACGGTATACTTTGACTAACTAGTAAAAACTAAGGATGCTCTACTTAGTATTACACGACCCTTCACAAGGTGTGAATTGTTTGTCTCATGACAACTGGCATCAAGGCTTACGGTTATATTTTTAATTAAATGTCCAAAATTGTGCAATATTTTAATAAAATGCCAAAATCATCATTCTTGAACTTTATTACACTATTTATGAAGTTTTGGTAATTTTTTTTGTCGCAGGAAAATTCCCGGGAATCAAAACCGATACCTGTTCGTATTTCGTGCATAACTTTTCCATATGAGCTCCGATCGAGATGATTCAAATTTCTAGAGAAAGAGGAAAAGATAATCTACAACTTTTGTGTTTTGCGTTTTATGAGATACGGGCTCCAGAAGAGCAGAATTTGTAATGAATAGAGAACAAAAAAATATAATAATTCGGGTCCTCTAAACGGGTCAGGTCTCCTATCCGGGTCCTAGGGCTGTGTTCCCCTCTCCCCTTTTTATTTTCTTTTTTTTCCCCTTTCTCTTCCCAGTTGGGCGCTGCCCCAGCCGCACCCTTATCTTCCTCTCTTCTTCTTCTTCCTCTTCTTCTCTTGTTCTTCTTTTCTTCTTGCTTGTTATCTCCTTCTTAGGCCTTGTTTCCTCTTTGCTTTATTTTATGTCTCTCTTTCTTCTTCTTCTTCTCTTCCCCTGTCCCTTCTCTTTTCCTTAGTTTTTCTCTGCCCTTTCTTTTGCCCATTCTCCCGTTGTATTCCTCTATTTATTTTTTTTTCTCCTCTACTCTCTCTTATTTCCAGCTTGCCAACTTTCAGCTCTTTCTTTTCTTTCCCTCTCCTCTTCTCTCCCTTATTCTCTTCTCTCTGTTCCAACACAGCAGAACTAGCACCTACGGCCAGCCTTCCAGCCGTGGCAGCCCCTGTTCCAGCAGCTCCTGCATGACACCGGCAGCAACTCTCTGCTGCAACAGCTATAGCAGACCATAGCAGCAGCATAGCACAGCAACACAGCCTCTAACAGCAGCCCGGACCTCCAGCTCCTCCACAGCAGACCCGAAGCACTCCACGGCAGCCATGCTCTGTTTTTCCTCTCTCTCCCTCTATTTTATTTTAGTTTATTATTTGTTTGGTTGTTCCTATTTCTTCCATTCTCCTTCAATGTTTAGTTGTTTTCTTTTATTCCAAGTAAAGTTTAAGTCAAATTGTTATTGTTTAGGGAATTTAAATTCTTTGTTTTATTGAGTATTATGTTTCCATTAAAGTTATTTTTTTGTTGGTTTTGTTTTTTTTATGTTTGAGTATGTTAAGTTTGATTTCTTGAATAAAATACAAAAAGGAAAAAAAATTGTCTTTATTTTAGAAAGTAATTTAGTGCCTTTCTTTCGTAAAATTTGATTTTTGATTGAAGTTCGGCTTAATTTAGGTTCGATTTTTATTAGAGTTTATGTTTTTATTTATCGTATTCTGTTATCGGTTAAATTATTAATAGTTTATTTTAGTTCGAGTTTTTAATTTGTGTTAAAGGTTCGGTTTTTATTGCGCGTGTGTGTGTTTGGTTTAGCTTCTATAGTGTGTTTTTAATTCCATGTTCTAAGTTACCATACTTAATTAACGCGTGTTTTGATGTTTCCTTAAGTAGGTTAGGGTTTTCCGTTTTTATTCTTTAGTTCAATACATGTTAGTTTTAGGACTTTAATTTGCGTGCTATTTAAGTTGTTAAAAGTAAAATCAAACAATTTTGAAAATCCGAATCTGAACCAAGTTCAGTGCATTTTTAATTTTGATTGGAAGAACGTAAAATCTGAGATTAAACGCATTCCCTGAGGAGACGATCTAACCCTTGGGCTTAATATTACACGACGTAACTCCTATACTTGGGATAGCTTCCGAGCTGCTCATTTTTCAAGTGAGTCATCCATAGCGATCGATAAACATGTAAACCGCATTGATTCATTGGAGGGATCACAAAATCATTAGCAAGATTCTATAGTGGAGATGTTAGAGAACTTTTATGCTACAATAGAAGCTTTGCAGATTCAAATAAGTGATATGAATGTCAAGATGAACCTAATGGTTCATGTTATAGGAAATTCTAGCTCAATGGGGATGGAGTATGAAATAACAAAGATGCTAGAACCCTGAACATATGGGGGGTGCTTGTGGTGCTAAGTAATTTGAGAAGTTCTTATTTTACATGGAACAATACTTTCGTGCGATGAGAGGAGACAAAAGTATCCATGGCAATAAGGTACTTGAGTGGTGACACTAAACTGTGATGGTGTACCAAATACAATGAGACAGAGAATGGATATTGTGTAATTGACTGTTAGACATACTTGAAAAGAGATCTCAAGGCCCAATTCTTTTTTGAGAATTTTGGGTACAATATTCAACAAAAACTGCAAGACCACAAGTACATGAGAACAATCAGGGATTAGTGAAACAATTTTTTACTTTGATATTGGATATCTGAGACATGTTAGCGAAAGACAACTTGTGCTACTTTCTTGAAGGTTGGAATTGTGGACAAAGGTCGAACTTCATCAACAAAGAGTTCAAGACTTGCGTACCACACAAGCTATAACAAAATGCTTAACTAACTACATTGAAAAGAGTTCCACAATGTCCAAAGAGAGTAACATAGGTCGATATAATGTGTTAGTTTTACTATAATCCCAAGAGGGGGGTGAATTGGTATTTTCAAATTTATCCCCTAGGTCAATCCACTAACAGCAGTATTAGACAAGCCTAAGGTCAATCTAATGCGTATAATATAAATCAGTATATACTTTTAGAAGAAATTTAACTGAACTAGAAATTTAACCAAACATGTACAATAAAGCAGTAAAGAGCACAACATAAAAAATGTTATTAAAGTTCGGCAAACTGCCTATGTCCCCGCCTTGGCTAACAAGCACAAGGATTACACTATAAGCTCACTTAGCGGGTGGAGCAGCACATAAAACAACTAGGTCGATTAGTATAGAGCTGACCTCAACTTTTACATACAATCCTTCTCGGACTCAATTACTGCCCCCTCAGGCCATGCTTGGAATACAAAAGTATAATAAGCTAGGTACAATGATTAGGCTTCTCAATCAAGCAGATATGTACCAAATGTAATCAATCAACCACACATTAACAGTATAGGAAATTGTAAGCTCGGTGATGTGATTTTGTGCAAGCAAACACTCAGCAAAGTATGATCACAAATATGCTCAAGAGTATTCTAACAAGCTATTTCTTTGAGACAAAGTATAACAAATTTGAGTAATAGATTAGGGTTTCAAATATGCTGCAAACAATATTCAAACTAACTCAAAATATTTTCTTCAATGAAATAATCACAAGAGTTGTTTGAAGAATATAGCTTGTAAAATATTTTGCACACAAAAATTATAACTATAGGAATCTTGTAGTGACAATGCAAAGATCCACAAGCTACTAAGTTTTCCTAACACAAGATTTATCAAATTTAAATTTGTGGGTAAACTCTTTGCTTAACTCTCCAAAATCAATAACAATCAACAACCAAAGTATTGAGAGTATTAAACAATCTATAACAAAGAATTAACACAATAAGAACTCTCACAATACTAGGATTAATAAAAGGAATGAGCATATGTGAGGATTTGAAGTAGAATGGGCAAAATAAGCTTTTTGAGTTTGAGAGGATTTTTTATTAATGATTTCAATAATCTTATGTTAATCTTCACAAATGAGACCTTATTTGTAGAAGTAGGCCAAATTATAACTATTAAGGACTCATAGGGCATTATTAAAATTGTTTAAAAACCATTTAGAAGAAAAAAAACCCTATTTAACTAATTTGAACCTCAGTAAAAAATAAACAACCCGAAAGTTTTCAGGTAGCTAAACCACGGTTCGGTCGCCCAAACAGACTCAGTTCAAAAAGTCACTTTTGAACGTTTGGGTCTCGGAATCAAGGCTCGGTTGGCCGAACCAAGGCGATTTCAAATCTGTCCGTGTTTTGGCTGCCTGGTCTATAATTCGGTTAATTGAACTCATGTGTTTGATCGCCCAAGGCCATTTTGAACTAAATGTTCGGTTGGTTGAGTTGGTGGAAAATGTCAGCTCAGCGGTTCGGTCGACTGTGGACGGTATGTGAAATTTATTTCGCTTTGTCAAACTCTAGTAACATGTTGACCGATCCACAGTTCGGGTGCCCGAGGTGTTTTCAACACAACGAGTTCGATTGCCCGACCTCTCACAAATTTGCCTATTTAGTCCAATTCATTTCAATTCTTTCCCCTAATAATGTAAGTGATTATGGAGACTATTTTGTGCATTTGTGTAAGGACTTAAGGTCTTTTTAAGGTCTATGAGCTTACAACAAACCTATATGTATGATATGCAAAGATTATTATAGACCTTTTTCCTATAATTACTATTACATACCCGAATTGAATAATAATATAAATTACAACATAAAATAATCTTCACAGTCTTCAGGCTTTACTTCATGTGCCATCAATTTATCTGCTAATATAAACCTGCACACAAACTAGATAGCCATCAAATGATTGAGTATTTGTCACTATCAAAACCAGGTATGACCTATGAGGTCAACATTCTCTCCCTTTTTGATGATGACAAATACACCATGCAAAAAGTGGGTATAACCTTGAAAGTCTCCCCCTAACAATATGCATAATGTTAAAGATTTATTAATACAAACATTTTTTTTTAAAGTACGGCCCAATTTTTTCCTCTTCTCTCCTTCTCCTCCTTTTGGCAATAGCAAAAAAGGCTATGAAACATATAAAACATATAGTCATAGGTTTTGGGTATGATGCATTAATATACAAGATAGATTTGAATAATTTTTAGAAATTTCGTTAGCATGCCGTTTGAAAATAGGACATTTTCCCAAAAATACCTGTATAAAAATGACATGTTTTGAGTTTTAAAAATTAACAGTTTATCCAAAACTACTTAATCCAAACAGTCCAGTATGATCAAGACATAAAACATAAATACAGTCATCATAATACAATAGATATGAAGATTATGCATTTCAAAACACAACCATATTCATAAAGTATAAACCAATGAAAGATTTAAAGTGGTATCAATTGTTATATCAATTGTTAGACTTAAAATTGTTAGAAAGCTCCCCCTAAGTTCAAGCAATCTATCAAATATCTGGGATGCATCCCTACTGTGCATTAGACCTAGCTAACATCTAATCTATATGAACCTATCTTCTGAAAGTGGTTTAGTGAAAATATCTGCCCACTGCTCATTTGTATACATAAACTCAAGTGTCACATCTCCTTTCTGCACATGATCACAAAGGAAATAATGTCTAATCTCAATATGTTTAGTTCATGAATGTGAGATAGGATTCTTTGAGATATTGATTGCACTAGTATTATCACATTTAATTGGTACTGTATCATAGTGCAACCCAAAATTCACAAGTTGTTGTTTCATATATAGAGTTTGAGCACAACAACTACCATCCGCAATATATTATGCTCCAGCTGTGGATAAGGCAACTAAGTTCTGTTTCTTGGAGAACCAAGAAACTAGAGATTGTCCTAAATAGTAACAAGTGCCTCTAGTACTCTTCCTATCAACCTTACTATCGACAAAGTCAGCATCAGTGTAACTAACAATCTCAAATGTCGTAAGCTTAGGATACCATAATCCTAACTCTATGGTTCCAACTAGATACCTAAGGATTCATTTTACTGCTAATAGATGAGATTCCTTAGGAGCTGCCTGAAACCTAGCACATATACACACAATAAACATAATATCAGGCCTACTAGCTGTAAGATATAGAAGACTCCCAATCATGTCATGATACAATTTTAAATCAACAGGGATTCTTTACTCATCTTTATCAAGTTTGATGGAAAAACTCATAGGAGTACCAAGAATTTTACCATCTTCCATATTAAATTTTTTTAGCAAGTCCCTGACATATTTAGATTGACATATAAAAGTTCCATTTTTAACTTGTTTAATTTGCATCCCTACAAAGAAACTAAGTTTGTCCATCATGCTCATTTCAAATTCACTTTGCATGCATTTGGCAAACTCATTACACAACTCATCATTAGTGACTCCAAAAATGATACCATCAACATAAATTTAAACAATAAGCATATCATCATTTTTGGATTGGATGAAAAGTGTAGTGTCAATTTTGCCACGAGTCAACTCACTTTCTAGTAGAAAACCACTAAACCTCTCATACCAAGCTCTAGGAGTTTGTTTCAATCCATACAGGGCTTTGGACAACCGGTATACATGATCTAGATATTTATGATTTTTAAAATCAGGTGGTTGTTCTACATACACTTCTTCATTAATATAGTCATCAAGAAATGCACTTTTAACATCCATTTGATATAATTTAAAGTTCTTAAAAGCAGCATAAGTAAGTAGTATATGAATGGCTTCCATTCTAGCAATAGGAGCATAGGTTTCATCAAAATGTATACCATCTTCTTTATTATAACCCTGAGCAACTAGTCTAGCCTTATTTCTAGTTACTATTCAATTCTCATCCTTCTTATTTCTATACACTCATTTGGTTCCAATAATTGTATGATCATTAGGCCTAGGAACTAGGGTCCACACTTTGCTTCTTTCAAATTGATTAACTTCTTCTTGCATAGACATCACCCAAGACTCATCCTCTATGACTTCTTTAATATTTTTAGGTTCTTCTTGGGACAAGAAAGCAGAGTGACTCACTAGGTTTCTCAAGGAAGATCTTGTGGCTACACCACGGGAAGGTTCACTAATGATTTGATCTATAGGATGGTTCCTAATAAATTTCCAATCCCTACGCAGCTCCTAAACTTCATTCTCAATTCAATTATCTTCAAATGACTTATAATTTATTTCTAAATTTTTATTCAAATTATTCTCAATAGATATCTTGTCTAAGCATTTTCTAATGTCAATATTATCTTCATCATCTTTCTTAGAAAAAGGATTAGATTCATCAAATACAACATGAATAGATTCAATGACAGTTAAAGTTCTTTTATTGAAAACTCTATATGCTTTACTATTAAGAGAGTAACCTAGAAAAATTTCTTCATCATATTTAGAATCAAATTTCCCTAGATACTCATTATCCCTAAGCACAAAACATTTACAACCAAAAACATGGAAATAGGAAATATTAGGTCTATGGTTGTTCCACAATTCGTATGGGGTTTTATTAAGTGAATGTCTAATTAACACCTTATTCATGACATAACATGGAATATTTATAGCCTCAGCCCAGAAATATTTAGGTAATTTATGTTCATTTAGCATAGTCCAACCCATTTCCTGCAATGACCTATTCTTTCTTTCTATCACACCATTTTGTTGAGAAGTCTTAGGTGTAGAAAAGTTGTGTGATATGCCCTCTAGGTCATAATAATTTTCTATGTCATCATTTTTAAATTCAGTGCCTCTTTCACTTCTTATGTGAGTTATCTTATAACCTTTTTCATTTTGAATTTTCGTGCATAACTTAGTAAACTGTTCACTTGATTCATTTTTATGTGAGAGAAATAGCACCAATGTGAACCTAGAATAGTCATCAACAATAACAAAAGCATATGATTTTCTACCTAGACTTTGCGCAGAGTTAGGACCAAATAAATCCAAGTGAAGCATTTCAAGTGGTCTAGTAGTAGATATAAATTTCTTTTTCTTAAAGCTAGATTTTGTTTGCTTACCCATTTGACATGCATCACAGATTTTATCTTTCACAAATAGTGTTTTAGGCAAGCCTTTCACTAAGTCTTTTCTCACTAGTTTTGACAACAAATCCATGCTAGCATGTCCTAAGCGCCTATGCTATAACCAACTAGTTTCATTTATTGCAGAAAAACAGGTTACTTGTTGTGAAGCTAGATTATCAAAAGTAGTAGTATATACATTTTCATGGCGTTCAGCAGTGAAAAAAATTTTATGATCTGATTTACTTTTAACTATGTATTTATCATTTTCAAAGGAATTTTTATAGCTTTTATCACACAAATTGACTAATGCTTAACAAATTATGCTTCAAGCCATCAACTAATAAAATGTTATCAATAATCAAGGAATGATCCTTACTGATCTTACCTACACCGATGATGTGCCCCTTTGCATTGTCGCCAAATGTTATGTACCCTCCATCCTTGGGAGTGATGGATGCAAACTTCGCTTTATCACCGGTCATATGCCATGTGCACCCTCTATCCAGGTACCATTTGTCCTTTGAAGAGGACAATCTTAAACACACATGCAAGATAGACTAAGGAACTAATGCTGGTCCTCAAATTCTATTGGGTCCACATGGGTTAGTGACTAGATCACCCTTAACTACCCACACCTTTCTAATATTTACATGTTTATTCCTAAGTGGGCAATCAAATTGAATGTGACCGATTTACTTGCATTTAAAACATTTTATTTGACACCTTGGATCTTTAGGTGGAATTTGAGATTTTGATTCACATGTGAAGTGTCCCAAATAAAGATTAGGTCGTCTAATATTTTCAACACCACTAAAACCAAGTCCCTCTTTGCTAAGAGAGTTTCTTTGGGCTCCAAGTAGTTTTTCAAAATTATGTTGGCCCTCGGTAAATTTAAAAATAATTTTGGAGCTATCCTCCAATTTTCTCTCAAGCTCAGAAATTTTCGAATCTTTTTCCTTCAGAATCAACACATAAGAGGTTTTTGCAATTTCAAACAATTTTTGCATTTCCTTTTTAAAGCATCATTTTCTTTGGTCATTTTATTCAACAGTTTAGACATACGAATATATTCAAATTGCAATTCTCTAAAAGTAGACATGCTATCAGAGTCACAATCATCAGAAGAATAATATGAAGATAAAGAGCAAGAAGACAATACCTCAACATCATGTGCCATCAAGCTCAGGTTAGCAACCTCTGAGTCACTATGGCCTGAGTCTGAGTCACTACTACTTAGTTTATCCTATGAAGTGCTCGTTTTTAAGGCTTTCTTGTTTTTCCTAACTTCCTTTTTCAGTAAGGGACAATCCGACTTGATATGCCCAACCTTGTTGCAGTCATAGCACGTAGTAGCATTTGATTTCTCCTTTCCTTTACTCGACTCTCCCTTCTCAGATGCAGACTCCCTATACCTTTTGTATGGTTTACTATTCTTCCTGAAGAATCTACTGAATTTCCTAGTTAGCATGGCCATATCATCTCCAGAATTAGGTTCGCTGCACTCACTAGATGTATTAGTGGAAGTTTTCAATGCATTCACTTTTCTCAACCTATTATGTTCATTAAGTCTCTCATTTATAGCTAGTTCATAGGTGATCAGTGAACCTATCAAATCATCTAATGTCATGGTCTTAAGGTCTCTACCCTCAGAAATGACCATAGCCTTAGCTTCCCAAACAAGAGGCAAGCCTCTAAGGACTTTCCTAGTCATCTCATACGTATGATAGGTCTTACCTAATGCATGCAGTGAATTAATAATGTGTGTGAATCTAGTGTATATGCTCTAAATGGACTCACCAGCGTTCATCCTAATGCTTTATACTCACTGGTCAACATATCAATCATACTATCTTTTACATCTCTAGTGCCCTTATATATGACCTCTAACTTATCTCATATCTCCTTAGCAGATGAACATGTCATAACTCTATTAAATTCATTTACATCAAGACCACAATACAAGATATTCATAGCAGTGGCATTCAAACTAACATCTTTCATATCATCATCATTATATTATTCCTCAATTTTAGGAACTCTAGTTATACCTTCATTTTTCATAGGAACATAATTACCCCTAGAAACAACTCTCCACACCTTCCAATCAGTGTTCTAAAGATAGATGTGCATCCTCTGTTTCGATAAGGTGTAATTAACACCACTGAAAAGTGAAGGGCGTGTGGAAGAGGGTCCCTCAAGGAAAGGGGTTACATTGCTATGAGCCACTTAGATCTTTTGCAAAATAACTATAAAGTCTAAGATACTAGGCTCTGATACCAATTGTTTAGGGGTGAATTGGTATTTTAAAATTTATCCCCTAGGTCAATCCACTAACAATAGTATTAGACAAGCCTAAGGTCAATCTAATACGTATAAAATAAATTAGTATATACTTTTAAAAGAAATTAAACTGAACTAGAAATTTAACCAAGCATGTACAATAAAGCAGTAAAGAGCACAACACCAAAAATATTATTGAAGTTCAGCAAACTTCCTATGTCCCCGCCTTGGCTAACAAGCGCAAGGATTACACTGTAAGCTCACTTAGCGGGTGGAGCAGCACCTAAAACAACTAGGTCAATTAGCATAGGGCTGACCTCAACCTTTACATATAATCCTTCTCGAACTGGATTACTGCCCCCTCAGGCCATGCCTGGAATACAACAGTATTTTTCAATAATAAACTAGGTACAGTGATTATGCTTTTCAATCAAGCAGATATGTACCAAATGTAATCAATCAACCACACATTAACAGTATAGGAAATTTTAAGCTCGGAGATGTGATTTTGTGCAAGCAAACACTTAGCAAAGGATAATCACAAATATGCTCAAGAGTATTCTAACAAGCTATTTCTTTGAAACAAAGTATAACAAATCTGAGTAATAAATTAGGGTTTCAAAGATGCTGTAAACAATACTCAAACTAACTCAAAATATTTTCTTCAATGAAATAAGCATAATAGTTGTTTAAAGAATATAGCTTGTAAAATATTTTGCACACAAAAATTATAACTATAGGAATCTTGCAGTAACAATGCAAAGATCCACAAGCTACTAAGTTTTCCCAACACAAGATTTATCAAATTTAAATATGTGGGTAAACTCTTTGTTTAACTCTCCAAAATCAATAATAATCAACAATTAAAGTATTGAGAGTATTAAGCAATCTATAACAAAGCAATAACACAATAAGAACTCTCACAATACTAGGATTAATAAAAGGAATGAGCATATGAGAGGATTTGAAGTAGAATGGGCAAAATAAGCTTTTTGAGTTTGAGAGGATTTTTTACTAATGATTTCACTAATCTTATGTTAATCTTCACAAATAAGACCCTATTTGTAGAAGTAAGCCAAATTATAACAGTTAAGGACTCATAGAGCATTATTAGAATTGTTTAAAAACCATTTAGAAAAAATAACCCTGTTTAACTAATTTTAACCTCAATAAAAAATAAACAACCCGAAAGTTTTCGGGTGGCTGAACCATGGTTTGGTCGCCCGAACATACTTAGATCAAAAAGTCACGTTTGAACATTCGGGTGCCGAAATCAGGGCTCGGTTGGCTGAACCAAGGCGATTTCCATTCTTTCCGCGTTTTGGTTACCTGGTTTATAATTCGGTTAACTGAACTCATGTGTTCGGTTGTGTTCGGTCGTTTGAGGCCATTTTGAACTTAAATGTTTGGTTGGCTGAGTTGGTGGAAAAGGTCAGCTCAGCGGTTTGGTTAACCGTGGACGATATGTGAAATTTAGTTCGATTTGCCAAACTCAGGTCAATATGTTGACCAGTCCACGATTTACCCGCCCGAGGTGTTTTGAACACAACGAGTTCGGTTGCCCGACCTCTCACAAATTTGCCTATTTACTCCAATTCATTTCAATTTTTTGCCCTCATAATGTAAGTGATTGTGGGGACTATTTTGTGCATTTTTGTAGGGACCTAAGGTCTTTCTAAGGTCTATGAGCTTACAACAAACCCATATGCATAATATGCAGAGATTATTACATACCCTTTTCCTATAATTACTATTATAGACTCGAATTGAATAATAATATAAATTACAACATAAAATAATCTTCAGGGTCTTTAGGCTTTACTTCACGTGCCATCGATTTATCTGCTAATATAAACCTGCACCCAAACTAGATAGCCATCAAATGCTTGAGTATTTGTCATTATCAAAACCGGGTATGACCTATGAAGTCAACATAATGGAAAGTCTTTCAAGAAAGGCAAATCCAAAAGTGGGGGAGTTGACATCAAGGCATCAACTTCAAAAGTAGCTTCATTGTCATGTTGGTTTGACATATCTAGTAGTAATGGCAAGATAACATGCTTCTTATTTCGAGACCCTCATTGAGTTGTTGATTGCTGTTGGCTTTGGTGTGATCCCCAAGAGGGAGGCTGAATTGGGTATAAAAAATTTCTTCCTAAGTTAAACTAGATGACAACAGAATTACGCAACCTAGGGTCAGTCTAAGCATTCTCAATTCCCCCAATCAATAAAGTAAGAAAATATTTAAAGCAAATATGGCATTCACTGTAAATTAAATATTTGCATACGTGCATCACATCATATCCCATTTTAATTTAAAGTGCGTTTGAAAAATGATTTACCAATTAATGCAAACATACATGAGTGCTACATATCTCGTTTAATTTAAATTTCAGCATCCAAATAGTTATATTTGTAATTGAACAGACACACACATATGAAAATTAAAGTGTATAAAATAAATGTGATAAGGGAGAGAGACACACACGATATTTGTTATCAAGATTTGGTCAAACCAGCCTACATTCCCGACTTGGGCATACCCCCCAAGGATTACACTAACCCTACTCATTTAAACAGACGGAGCAGAAGCTATTACAACCTCTCCTTACGAGGCGAGGTAAACCCTAGCTCAATTACTAGGTTAAGCCTAATTTGTCTCCCTTACGGAGCGAAGACACCCTAGTTCAATTTTTGGACTAAACCGAACCGGTCTCACTTACGGGGCTGAGACTCCCCAATTCAATTTACGGGGTTGAACCCAACTGGTACAATAAAAACATTTTTGTACATATAAATGTGCGTCTAAATATAAGCAGAAATGTACAACATTAAAGCTCTAAAATGTACTCTCTAATATGATATAAAATAATGCTCAATAGAGAAAAGGTGTTTTTCCAAAACAAATAATCCAATCTTTGAAGAAAGATATATATGATAAAATGCTTCAAAGATTTGGCCCCTAATAAAAGTTTTCTCCTAAAATATATTTCAATAAAAATTGTATGAGAACTTAGGGTTTTGCTCTAAAAATATTTTTGCAAAAATAATACATATATGATCTTTGATGTGAACTAAATATGCAATAAGAACTCCAAAGATCAAAATGTAATAAAAGTTTTCTCCAACAAAGATTTGCAATAAAGATATTTGGAGAAGTTAGGATTTATGCATGAAAAGGTTTTTGCAATACACACACTCTAAAAATAAATGCCCAATAAAAATACTCTCTTCAAAAATGTTTGCAAAGAAAGAATCAAAGAGAGTTTGGAGAGTATGAAAAGATTTGCCCCCAAAGAAAAGATTTTTGCAATAAAAATAGGTTTGAGGGAACTTTGATTAGGAAAATCCAAACTAAATTTGAGAGAAAATTATGGTTAATCAAAGTTTCTAATCTAAGCAAATGAAGGGGTATTTATAGAATTTCAGGTTTGCCGAGATGATATGTTAAGTCGACCGAGGGTATTTTGAACTGATAGTTCAGTCGATCAGAGTAGGTAGAAAAAGTCGGTTTAAAGTTTGGTCGATCGTAGAAGATTAGCTCAAATCTGGGTCAGCCGCTCGAGTCAAGTCAAAGATTTGACTTCCTGCTTGGTCGGTCGACCAAGGCATTTATAACGCCAAAAGTCGGTCGACCAAGGCTTAGTCAAACATTTGACTTTCGGCTTACGGTGTGTTTAGTCCATTAAGCTGATTATAACTAGAGGGGTTCAATCAACCAGAATTTTAAATTAAGCCCAAAAATCTAACGTCGGTCAACCGAAGGTCGACCAAAGTCTTTGTAAGTCCTAATTTGACCCTAAAGTTATATTAAAAATTTTATAAGATTTTATCATTTTATGAAATGGTTTTGTGTGAAGTGTAGGTGCCCTAAGGTCAGTCTACATTCATCTGAGCATTCAATCCATATCATGCAGATGCATGCATTATTACAGACCAAAGTATGAAAACCAAATGCAATTACAATTGAAATAAACAAATATCTTCTTTCTTCTTTGCTCTTCTCTTCATGGAATATGCCAGTATGATGTGAGCTTTAAGTACTTTCTGGCTTCCATCTTCCTCTTTTGGGTGTGCATTCTAAATTGTAAACATGTTCAAAACACTAGGCACACAAATGGGACACTTATGCTTGTCAACATCAAAATAGAGATCAGACTCAAAAAAGCCAACAATTGCCTTCATAAGTCATCCCCTTACAAGGGGGAAAGGGCATAAGGATCTGATGAGGATGAGGAAGAAAACCCAATGGGTGCAATGCATTTATTCAAAGCATTAGAGATGTTAAAAAAAGAACTTAAAGTTTCACAAGTTTAAGGGTTATTGTTTGTGGATCTACGAATCAATGGGAAGAGCACCTATGGTGTGGTGGATGCTAGGGCTACCTAAAACTTTGTTTCGCAGAAGTGTGGGATGAAACTCTTGAGAGATACTAAAGCACTACCAATGTCATTTGTTAGTTCTTATTGTCTTATAGGAGAACACCCTTGCACGGTGCAAGTTGTTACGAAGAAAGGGGATGATGAGAAGTTTATCTTAGCCATGCAACTCAAGAAGAGTTTGAGAAAGGGGTAAGCAGAAATTTCTTGCAACACTAGTGGTAGATGGAAGAGTAGGCCAAGAGTGGGTGCCTACTGTGATCCAAGTTATATTGGATGAGTATTAAGTTGTGGTGCAAGAGGAACTACCTCACAACTTGTCTTTATAATCGGGGTGTGGAGCATAAGATTGAGTTGTTACTTTTAAGTGACTTGCGGTTAGGCTACTATTAAGTGAGGATAACATATGGTGATAAGTTTAAGACTACTTGCATGATGAGGCATGGGGTGTATGAATTCTTGATGATTCCCTTTAGGTTGATGAATGGGCTAGTGACATTTTTGCACCTGGATGAACTAGATATTTCATTACTATGTCAATAAGTTTGTCGTAGTATACATAGTTGACATTGTTGTCTACAATTCCACTTTAAAGGAACATAAAGAGAATCTACGGAAGGTGTCTGATAGGCTCGAGGAGAATAACCTTTATGCGAAGAAAGAAGTATGTTATTTTGCTTAGCAAATCATCAAATTCCTTAGTTATACTATCCATATGAATATGGAGAAGGTGATAACTATTTAAGATTGAAGATCCTAACGACAATGAAAGAGTTGTGTTCCTTTCTTGGACTCACCAAATACTATTGGAAGTTCATAGAGGGATGTTCGAGGAGAGTTGCCCAATTAATGGAATTGCTAAAGAAGGGTCACATGTGGAATTAGACCAAGGATCCAAGCAAAATTCAATTAACTAGAGCTTTAATAAGGACAACAAAACTTAGTATAAAAGATGTTGAAGTAATCCTTACAAACAAAGAGCAAACATCGTCAAGGAAGAAGCAACATGAGTTCTTGGTGAAGTGGAAAGGGCTTGGAGACGAAGAAATTAGCTAGATGTCAGCATCAAAGTTAAGGAATACCTAGTGTCAAAGTCCATAAGGCCATCAACCCTGTAGACACCCCATTTTTACCCAGGCCCAATATTATTATTATTATATTATTATTATTATTTTCATTTTTATTTTCATTATTATTATTATTTTTTTTATTAGTATTTTTATTTTTTATTATTATTATTCTTATTATTATTTATTTATTTTTGTTATTATTATTATTTTTTTTGTTATCATTTTTTTTAGTATTTTTTATTATTATTTACATTATTATTTTAGATATTATGTTATTATTATGGTATTATTTTTATTATTATTACTTTACTATTATTTTGCTTATTTTTATTTTTCTTGATTATTATTATTATTTTTATTATCATTAATATTATTTATTTATTATTATTATTAGTATTTTTATCTTTATTATTATTAGTATTATTACTATTTTGTTGTTATTATTATTATTATTATTATTATTATTATTATTATTTATTCTCATTATTATTAATATTATTTTTAATTTTATTTATTATTATTAGTATCTTTATCTTTATTATTACTATTTTTTATTATTTTCTTATTATTATTATTATTATTATTTCTTTACTTATTATTATTATTATTAGTATTTTTATCTCTCTTATTATTATTATTATTATTATTATTATTATTTTATTATTAGATTAGGGTTTTGGGGATTTTGTTTATAAAAGGGAGGCGCTGCACACACTCCAGCCCGGGGGGGCGCAGCGCAGCAGGCCAAAAAAAAAAAAACGCTGCTTCTTCTTCCTCCTTCATCTCTCTCGCGAGCCTCCAACTTCCCAGCCTCCATCCTCTCTTCTCCATCCCCATCTCACCAGCAATCCGAGCCCCCTCCAGCCACACCATACCGAGCCCAGCCTAGCGGACACACCGCCAAAAAGCACAGCTCCGGCCACCTCGTCTGGACCTCATCGTCGCCGGCAACTGCTCCAGCCCACAGTTCCGATCACTCGTCATCTCCATCTCCAACCGAGTCCCTCCAGTCCGTGCACCAGCAGCCCCATCACCCTCTGCAACTCTCGACCACCTTCAGGATCTCACAGCAACAGGCCAGCAGCCACTCCACCACCCAAGCACCCACACAGCACTTTTGCTGCCTCCCGGTGCACGCCCGTCTCGCCAGCCTCCGGCCACGCACGGCAACCCAGCAGCCGCCGTCGTCACTGTGAGTCCCTCCACTCCCGCAGCGCCTCCCTGTTCCAATTTCCCACTATAAGTCTCCTCTGTAAGTCCCTGAACACCCACACAGCACACACACATACACAGCACACACATGCATTTGTATTTTTATGTTATATTATTTTCCTTTTATTCATTTATTCAGCTGTTAGTCTTCTTATATATTTTTGTGTTTCTTTTATTATTTTGATCTGTTTTAATATTTAAGGTTTAAGACTCCATAGGTGTGTATATTAATATCCTATTTGCCATCCTATGTAGTTAATATTCACAGCTATACCTTTTATTGCATATATGTTAAAATTTTAAATATTGTGTATATAATTTCATTTTATTGCAGTGATATTTGTTTAGATTTCTTGAAATAATTACTGTAGATACTAATCAATGTTTTCTCATTTTTGTAGGTTTCCTTTATATTTGTTGAGGCTGGTTTCAATTTTTAAAATTTTGAATTGTATAATTATTAAATAAGTAATATTATGGTTTTTTTTACTTATCATGATTTTATCAAATGTATGCTTATATTATGTAAGTAATATTGCGATTTGTTATTTTGTATTGTTTTTGTAGTCATATATATGTTCTTATTTTATTAGGGTTTGTTATTTCATATTGTTAACATATAGTTATTATTGTGTATCATTTGTTATTATCACTAGATATTATTGTTGTTTATTATTTGTAAAAAGCATTGCTTAGGTATTCATGTTTGTATATTTATTTAGGGCATTTTTATTGTTAATATTTCATCATTGTTATATATGCAAATTTTTTTTTATTATTATTTGTATATGTATTTAGGGGGTTTGTATGACAATATATTTATTTTTATTTGTATATTTATTCAGGATGTCCACATTAATGTTTAATTGTTTGATGCTTTATCCTTATTATATATTTGTGTTTATTGATATTGTATATTATTGCATATTTAAAATTATTGCATTACTGTTATATATTTAACATTGTATATCATATTCTGATTTATTGTATTATCATTGTTGGTTAGGGTTGATTTTGTTACCATAATTTCATTAATTGTTTTCCATATATATTATTGTATATTTACAGATTAATCTTAGGGCTACTTAGTTTCCATATTTTAATCCTAAGACTGACTTGTTTCCTTAATTAATTGTTTATATATATGTGCATGTCCTTAACTGCGTGTTAATAATAAGGTAAGTATCATATTATCAAAATACGTATATTATCTTTGTTACTTCTATTATTTATTACCATTATTATTATCATCATTAATGTATTGTCTATTATTACTATTAATATTATTATTGTATTAATTATCTCTATTATTATTACTATCATTATTCTCACTTGAAGCATACGTATATTCAACTGATTTATTTTTAGTACTTGTATTAACTTGTAACTATTTTAGTATTATTACATTTTTGTTATTAAATATTTTTTGGTTTTTTATTTCCCTATGATTTAATTGCAAGGGGTATTAGCCTTTGGGCATCACGTACCCTAAGCTCTGAGGGAATATATGTATATATTTATTTATTTTCCTATGTATTTATAAATTCATAAAAAGGAGTAATGTAAAGATTTATTAGATTAACTTAGGGATAATTTTAAATTAATTAGGTGCCGTTCTTAAGAACGGGCGCGTAGGGGGTGCTCGTACCTTCCCCTCGCGTAATCGAACTCCCGATCCCAACTCTGGTAATGTAAACCGATTCTACCCCTAACGGGGTAGTGATCATGTGTTCTAACCGCACTAAAGGTTAGTGGCGACTCCTACACCATATTTTTCCTGAAAATATTATAATAATTTTAATTTCGCCGCCCGGGGCACACGCGCTCCCGGGACGCCGCGACAGCTTGGCGACTCCACTGGGAAACCTAGAGAGTCGAGCCATTAATTAATTGAAAATTATCCCAAGTACAAATTTAATAAAACTTTTAATTACTCCTTATTTTGTAAATAGAGTAATTCGTAAATAACCTTGATTAATTGTAAATATTTTGCTTCCATAATTTACAAATAACTTTACTTAATTAAAAATATTTTGTTTCCTAATTTTGTGAACATTGATTGTAAATATTTTGTTTCCAAATATTCTGAATAAAGCATATTAATTGTAAGATATTTTGAATAAGTGTAATAATTATAGATATTTTGTATACTAATCATAAATATTTTGTTTCCTTATTTTTTGTTTCCAAATTTTTTTGAATAAACATATTGATTGCATATATTGTGTTTCCTTATCTTTTGAATATATATTGTAGATATATTGTTTCCATATTATTCATAACATGTGAATAAATGTGGGGATAGCGGGTTTAGGTTAAAGTTTGAATTCACACACTCTCACGCTCTATACCCGAGCTTTACCTGCTAAGATTAGATAGGGGTGTAATAGCGTTTGTCCCTTCGTAGCTTAAGCTTGATGGGACCCGCGAACCACCCCGCTCAATGCAAGTTTTGTCCGGACCCCTATGGGGGAGGATGAAATTTCAAATTGGGGACCTTTTTGTCAATAGGGATTAAAGCCTACCCACACGTAATTGTCCATAGTTTTCCCTTAATTAGGATAGAGCCATGAAGAAACCCTATAAAATAGGTGTACCTACCCTGGGTTGGGACAGGACCCACATCCTTCTCCATGTATAGTGTATTGTATATAAGCTATGAGATACTTTGTATTATATCATACATTTGACATCCATACATACTACTTAGCCAGTATTCTGGAAAAGCCCAATAATGAGACCATGACTCATCCTTTCAAAAAATGAAGCACTTGGCCCAAGCATTTTAAAATATGGGTTGGCCCAACCCTTTTCAAGTAACTCGGGCCCAATTTTTTGAGAAATAACAAGTATAGGCCCAACCTTTTCCTAAGTAAAAACTCGGTCCAGGCCTGATTTTCAAAATGGGTCAAATCCAGATTTCCATAAATGGGCTTCGGCCTTATTACCCTAAAAATCCGGGCCCATATTTTCTAAACAATCCAAGCCCAAATCCTTTTAAAACTAGGGTCTGATCCTATCATGAAATATATTGAAGCCCATATTTTAACATACTTGAGGCCCAAGTGCACATTAAAGTCCACAAGCCCGTATTGAACAAATCCAGTGGGTTGACCAACCTAGGTCAACCCCAACCTCAGATCATAATTTGACCCCTCATAGAATCTGAGGTACATGGACCGTCATCAAGGAAAAGAATGATTGATGGAAGAATTAAATTGAAATTGTGGCCCATCAATGATTATCTTAAAATCTCTCATTAGTGGGATTTTTCCTAGAATGCTGACAAAGTAGTTAGTTAGGTTACATTACATCCATGCATTCATGCATAATTTCACACATAATCATGCATGATAGGTCACATGCACGGTCATATCTCTATTGGTATGTGTAATTACGCTAGTTACATCCATGCACAAAAATTCTTTGCATCCATGCATTCATGCATAATTTCACACATAATCATGCACGATAGGTCATATGCATGGTCATATCCCTATTTGTATGTGTAATTGCACTAGGTACCTCCATGTACAAAAATTCATTGCATCCATGCATTCATGCATAATTTCACACATAATCATGCATGATAGGTCACATGCATGGTCATATCTCTATTTGTATGTGTAATTGCACTAGGAACATCCATGCACAAACATTCATTGCATCCATGCATTCATGCGTAATTTCACACATAATCATGCACGATAGGTCACATGCATGTTCATATCTCTATTTGTATGTGTAATTGCACTAGTTACATCCATACACCGACATTTGTTACATCTCATGGTTATGCATTAGATACTCACACATTCATGCCTTACATAATCATGCATTCACGATTCTAAAAGGGAAAGTTTTGGTTTGTAGTGCCTAGCCACAGAATTTGTCTGAGCAAGCAACATTGAGACTATCACGCATCAATACAATACCAGGAGAAGGGCAAAAGAAATGAGTGAACAATTGGAAGGTAGAGTCCTGGGCATAGAACAAGGACAAGAAGAATTGATTGAAAAAATGAGCAAAATTATGGAATTGTTGATGAACAAGGGAAAAGCAGTACAGAATGATCCGGAGACGGACATAGGCCCCACTCATCCTCTGGGGTTTACCCCAGTTCACGGACAAACGTCAGCTCCACTACCTGGCGTCATGGGGGATCCAATGCCAGATATGCCTCCATTTATCCCAACTGTGCCAGCACAAGGGTTTCCAGTGGCAGGGGCTTCCCCCTTAGCAACTCCTGATATGGGGATAAATAGATCTGAGTCTGAGCGTCGTTGTGATGTATTGGAGGAACGCTTGAAAGCAATTGAAGGGTATAATACATTTGACTCCGTTGACCCTAATGACCTTTGCCTAGTACCAAAGATTACTCTGCCGCCAAAATTCAAGTTGCCGGATTTTGAAAAATTCGATGGGACCCACTGTCCTCGGACCCACCTGCGCCTGTATTGCCAAAAAATGGCTGCACATACTGATGATGAAAGGTTGATGATGCATTGCTTTCAAGATAGTTTGACTGGAGCAGCTATTAGATGGTACATTCAGCAGGATCGAGCTCGAATTCGTACTTGGAAAGATCTGGCAAATTCCTTCATAGCTCAGTACCGCCACGTGATAGAAATGGCACCTGATCGCATGACCTTACAAAGCATGCAAATGAAACCTAATGAAACATTCAGAGAATATGCGTATAGATGGAGGGACATGTCCATCCAAGTGAGCCCTCCAGTGGAAGATAGGGAGGCTATCTCCCTATTCGTGAATACATTGAAAGATCCCTACTTCGGGCATCTCCTAGGGGCAACCCCACATGACTTTATGGATATTGTTGCTACGGGAGAGAGAATTGAAACGGCCATCAAAGTCGGAAGAACCAAAAGTGGTGATGCAGAAACTGACCCGAGTAAGAGGAAGAAAGACGAGGAAGCACAGATGATTCAGGGGCATCATTACCAAGAGGTTAAAACCCGGTGGACAAATAAGAATTTTGCCTACAAGCCCACAGTACATCAGATAGTGCATTCAGGTGCGCAACCCCAAGCAGTTTCCTTCAGACCTAAACCTATTTCAAGGCAGCTGAATGTTCAGGACACGGGAGGGAGCTCCCTAATGGAAAGAAAGAGAAAAGAAGTTTAACCTATTCCGATGACATATGCAGAATTGTTCCCGCAATTGGTGGAAATTAAAATGGTTGCGCCAATACCAGGATTGTTGCTACAATCCCCTTTCCCAAGGTGGTACGACCCAAATGCTCAATGCGAGTATCATTCTGGGGCAATAGGTCATTCAATCGAAAAATGTTGGCATTTCAAGCATAAAGTACAAACCTTAAGAGATCTGGGTCTATTGGCAATTGATGTGGAGGAGCCTGTTGTGCAACATTAAAAGAATATTTTGAAGTTCAGATCAATCAAAGAAGTACAACAAGTTTTGAACCAGAGATATTCCTCATATAGTCTGAATAAATGGGTTTACTTTTTGACCATGGAAACAGAGAAATACAAGTGGCAAGCTTTTGATTGTTCGCCCCCCTCAAGGATGCTTTTATTTTCTTTTGTTTTCTTCTTTCTTTTGTTGCAATTTATTAAAAGTTTTGTCTCCGAAATTTCCTTTTCTATCAAAGAAATGAAATTATGCATTTTCGTATATCACTTGCATCGAGAGTTCAATGTCCAAAATTTTGTTTACTCGTGTTTCTTGCTAAGATAAGGAAGATAAAATACCAGTATTCATGAACCAAAAGCAGGTGTTAGTTATGAAAAATTCAAGCTACAAGACGAAAATAAAGGAAGATGAAACAATGTTCGTCACTCGATGAGTTCAAATACTGCGAAGAAGTTCTGAAAGCCTCAGAAAAATATATGTTGGTTCCATGAATCTCATGTCAGTCCGCTAATCAAGTTTTGATCGAATGATAGATGGCCATCTTTGGCCGACCAGTTATCCCTAAAAGGAACCAAATATTGATTTACCAATTGTTAACCAAGTTGAGCCTAAATGTTAAACTAGTCTTTTCTTAAAAGCCAGTTCACCAAAAAGTTAACCTGGGTTGGGTCTCCTAGCGTTTGGCAAGTCATATGAGACAACAATGGGCTATCGAAATGATGGCAGGCCCTTTTTCTGCTACCCAAAATAAATTCAAAGAAGAAATCTCTTGCAAGCCCTTTTGAGCCTGAAAAATTCATTTGTTGATTAACCCGTCAAAGGATCACACCCCACACCGGGGCAGTTTAAAAAAAAATCAGTCCCAAATGGAATTCAAATGAAAATGAAGTTAAGATTCCTTCATAAAAGGAAAAGCAAAAGTTGCGATAAAAGAGAAGGAAGAAGAAAATGAAGAAGAAAGAAAAATAAGGGACATACTACACATGTGATCTTTGACCAAATTACCCTTGATAAACTTGACGATTTTGAGCCTTATTTAACTCTTTTCTTCTTTAACCCAAACCCTAGCCTGCATTACAGTCCAAATGAAAGTCCTGACCAGATTGGTATACATTGTTGTATCAAATGATTTGTCAGACGCAATATTGTGTCTGAACTACGTAATGACCTGATCCTGAAAGGGTACGTAGGCAACTTGTCCAAATGACAAGTTCGGTCAATGTCTTGCAAGTGTCTCAAATCAAACTGGGAGCATAAAACATCATTATGGGATGGGATTTTTGAGCCTCAGTTTCCCTTTTCTTCTGAAAACCTGTATCCCTCGGCCTACGTTTCGTCCCGAGTCTTAAAGACCATCTTGAGATCAAAACATTGGTCGGACTTGGCCGAACTAGGGGCAACCATTAAACAAAAGGTTCTCAATGGTTTCACGGCAGAACAAGGTAGAAGAATAGTCCCCCAATAAAGCTGGGGCAATTGGTTAAAGAAGAAAATCAGTTATTCAGTTCGAAAAGTTAGCACCATCATCATTAGGGCTCTCGAATACTGGTATGAATTTTTTCCATTGAAATAGCAAGCGAACTTAGTAAAACATCTATTTTGTGCATATGACCTTTTAATTTAGCAAGTTGATGTCCTAAATGCATGATCATTCATCATTCATTCCCCCATCCAAAAAAAAAAAAAATCCATTCTTCAAAAGCTCTAAAAGGAGGACGGATGGTCAAAAGGGCTTAATCACTGACACATTCGCCAAAAGAGGATCCTTGTGAAAGACAGGTAAAATTGTCAAGAATAGTTACAGATGCACTCAAATGATCCAAACTCCGTGTTGAGTTCTAGTGACGCTGATTTGGGGTGCCTTCGTGTCAAAGTCAAATTTGAAGCCAATATCAGTAACAAACGATGGTAAATGGGGCAGATTTTGGGTTGAGTTTTGTTTGGACTAATTCCGATTCCGTCATATCAGAGTGCATGATGAAAACATAGCCAATATCAGTGGATGAGGATCGAAACTAGGCAATTTTTGAGTTCATTGGAGCAAATTCAAGAGCTTTCAGGACAGAATCAAAGTCAAAAACAGGGTCATGACCAGTGGCATGTAAACACTAGGGCAGATTTTGAGTGCCTTTTGGAATTTGAAACATGGCCAGAATCAGCAGGCACACCCAAGATCAGAGATTGGGTTGTTGATTACAAGCATGTTGGAAGGAGAAAAGATTCATGCATTACCATGCATTTCATTCATTACCATGCATTTCATCCATTACCATACATTTTATGCATTATAAAGGGCATCTCATTCAATATGCATACATCTTTGCATTCACGCATCATTATGCACACAGAACAACATTTCACTGCATTCTAGCATCTTAGGTAGCAACATGCATACATATAGCAATAGAGCACTATTCAATCACACTTGCCTGGTTGAATAAACTTTTGAATAATTCTTTTGCCTCATTGATTGAGCCATTCTGGTCTAGACATATTTTGAAATTAGGGCAACTGGCCCCAATGCACAGATTAACATACTTTGAAACTGTGGCAGTTGACCCCTTGGTTGTTGAGTCTCAAAGAGGGTAATCTAAAGACAGCCAAAAAAACTCATGTTTTCATTCCCGATTGATAATCCCCAATGGAATAATTCTGAGCCCTATGCTTGAGGACACTTTCCAAAAAAAATCTCAAGACTTCGTACCCGATTCATCATCCCCCATACAAAGTAGCCATTTCCCTGGTCCAAATTGAGTCATCTACCTTAAAATTAGGGCATCGACCCTCACATCCAAAATTGGTGTTGTTCACGACGAAATTGAGGTGTTGGATCACCTCAAAGCTTTCTTGATTATCTCATTCATGAGAGCAGTTTCATCCAAATTATTCTGATTATTTTATTCACTTTTATTTGACCCATCGCGGTCCACTCTTATTGACCCATCGCGGTCCACTTTTATTGACCCATCGCGGTCCATTCTTATTAACCCTTCGTGGTCCCATCTTATTGAGCCTTCGTTGTCCCACCTTATTGACCTATCACGGTCCCATCTTATTGACCCATTGCGGTCCCACCTTATTGACCTATCACGGTCCCATTCTTATTGACCCATTGCGGTCCCACCTTATTGACCTATCACGGTCCCATCTTATTGACCCATTGCGGTCCCACCTTATTGACCTATCACGGTCCCACCTTATTGACCCATCGCGGTCCCATCTTATTGACCCATCGCGGTCCACTCTTATTGACCCATCGCGGTCCACTCTTATTGACCCTTCACGGTCCCACCTTATTGATCCATCGCGGTCCCATTCGTATTGACCTTTCACGGTCTCACTCTTATTGACCCATCGCGGTCCACTTTTATTAACCCATCGCGGTCCACTTTTATTGGCCCTTCGCGGTCCCACACTTATTGACCCATCGCGGTCGCACCTTATTGACCCTTTGTGGTCCCATCTTATTGACCCTTCGCGGTCCCACCTTATTGACCCTTTACGGTCTCACTTTTATTGACCCATCACGATCCCATCTCATTGACTCATCACGATCTCATCTTACTAACCCTTCGCGGTCCCACCTTATTGACCCTTTGCGGTCCCACCTTATTGACCCTCTGCGGTCCCACTCTTTTGATGCATTTTGCCTGGTCCAAAATCAGCGTCTTTTATCTTTGCAGGTTTGTTGCCACAAATAACGTAGGAGAGCTCCTACTTTTACTTTGAAGCAACGAATCCTACAAAGAGGGGCAGCTGTAGACACCCCATTTTTACCCAGGCCCAATATTATTATTATTATATTATTATTATTATTTTCATTTTTATTTTCATTATTATTATTATTATTTTTATTAGTATTTTTATTTATTATTATTATTATTCTTATTATTATTTATTTATTTTTGTTATTATTATTATTTTTTTTGTTATCATTTTTTTTAGTATTTTTTATTATTATTTACATTATTATTTTAGATATTATGTTATTATTATGGTATTATTTTTATTATTATTACTTTACTATTATTTTGCTTATTTTTATTTTTCTTGATTATTATTATTATTTTTATTATCATTAATATTATTTATTTATTATTATTATTAGTATTTTTATCTTTATTATTATTAGTATTATTACTATTTTGTTGTTATTATTATTATTATTATTATTATTATTATTTATTCTCATTATTATTAATATTATTTTTAATTTTATTTATTATTATTAGTATCTTTATCTTTATTATTACTATTTTTTATTATTTTCTTATTATTATTATTATTATTATTTCTTTACTTATTATTATTATTATTAGTATTTTTATCTCTCTTATTATTATTATTATTATTATTATTATTATTATTTTATTATTAGATTAGGGTTTTGGGGATTTTGTTTATAAAAGGGAGGCGCTGCACACACTCCAGCCCGGGGGGGCGCAGCGCAGCAGGCCAAAAAAAAAAAAACGCTGCTTCTTCTTCCTCCTTCATCTCTCTCGCGAGCCTCCAACTTCCCAGCCTCCATCCTCTCTTCTCCATCCCCATCTCACCAGCAATCCGAGCCCCCTCCAGCCACACCATACCGAGCCCAGCCTAGCGGACACACCGCCAAAAAGCACAGCTCCGGCCACCTCGTCTGGACCTCATCGTCGCCGGCAACTGCTCCAGCCCACAGTTCCGATCACTCGTCATCTCCATCTCCAACCGAGTCCCTCCAGTCCGTGCACCAGCAGCCCCATCACCCTCTGCAACTCTCGACCACCTTCAGGATCTCACAGCAACAGGCCAGCAGCCACTCCACCACCCAAGCACCCACACAGCACTTTTGCTGCCTCCCGGTGCACGCCCGTCTCGCCAGCCTCCGGCCACGCACGGCAACCTAGCAGCCGCCGTCGTCACTGTGAGTCCCTCCACTCCCGCAGCGCCTCCCTGTTCCAATTTCCCACTATAAGTCTCCTCTGTAAGTCCCTGAACACCCACACAGCACACACACATACACAGCACACACATGCATACGTATTTTTATGTTATTTTATTTTCCTTTTATTCATTTATTCAGCTGTTAGTCTTCTTATATATTTTTGTGTTTCTTTTATTATTTTGATCTGTTTTAATATTTAAGGTTTAAGACTCCATAGGTGTTTATATTAATATCCTATTTGCCATCCTATGTAGTTAATATTCACAGCTATACCTTTTATTGCATATATGTTAAAATTTTAAATATTGTGTATATAATTTCATTTTATTGCAGTGATATTTGTTTAGATTTCTTGAAATAATTACTGTAGATACTAATCAATGTTTTCTCATTTTTGTAGGTTTCCTTTATATTTGTTGAGGCTGGTTTCAATTTTTAAAATTTTGAATTGTATAATTATTAAATAAGTAATATTATGGTTTTTTTTACTTATCATGATTTTATCAAATGTATGCTTATATTATGTAAGTAATATTGCGATTTGTTATTTTGTATTGTTTTTGTAGTCATATATATGTTCTTATTTTATTAGGGTTTGTTATTTCATATTGTTAACATATAGTTATTATTGTGTATCATTTGTTATTATCACTAGATATTATTGTTGTTTATTATTTGTAAAAAGCATTGCTTAGGTATTCATGTTTGTATATTTATTTAGGGCATTTTTATTGTTAATATTTCATCATTGTTATATATGCAAATTTTTTTTTATTATTATTTGTATATGTATTTAGGGGGTTTGTATGACAATATATTTATTTTTATTTGTATATTTATTCAGGATGTCCACATTAATGTTTAATTGTTTGATGCTTTATCCTTATTATATATTTGTGTTTATTGATATTGTATATTATTGCATATTTAAAATTATTGCATTACTGTTATATATTTAACATTGTATATCATATTCTGATTTATTGTATTATCATTGTTGGTTAGGGTTGATTTTGTTACCATAATTTCATTAATTGTTTTCCATATATATTATTGTATATTTACAGATTAATCTTAGGGCTACTTAGTTTCCATATTTTAATCCTAAGACTGACTTGTTTCCTTAATTAATTGTTTATATATATGTGCATGTCCTTAACTGCGTGTTAATAATAAGGTAAGTATCATATTATCAAAATACGTATATTATCTTTGTTACTTCTATTATTTATTACCATTATTATTATCATCATTAATGTATTGTCTATTATTACTATTAATATTATTATTGTATTAATTATCTCTATTATTATTACTATCATTATTCTCACTTGAAGCATACGTATATTCAACTGATTTATTTTTAGTACTTGTATTAACTTGTAACTATTTTAGTATTATTACATTTTTGTTATTAAATATTTTTTGGTTTTTTATTTCCCTATGATTTAATTGCAAGGGGTATTAGCCTTTGGGCATCACGTACCCTAAGCTCTGAGGGAATATATGTATATATTTATTTATTTTCCTATGTATTTATAAATTCATAAAAAGGAGTAATGTAAAGATTTATTAGATTAACTTAGGGATAATTTTAAATTAATTAGGTGCCGTTCTTAAGAACGGGCGCGTAGGGGGTGCTCGTACCTTCCCCTCGCGTAACCGAACTCCCGATCCCAACTCTGGTAATGTAGACCGATTCTACCCCTAACGGGGTAGTGATCATGTGTTCTAACCGCACTAAAGGTTAGTGGCGACTCCTACACCATATTTTTCCTGAAAATATTATAATAATTTTAATTTCGCCGCCCAGGGCACACGCGCTCCCGGGACGCCGCGACAAACCCTATAAGTGGGGGAGAATGTCACGAGCTAAGCTTGTTTTGGGTGTTATGCTTATTTATGACCACTTGCCTTGTACATTTGGGATGAGTTACGATAATGTAAATAGTAATAAATGTTTTATACTTTGAGTATGTTTATGTCTTAGTGTAAAGTATAAGTATGTCTTAGTTATAGTTATGTTTCCTACTGCCAAAGTTAAAATAGCATATAAATCTCTTTAGGGGAAGTTAAGTGTTCATCAACCTTGTAATATTCACTAAAATTTGTAAACGTGTTTAACCTACTTGTCTTCCTTGCTAAACACACATTGCCTATAGAGGTGTTACTAATTGAGTACATTACTTCAATGTTTACTGTGTATTTTCATTTGCTTACATGAATTGATTGTTGCTTTTCGCTTATTTTGCATTCAATTATTGTGAATGTGTTCTTGCGGTAAACCATAATATACTTTAACTGAGTAGTTAAGTAAAAGTGCTTTAGTTAGTGTTGCATGACCCTTCATAAGGTGTGAAGCGTTCCGCTCATGACAACCTGTGTTAACGTGAGAAATGGGAGAGTTTAAGAAGCATCTATACAATTCATACAATATACCAAGACTATCCAAAAAGTGAACTCTTGTTATAGTAGGTGCAATAAACTATAGAAGAGGGAGTAATGAGCTTCCTCATTTGCCACCCAACCTCTAATTGAAAAGGACTCCAAAGCTACCAGGAAAATGACTTAAGAGAATCCATTATAAACGTAGAGAATTAACTCCAAAAGAAGATAAGTCTAACCAAGAACAACCTAAAACATTAATTAACGTCATCCTTAATGCTCTGGTTGACTTAAGCATTGAAGATAAAGGGTAGCCCAATTACCACCAGACTAAAAAGGATTTTTGAGTTTACAAGAAAATGACTTATCTACTATTTGGGAGTATGGATTTTAAGTCTTGGATTTGGACAAAATGTAGCATAAAATAAATTTGTTGCTATAACAAAACATGTTTGAAGCATAGAAACAAAACAAAATCCAAAGCATGAATTACAAAGATCCAAAACATGAATTTTAGGCCCTAGGGGTGTGTGTGTGTGTGTGCGCGCGCACGCACGTGCATGTATTTATGTATATAGTATTGTATAATATAAGACAAGGGACAATAAAATGGATAGGGAGAAACCTAAAATATCTTGAAATGATATAATAAGTAAGAATTTAATAACCATACAATTCTTGGAGGAAACCACCTATGATCATGTAAATTGACGAAAAATAATTTTTGTATCTGATCCTACCTAATGGAACTTAAAACTTCGTTTTTTATAATTGTTGTTGTTGTTGCTATTGTTGTTGTGGGTGTATGCATTTCTAATTATTATTGATAGTTTTTTGTCTTCTAAAGAAAATTAAATTGTGCAAGAGGCATAATGTGTGAAAATACTAGTTTAATTGGAGATGAGCATTATGGTATAATCTTTTCACACTGTGATGTTGGAGTCTCCCAACCATAGGATGGGAATGGGAAAAAAAAAAAAAAAATAGTACCATCTTAATTATAATTACAAAAAATTTGAAAATGTGTGGTGCATTATTGTCTATAATAAATAATAGACACATGATCGTAGTCCAATTGAATTTATATTATTTGTTTATTTGTTCATTGACTAACCAGTTTAGTAGTCCAATTGAGTTATTATTTGAGAGTGACACAAAAATGTGGGATTATTTCATACTTAGTTCAATTAAGAAAACATAGTAATTGTGAAACAATTTTGAAAGATTAAATTCTAACTATTAGCTATAAAGGTAGTGAAAAACACATTAGGTACATTTTGGCTTGCAGCTTGAATCAAAATCAAAACTAGAACTAGAGTACAATGGAATCAAAAATGAAATGTCAGATTCTCCTTTTATGCTTGATTCAATGCAAAATCAGTATAGAAATTATATTATTATAATTTATAATTAATGACATTATCAATTAATATTTTATTTTATTTTAGATTAACAATAATATAATAAATCAAAAATCATATCTCAATTATATCATAGTGTTTTATTATCAAGTATTATTCTATTATATTTTTATATGTTATAATATTATTATATTTTTATATATTTATATTCAATGATATTTTATATTAGTATTATTTCTTTAATTTATGTAATATAACATATAATATTAGAGCATTTAATTATGCATGTGTACTTGTATATGCATTTCGGCGAATAGGGATACATATATACTGACACACATGTTTTTAAGGAATTGAAACAAGTTAAGAAGTAATAATTAAAAAGTGAGCAAAATTGGGAGTCTTATTCCTAAATGGAATATGAATGGGAGTGAGATTACCCCAAACCAAACACTAAGAACCCGAATCAACTGCTTCAATTTCAATTTTTAGAGTCATTTCTTAATTACCAAACACCCCTATGAGCAATGAGACGTAGTTTGGTCTAGAACATTTTAAGAAAAAAGTACTTCCTATGTAAAGTTCTTAAAATAAGTATTTGTATCAATAAGTACTATTTGACTTGCAATTAAATAGGTACTTATTGTAAGTTTCTTTCCTTATAACTATTTTTTTTTTTTTTGAAGGAATTGAGCAGTATCCTAGACTACATATAAATAGTTATTAGCCATATAAGTACTTATTGTTGAGAGGTGGTCAGCAATTTTGTAATCTTGAACAACTTATGGGCATAATGAATGTGCTATCTCTCTGATGGCTGATGCTTCTTGCCCCTCATCTCATTTGTCAACCTCTGCTGCCTCTGCCCTTGGTTGCATCCATCAACACTTTCTCCTCCTCTCCACCCCCACTGGCCTCGACTCGACTTGCTTCCCCTCCTCCTCACCCCCTTAAATTGGATTTATTTATTTATTTATTTTATAGGTTGTTCATTATCATGAGTTAAAAGTTTTAATTAACATATAATATTTCCATTAACAAATATTAACATTTTAGGTTTGTTTATTGTTAATCAATTTAAATTATATATGAATTTTAATTTAAAAATTGTCAATTACTTTTAATGTTAATTAAAATTATTAATTAATAATATTATTTTATTTCTTAATCAGGAAAATGTTAAAAATGTTAATTAGAAAATACTTTTATGCTAAACAACATAAATATTAAATAAATTGTTAGTAAGAAAATAATTAAAATGTTAATTAAAAGTATTAGTTTATAAATTGAAATGGTAAATAAAAGTATTAGTTTATAAATTAAAATGTTAAATAAAAGTATTAGTTTATATAATAATAGTATTTTTAACATAATCCCATAATCATATTTTTTGTTTATTACTATTGTTGCTATCAAAATTTGTCTGGAAGAATTTGAATCAAGCATGACTTCAATTGCCTACCAAGAATGAGAGAAAAATGGCTTGGATGAACTAGGTGTACTTCAGGGGATCACTCTGATGCGTAAGTCAAGAATTTGGAAAGATTATATGATTGCACCAGTAAAGGATTGTGTGAGAATGAGGTGAGATGTTTGACCTTTCTTAGGGGAGTCCTTGTTGATTTAGGTGTAATCCCAAGAGAAGAGGTGAATTGGGTATTTTAAAATTCTTTAAAACTTATTGACCACTTAATCCCTATTTTTATATTTAACAAATTACTTATCAAGGTCGTGTGAGGTTATTCAACAAACGCACATGCAATGTAAGTAGTGAAATGCATTGTGGAAATTAAAAGGAGTAAAGGAAGAGACAAGGCAAACACAATTTTTACGAGGTTCAGCCAACTCAACTTACGCCCTTGCCTTGAGCAACCCACTCAAAAATTCTACTAAAATCCCTACTCCTTAAATTGAAATGGAACTTCTCTTACATCCGCTGCTTACAAGAGGCACAACTTCTTCCTCACTCGGTTCACAATCCGAACCGTGATTACAATTACAATTTCAAATCTACAAAAATAACTCAAGATTCACTTCTAATAAAGCTAGTGAGCACAATCGAAATTCCTAACACATATCCATATGATGAAACTTGAAGTTCAATATGTATGTAATGATGCAATCGCTAATGAATGAATATGCTTCACCAAATTTCTTTTTTATCGAGTCTCCCAAAATATTTGTATAAGTAATAGCTTTGAAGACAAGATGCACAAATATCAAATATGATCTTGTTAAAAAGTTTGTCTTGAATATTATAAAGATATAAATCAATAAGCTTTCTCCCAAATTTTCAACAACAATATGATCTTTGTAATATGCAAATATATATATATATATGATGTGATTTCCAAAGATCAAAACCTAATATAAGTTTTTTCAGAAAATATCCCTCAATAATATATATAGTTATGAACTTTTAAGGATATTTAATCAAATGGTTTTGAAGTATAAAAAATATTAAGTCTTTAACTAAATATACACTTGAATCAAACTATTTAACCAATGGCAAAACCTTTCTCAAGTAGTGATTTTGTCAAAACAATCTCTATATGTATATGAACACTCAAGATCAATCTCTCTAATAATATTCAGTAATAAATGATGAGAAAAGAAACTCTTGAAAATAACAAATGGAAACCTTAATACCAAATAGAAATCAAGATGTGTATATGAATTCCCTTCGTTTTCTGAGTTGATTTGCCCAAGCTTGAAGAGTATAAGTTGGAGTGCAAGCAATCGTATAGCAATATGTTCAAGTCTCTCAATTTTATTCCAAAAAGATGTTCTCTTCTCTTCTTATTTATCTTCGCTCCAGCACTAGGATTTAGATGTTCCTTATATAGGTACCTTGCCCTTAGAATGAATCTCAACCGTTGGATCAAAAAATAATTTGTGAGTTCTCTCATTAAAAATCAAAGTTTTTAACATTTTCACAGTTTCAGATGACTGAGGGTTGGGGCCCAGACGACTGAAGTTCCTTAGAGCTTTGAAAAAATTAACCTGGACACAGGGTCAGACAACTGAGGTTCGGACTCAGTCTTCTGAAGTGTCGGGTTCAGATGACTGAAATATAAGTTTAGTCTTCTAAAGTGCTTCTGCTAGGTTTTGTGTTTAACCATTAATTCTTCTGGCGACTAAACTTAATCTTCGGTCTTCTGAAGAAATTCTTCAGACGACTGAGCTTAACTTCAGTCTTTTGAATATCAATCTTTTGACTACTGAATTTGAAGTTCGGTCTTCTAAACTGAACATTTCCTGAATTTTTTCTTTTGAGTTTTAAAAATCTGTTTTGCTCTCTTTTTTTGCCCTTTTATAAAAATATTTTTTAAGATTTTAAAAAATATATCTAAGTCCATAAATATCCCCTAATGATGTTCATGAGATGTATGAGTCCTAAGGTCATTCTAGGGTATATGTTGGGCCTCAAATTAAATCATATGAAGTATGTGAATACATAAGTTCTAAGTACTCATTCTCATGACGATCTTGAACTTGCCGTTTGCACCTTCATTCTTCCACTCTTTTAGTTCCATGAATTGTGCCAAAATATGTATGCTTTAATCTTCATGGCTTCCATAACTTGTCATCCTTCCGTGCATGCTATATATTGTTCATGTTCACAATCTCAATGCATAGATCAAATACTAAGTGATTTTTCATTATCAAAATAGGATTGGACTCGTAGAGTCAACAATCTCCCCATTTTTTATGATGACAAATACATGAGCAAAAATATATAATGGGTTACGCCTAACAAGGCTCCCCCTCAAATTATGCATCAAATATTTAGCAAATGAAAATATACCCATGATCATACAATTTTCTTGGCCATACATTTTTGCTATAAAATGATATTCATGATATTCTTCTCCCCTTTTTACACAATTAGTTTTGCTAACCATTTTTGCCCGAATTCTTCTCCCCCTTATGACATCAACAAAAAGGTGTATTAAAAAAAAAACATAAGTGGACATAGGCTTATATTCTTCTCCCCCTTTAACTCTTAAAGTTTTGAACTTATTCAACCAGCATCTGTGAAAGGATTGTACTGTGAAACATGTCTCCCTGTGTTACTTTAATTTACTCCTCCCCCTTGCTAGTGCAGACATCTATGTTGCTGAATTTAAATTTCAATGTGAACATACACAGTGTGATAAATGTCATATACATGTATAAGCAAACACAATCATTAAACTTCAATGATTAAGTGAGGATTAACATGTGGAAGTTAATATGCTCTCATCATTATGGGAGTGTAATACCAAATGTTCTAATGTTATACCAACTGAGAACAAATGAGCCAAAATTGAAAGTTTTAATCAATTTTGAATATTAAGTGACGTTGCTCCCCCTGAATTATGTCATCTAATGTAATTCTAGGCAACCTATCGACTATGCATTAGGCCTAATTCACACTTAATTTGGATAAACCTATCCTCCGCAAGTGGTTTCATGAATATGTCTACCTATTGTTCATCTGTGCATACAAAATCAAGTGTCACATCCCCTTTTTGCACACGATCACGAAGAAAGTGATGTCGTATTTTTATATTCTTAGTTCGTGAATGTAATATGGGATTCTTTGATATGTTTATTGCACTCGTATTGTTGCATCTTATAGGGATTGTTTCATAACTTAATCCAAAATCCGTCAGTTGTTGCTTCATGTATAGCGTTTGAGCACAACAACTACCTGCTACTATGTATTCTGCCTTAGCTGTGGAAAGAGCAACTGAATTCTGCTTCTTGGAAAACTAAGAGACTAACGAATGTCCTAAGAAATGACAAGTACCACTCGTGCTCTTCCTATCTACTTTTCTACTAGCAAAATCATCATCTGAATAGCTAATAATCTCAAAAGATGTATACGATGTATACTTAGGATACCATAACCCAAGTTCCACAGTTCCTATCAGGTATCTAAGTATTTGTTTGATAGCTAACAAATGTGACTCTTTTGGTGCCATCTGAAATATTGCGCACAAACATATGCTAAATATTCTGTTAGGTCTCCTTGCAGTTAGATATAGTAAGCTACCAATCATTCCACTATAAAGCTTGACATCTACTGGTATATCTTGTTCATTTTTGTCTAATTTCAATGAAGAGCTCATAAGTGTTCCTAGTATTTTTCCGTCTTCCATATTAAACTTTTTGAGTAGATCTCTAATATTTATAAATATTTCAGGTTTCGTTTGTTTGATCTGAAATCCTAGGAAGAAATTTAGTTCACCCATCATGTTCATCTCAAATTCATTTTACATAGTGCTATCATTACACAAGTCTTTATTTGTAGCTCCAAATTTGATGTCACCTACATATATTTGAACTAGGAGCAAGTTATCTTTCTTAGACTTGATAAAAAGTGTTGTGTTTATCTTTCCTCTGATAAATCCATTATCCAGTAGAAAACCACTTAATCTCTCATACCAAGCTCTAGGAGCTTGCTTTAAACCGTATAAAACTTTTGTTAGTCTATAAATGTCATTTGGATTATTATGGTTTTCAAAGCCTGGGGGTTGTTCTACATATACCTCTTCACTTATGTAGCCATTTAAAAATGCGCTTTTGACATTCATTTGATATAGCTTGAAATCCTTAAAAGTTGCATAGGGTAAAAGCATTAAAATGGCTTCCATTCTAGCTACAGGTGCAAAGGTTTCTTCAAAATCTATTCCTTCTTCCTGGTTATATCTTTGAGCCCATAGGTTTCACATTGTAGAGTAGGTCGAGTCTAGGGTCTGTATAATAGGTCATAGGTTAGTTAAGGTGCAACTAGGGCACGACCAGCACACACAGGTGCGACCTGGTCAAACCCTATAAGTCTGCTAGCCTTCCTAATTCTTGAGAAGCTCAACCAGGGTGCAACTAGCAATTCCTCTAGCACGACCTCGTTGAACCTTTGAATTTGTTGAGCTTCCAAATTCTTGAGGCATTTGACCAAGGTGTGACCAGTACTCTACTTGGTGCGACTTGGTCGAAAGCCCATTTTCTTGATTCAGCTAGGGGTGCGACCAGTGCTAATCTGGCGCGACTTAGTCAAAACTGTTAAAAATTGTTTAAATTCCTTTCCTTCCCATGAAGCCTTAACTCCCCCATTTTTTTTTTCCTTTTCGCACCCACCATTGCACCCACCTTAGTCCTAATTGCCCAAGCCTCCTCCACCTTTCCAAAGCTCTAGCGACCCTCCAGCGACTCTATAACGACCATTCCTAGCCTCTTTTCTCCATTCCTCGCACGAGAAACACTTCATTGTGCACCTATGGTTTGTCCTTTTTCCTCCTATGTGCACAAGGGCTTTTGTCCTCCCCTCATCACGACTGTAGCCCTTCCACTTCTCCATTAGGCATCTTCCACCCCGCTTATATACCTAGCCACCTTCCTAACAACCTACATCCATTTTTCTTAGGCAATGTTGCACTGATCAGAGTCCCAGGGTGCTGCCAAGCAACCCCAAGCATCATGATCTACCACCAAACGAAAGAGAGTCCAAGATCAAACGAGGGACGGGTCTTTGTCTAAGTCCAATCACACTCCACCTGCGCTGGTGACGACGAAGGGTCAAGTGGCCCAAAGAGGGTTGGCGCAAAATTCAAGGGGGACAAGGGCACCGAGGATAACCCTCGAGGATTATGATTTCTAGCCAATGTATACGTTTTGGCTAGGTGAGACACAAGCTCTCCCCCGAAGGAAATGTTGTGTAGAGGTCCTCGAGAGGAGGAAGATGGATCATTATATAACTCTGCTCACCACCACCTATGTCATGCCCCGAACCCGGAAATGGGACCCAGGGGTGAAAATGTAACCTAACATGTACCAGTATCTAACAAACCATCCAAAGATACAGTACAATGAATGAGGGTCTGACCCCGAGGGGTTCCCAGGCACCCTATACACATCCATACACAACAGAATATACGCAGCAAAAAAAAAGTCATTCTATACATACATGGTACCGTACCAGAGTCTATACAACAGGAGTCCAAGATCCATAGAACAAAATACAACCCAGTTATCAACCATGCTCTAAAATGACAACTCGAGCACAAAAGTCCTAGCACTTACCCAAGCGCTATCCGCGGTACACCGACCACTACGCTCCTACGCCCAGAAGCTAGCTCCGTTTTCCCAAAGGACCTAAAAAATATGTACGTATAATAGGGGTGAGACACCTCTCAGTAAGGAAGAATACGGGTTATATCGGTCTGTGGCATTTGAGTGTTATCATGACGCAACATATAAATAGTAAAATGCAGCTCCAGTACTAATTTTCACAACAATGCATACACGCACACACACATGATCAAGCAATTCTAGTGTCGTCACACATTTTAGCCCGAAGCCAGCCCGCAATATCCGGCGTTGGCCTGTAGCCAACCCGCAAAACACGGCGCCACCATCACATGGCTAGTCCCAGACTCCCATGGCATCGTACCGGCGCAAACTAGTGGATCCACACCCTTTGGTGATCAGCCGGTAAGGCTCACGCCCTCGAATATAGAGCCGGATACTCCTACCAAACATGGCTAGCGATTTCATACGCCCTCAGATGTAGAGCCAGACACTCTCAATACCTAGAACAAATTCAGTACCCCGTTCCGACTCGCATTTAAACCAAAATACAACACATGCTTGCTTATATAACCAAACAAACCACACCCATTTGGTAATCTAAAATCATGGTTTTCCAAAAACATACAATTTAAACAAGTCAAGGCATGGCCATCCCTATGACATAGTATAAGTCATCATATACATTCGGTTTTCAACAAAACCAAGGTTGCAACCTGATACCCCCTTTTTTCCCATAACTGTAATCATGAAAAACTCATAATTTTACCCATTAGATCCCCCCAAATGAGTTGCCAAAATGCACACTGGACCGTGGACATAAATTCCACCAAGTTCGATTTCAAAAATAACCGATATAAACACAATTCCCCTTCCCTTTCCCCCACATAACAAATCCTAAACTCCAAGGCTCCTAAACAGCGAACCAATTTCCAAAACCTATAAATCCTAGTACGGAAGGTACTCACAACACTGTTCTCTACAAAACTACTATATCAAAATTGAAAACCAAGCCTTTCCTCCATTTTATGCCAAAACCCAAAAATGGCCGAACTGAAAATCCTATTCCTAGAACTTGTAGAGAATCTTTCCATGATTCTTGTGGTAACTTCAAATCGTCAAATCAGACGATGAACGGCGAAGAAATCTAGAGAGAGAGTGTGTGTATGGTGTGTTTCTAGAGAGATAGAGAGGATTTTTAAATTTCTTAGCTGAGAAGTAATGGAAATTCCTTTTTATAGCCCTTGACCTAGCTACCCTCATTGACGAAATAGCATCCTCATCGACGAGGTCATATAGACAGTTCATCGACGAGATGGTGACCTCGCCGACAAGCCTGAGATTCCCAGTTTCTTGAAATCTCTCGGCTTCTCCTCACTGACGAGCCTCTGAACTTCGTTAACGAAATTTGGCTTCGTCAATTAAGCCAGCTCAAATTCTAATTTTACCCTTCTCTTAATTAATTAAACCCACCTATCACAGTTTAGGTTCTTATAACCTCCCCTCCTTACAAAAAATTTCGTCCTCGAAATTTGTCATCTCTCATTCACAATTCAACATTCAAGCAAATACATATACACAATTCTAGAAAAAAACTGGCGACTACTACAACGCAGCCCCATCACAATACATACGTACCCTTACTTATGGTGGAGGAATACCGTGATCACATACATAAATTGTCTCAGGAGTTTACAATAACATACACTCCCAACGACTAACCACCTATCCTAACACAAAGTAGAGAAATGTACACATACTCAGAACAACTATGGATACTTCCGGCGTATTTTCGTTTCCAGTTCCCAAGAAGCTTCCTCAACCTTGAGATTCCGCCACAATACCTTCACTAATGGTATATCATTGGTAGGAAGCTTTTGAAAATTATGGTCCAGAATCTGAATAGGTATTTCCTCATATGCCAAAGTATACCCAATCTCCACATCCTCATAGCTAATAACATGTGAAAGATCCAATACGTACCTCCTGAACATGGATACGTGAAACACATGGTGGATCCTTGAGAGTGTTGGGGGGAGTATGATCCTGTAGGCCACCGTACCCACTCGCTCAAGAATCTCGAACGGTCTGATATACCTCGGGCTCAACTTTCCCTTCTTCCCAAGTCTCATCACCCCTTTCATCGGAGCGATTCTCAGAAATACCTTCCCCCCCACCTCGAACTCTAACTCACGGCGGCGAACATCTGCATAACTCTTTTGGGGACTCTGAGCTTATTTAATTATTTCTCGGATCAAACCCACCTTCTCAGATGCTTGTTGCACAAGTTCAGGTACTAACACCCGACGTTCACCAACCTTATCTCAATACATAGGAGATCGACACCTTTTACCATACAGAGCCTTGAACGATGCCATCCCGATACTAGCCTGGAAGCTGTTATTATAAACGAACTCCACTAGTGTTATAAATTGTATCCAGCTACCACTAAAGTCTAACACACAAGCTCGCAACATATCTTCCAAGATCTATATCGTCCTCTTCGACTATCCATCAGTCTGGGGGTGGAATGTTGTACTAAAAGTAAGCTTCATCCCCAATGCTTCCTGCAAGCTCATCCAGAATCAAGAAGTAAACCATGGGTCTCGACATGATACAATGGACACTGGTACCCCATGCATCCTCACAATCTCATGCACATACATATCTGCTAGCCTACTCAAAGAATAGCTAACCTTCATCGGTAATAAGTGATCATATTTTGTCAATCTGTCCACGATCACCCAGATAGCATTCTATCCCTAAAGTGCTAGTGGCAATCTGATCACAAAATCCATGGAAATATGCTCTCATTTCCACACCAGAAAAGGCAAAGGCTGTAACGGCCCTGTCGGCCTTTAATGTTCAGCTTTCACCTGCTGACACGTCAGACACTGCTCCACGAATTGAGCAATCTATCTCTTCATACCACTCCACCAGAAGGTCTCGCACAAGTCCCAATACATCTTTGTACTACCAGGATGTACCGTATACAACGAACGATGAGCTTCCTTTAGAATCATCCTTCTTATCTCATCGTTGTTTGGAACACATAGCTCATCACACCTCTTTTAGAGATGTTAAACCTCATAGCCAATCCCTGCTGTACCTTTTCCACAACCTCTGTCAACACCGCATCACTAGCCCGTGCGGCCTATATACATTTAAACAAAGTCGGCTGGACCACCAAACTAGCAAGGAAAGCCTGATGATCACCATGCACTAACTCTATACCTAAGCTCTTCAAATCATGTCTGATGTGATGCTAAGCTACAACTGCAGATACTACAGCATGTTCTGACTTTTGACTCAACGCATCCGCTACCACATTAGCTTTCCCTGGGTGATAACTGATAACGCAATTGTAGTCCTTGATCAACTCAAGCCACCGTCTCTGCCTCATATTTAACTCCTTCTGTGTGAAGAAATACTTGAGGCTTTTTTGGTCAATTAAAATCTCGCATTGCACACCATACAAGTAGTGTCGCCAGATTTTCAGTGCACATACCACAGCATCTAATTCTAGATCATGCGTAAGACAATTCTTCTCGTATGGTTTCAGTTGCCGAGAAGCATATGCTACTACTTTGCCCTACTGCATAAGCACACATCCTAGACCCTTTAGAGATGCATCGCTATAAATCACAAAACCGCCATCCCCTGAAGGAATGGTCAAAACTAGAGCAATAACCAGTCGATGCTTCAACTCCTGAAAACACTGCTCGCAATCACTAGTCCACTTAAATTTTACCCCCTTCCTAGTCAAATGTGTCAGAGGCCCAGACAGTTTAGAAAAACCTTCCACAAACTGACGATAATAACCCACCAGTCCTAGAAAACTCCAAACCTCCTACACATACTAGTCAACCACAACTTCAATCTTACTAGGATCAACTAAGATACCGTCCCCAGATACCACATGGCCTAGGAATGCAATCTGACTCAACTAGAATTCACACTTCTTCAGTTTAGCATACAGCTTCTTCTCTCATAGAACCTGTAATACTAACCTCAGATGGTTCTCGTGCTCTTCTGAACTCCTCGAGTATACTAGAATATCATCAATGAACACCACTATGAACCAGTCTAGGTATTCATGGAAAACCCAGTTCATCAAATCCATGAACACCGTCGGAGCATTCGTCAACCCAAAAGACATGACCAAGAACTCGTAGTGGTCGTATCTGGTTCGTAAAGTTGTCTTTGCAACATCTTCGGATTGAACCCTCACCTGATGATATCCTGACCGCAGGTCAATCTTCAAAAAGACTTGAGTCCCCTGTAACTGGTCGAAGAGATCATCAATACAAGGAAATGGGTAGAAATTCTTCACAATCACCTTATTGATCTCACGATAATCAATGCACATACACATCAACCCATCCTTCTTCTTCTCAAACAGTATTGGAGCTCCCTAGGGCGAAATACTAGGTCGAATGAAGCCCCTGTCCAGTAATTCCTGTAACTGCTCCTTCAACTCTCGGAGTTCTCTTGGAGCCATCTGGTATGGAGCTTTAGAGATTGGTGCCTTACCAGGCAGCAACTCTATCGCAAACTCCACCTCACAAATCGGAAGGTAAACTAGGTAAATCATCTGGAAACACATCCGGGAACTCGCTGACTACCCGAACATCCTTGGGCCTCAACTCATCCCGCGATGGTTCCCTCACACAAGCCAAGTACCCATAACATCCATCCAAGAGTAATCTCCTTGCTTGCAATGCTGATAGAATCTGTGGTGTCAAACGCACACACAATCCCACAAAATTGTACTCCTACTCCTCAGGAGATTTGAACTCTACCACCTTCCTACAACAGTCGATCACAGTATATCTAGAGAATAACCAATCCATTCCCAATATAACATCAAATCCTGACATATCGTATACTACAAGGTTTGCTGGTAGCAACTTCCCTTGGATTACTACTAGGTAGTCTTCCAACTTTCTCCCATAGAATGATATACTCCCAGATGGTGTGGCTACAAACAATTCCTCTTCCATGACTTAGATCTCCACCCCCCACAGTTTCACAAAATTAACAAATATAAAGGAGTGAGTCGCACCTAAATCAAATAAAACTACAGCTCTATTTAAAAGCAACATCATTGTACTTGTCACCACATTCCCCGCATGCTCAGCATCCGCTAGAGTAAGCAAGTACACCCTTGCTGGAGCTGTATTCGTTTGGGGGGTTCCCTGGGATACCTGATTAGTCCCTTGATTCTGACTTGAAGAAGGCGTACCCCTTTTTGGTGCGTGATAATCTCGAGCTATATGACCCGACTGACCACAGTTGTAGCAGTTACCTCCAAATGGCTGGCACTCGTCGCTATGCCATCTGCGGCACCTGGTACAATAATCACCCACCTGGTTTATCTGAGAACCCTGATGCTTGGTATTCTGTCGGTAACTCAAGCCCCTATTCCTCTTCTTCCACGATCCCTGATAAGATCCAGACTGAAAACCTGAAGGTACTGACCTTTTCCTCGGCTTCCGATCCACCTTGTCCTCTCGGATACCAGTCTCAATCATAGTGGCTTTATCCACCAAAACGGAAAATTCACGGATCTGAAGCATACCCACTAATCTGCGGATGTCCTTCCTCAGGCCCTTCTCAAACCTCCAAGTCTTCTCGTACTCATTCGAGATCAAACACGATGCAAACCGGGATAGCTCAATATACCAAGCAGCATACCCCTGCACCGTCATACTCCCCTAAGTCAGTGCAAGAAACTCAACCGCCTTAGCATCACGTAGAGAAGCCGGGAAGTATCTATCAAAGAACACTTCCTTGAAACGGTTCCAACACATCTCCACTGGACTAGCTCTCTGCTTTTCTAGCAGATTCATCGCAATCCACCAACAACCAGCCTCCCCATCCATGCAATGCAGGACCTCCAAGATCCTCTTAATCTTCCCCACCCAGTCCTCTGCTATCGTTGGGTCATGTCCCCTAGAGAACATAGGAGGATGCATGTGTGTGAACCTCTCAATGGTGCACCCCGCAGTAATTGGAGAGCGTTCACGTCTCCTCACACTTCACCATATCTCCCGCAGAACCTTCCTCATAATCCTCGAGGCATAAATAGAGACTCATCGCTTGCAGTTTCCTTAGAGCCACTTCCCAGATCGTTATCCTTGGGCTCAATTCTAAAAACATAATAGGAATCTATCAATACTCCTATAACAGGTACAGATGTACAGTTAACACAATTATTTACAACTAACCATGTTAACTACTCCTTGCCAAGTCCAGGTTCGTCTTATCACACCAACACGAAAGTCATCAATGGTATGCCCTGCTTTTACTAGAATCGTCATTCCAAGAAAAACACAGAATATCACTGAAAAGTCCCGGTCTAGCAACAAAACAATCCTTAACCAACTCTACCCACATCCAACATCCTATACTCTAGTATGTACTCATAGCTAAGCCTAACCAAGTCTACAAGACCTAACAACCTGGTTAGTTCCGATACCAAGTTATCACGCCCTGAACTCGCAAATGGAACCCAGGGGTGAAAATGTACCCTAAAATGTCCCTGTATCCAACAAACCATCCAAAGATACAGTACAATGAATGAGGGTTCGACCCCGTGGGGTTCCCAGATACCTTATACACATCCATACACAATAGAATATACGCAGCGGAAAAAGGTCATTCTATACATACATGGTACCATACCAGAGTCTATACAATAGGAGTCCAAGCTCCATAGCACAAAATACAACCCGGTTATCAACCATACTCCAAAATGACAACCCAAACACAAAACTCTTAAAGCTTACCCAAGCGCTATCTGCGGTACATCGACCACTACGCTCCTACACCCAGAAGCTAGCTCTGGTTACCCAAAGGACCTAAAAAATATGTACGTACAGTAGGGGTGAGACACCTCTCAATAAGGAAGAATACAAGTTATATTGGTGTGTCGCATTTAAGTGTTATCATGACGCAACATATACACAGTTAAATGCAGTTCCAGTACTAATTTTCACAACAGTGCATACATGCACACACACATGATCAAGCAATCCCGATGTCGTCACACCCTTCGGCCCAAAGCCGATTCACGATATCTGATGTTGGCCCGTAGCCAACTCGCGAAACACGGCGCTACCGGCATACGGCCAGTCCTAGACTCTCACGGCATCGTACTGGCGCAAATTAGTGGATCCACACCCTTTGGTGATTAACTGGTAAGACTCACGCCCTCAGATATAGAGTCAGACACTCTTGCCAAACATGGCCAGCGATTTCATATGCCCTCGGATATAGAGCCAGACACTCTCAGTACCTAGAACAAATTCAGAACCTTATTCCTACTCGCATTTCAACCAAAATACAACACATACATGCTCATATAACCAAACAAACCACACCCATTTGGTAATCTAAAGTCATGGTTTACCAAACACATATAGTTTAAACAAGTCAAGGCATGGCCTTCCCTATAACATAGTATAATCATTCTATTTTTAACAAAACCAAGATTGCAACCGATACCCGCTTTTTCCCCAAAACTGTAATCATGAAAAACTTATAGTTTTACCCATTAGATCCCCCCAAATGAGTAGCCAAAATGCACACAGGACTGTAGACCACAGTTCCACCAAGTCCGATTTAAAAAATAACTGATATAAACGCAATTTCTTGTACCTTTCCCCCAAATAACAAATCCCAAACTCCAAGGCTCCTAAACAGCGAATCGAGTTCCAAAACCTACAAATCCCAGTACAGAAGGTACTCACAACACTGTTCTCTACAAAACTACTAGATCAGAATTGAAAACCAAGCCTTACCTCGATTTTACGCCAAAACTCAAAAATAGGCAAACCAAAAATCTGATCCATAGAACTTGTAGAGAATCCTTCCACGATTCTCGTGGTAACTTCGGATCGTCAAATCAGATGATAAATGACAAAGAAATCTAGATAGAAAGAGAGTATGGTGAGTTTCTAGAGAGATAGAGAGAGGATTTTTAGATTTCTTAACTGAGAAGTAATGGAAATTCCTTTTTATAGCCCTTAACCAAGCCGCCCTCTTCGACGAAATGGCATCCTCGTCAACGACGTCATATAGACAGCTCGTCGATGAGATGGTGACCTTGTCAACGAGCTTAAGAGTCCCAATTTCCTAAAATATCTTGGCTTCTCCTCATCGATGAGCCTCTGAACTTCGTCAACGAGTGGAACAAAGCCTTCGTCAACGAAATCTGGCTTCGTCGAAGAAGCCTGCTCAAATTCCAATTTTACCCTTCTCTTAATTAATTAAACCCACCTATCACGGTTCAAGTTCTTACAACCTATCATACGTTCTTGTTCAGGAGTTCTACCAAAACCTACAGCACGATCCTTAGATGGGCATTTGGACTACTGTAGTTCAAGGTATAGGGTTCGAGCTAACTTCGAAGTTGATCGAGCGAGCATGGTCCCACGAAGAGATTGATGACGTACCTTGGGCCACCCTTGATTCATCCTATGTCCACCACATCATCCACTACATGTTCCACTATTTATACTACTATGGTGGCAACATGCAGAGAGGTATATGCACGGCATGGAGCAGGCTATCTGATTACCTACTTCTTCTAGACCTCATCCTACAATGCAATATCTATGCATTTGGACATCACTCGGAGAGGCGCAATGTTCATCTATAGGTCCTTTACATCGTGCATCAGAATAGGAAGTTTGATATTCCTCAACTCATCATGGATGGGATGCTTACGTTCTATGAGTGGAACATGAAGAACCCAATATTGAGGAGCCCTACACCAAGGCCTGTGCGCGGTCATCCAACTAGGGAGCCGAAGAGGCACTCATTCTGTACACCCAACTTATTATGTCGATCCTAAGGTGTATGAAGATCAACCTGAGTGATTTGGACGTGTACATCCCTATAAGAGAGGTCACTATTGAGTGGACATGGCGTCAGAGATTGAACTTGGTAGACACAAAACAACTGAAGGTTCACTAGTGGGCACCTATTAAGGGTGAACCGGGGTCTGAGTTTCAGGTACAACTTTTCTACCACGATCCCAAGGAGCCAACACACCCGCCAAATCAACCACCTCACAGAGCTTCAATGAAGAAGAGGAGGAAGATTGCTGAGCCCTCCACCTTAGCTACGACACCTTTAGAAGCAGCCCCTTCAGCGACGACACCTCCTCCACCTATATCCCCTACTGTGCCTTTGGTAGGGGATAACCTGAGTCGTCTGTGCCAAGATTTTGAGGCTATTAGATCTGAGGTACAACACGAGTTGGTGGAGATTAGAATGAAGATCACTCAAGGATTTGGGGCAATTTTAAAGGCACTTCAAGTCTACTTCCCGAGTTCGTTAGAGGCATTCAGTTTCCTAGGATTTGTAGCTCCCTCATCCTCACCTGCACTCGCCGCAGTGCCTGTCAATCCCCCTGAGCTTGTAGCATCTATGTGAGTGTCCTTTTAACTTGCTCAGCATTCATTAGCTTCACGAGCTCTCACTCTTCCATCCCCTCCACCACAGCATGGCCATCAATATCCCGGGCCACAGATTACCCCACCAACAAGCTCGATGGTGATGATTAAGATCAAGATGAGCAGTAAGGATGAGCTAGCGCTTCCTACGAAGGAGGCCCTGTACTAGCATCTACTTCTGCGAGCAAGGCACATTCCCCTGCTAGCTCACCAATACATATGGATGTGCCACCCATTACAGAGCCAGCCAATATTCTGGCATCATTGGTTGCAACCACAGTGCCTCCGGAGGACTTGTCTGTCCAATCAGATCCTTCCTTGGCGAGGGCCCTTATCTTACCAATAGATATCCTAGTGCCTCCAGCGCCTATTTCCATCGTCACACCTCCTATTCCTCACCTATGATGCACAATGGCACATCCATTAAGAGTTATGGACACTAGCATGGTAGCCACATCATCTGCTCCCGCCACTAGGACATCTTCCACTGCTCCACCAGTGGCTCAAGCCTTTCATGCTCCACCTACAGCCTTAGTTTCATGCACACCAACTTCTGCATTTGCTCCATCACCACCTGCTCCAATTGTTCGTATGCCACTCCCACTCCAGCATCACCTAAGTCACCGACTGTGTCGGGCAATTTTTCTAACGATGATGTGACTGCTTCGCACACACCATGTGATGCAACTCAGCGGTTTGATGCAAGTACCCCATTTGATGCTTCCGATGATATGAGGGGGCAATGATTCTAATTATAATGTGGGTGGTTCTATTGAGGAGGAGTAGTGCTGGCTATATAGGATCTTTTGATATGAGCTCTCCTTTGTACTTGTATTGTGCTTGTGCTCACAATTGTTTCTTTTCTTCTTTTACTTGTATTTTCAATTTCTTTTGTATCACCATGACTTTTCTTTGGTTGTACTTTTGCTCATATTGTATCTATCTTCAATTGTACTTCTGGGGTGATTAATGAATACATTGTGACTTGTTTTTTACTATCTTTTGTGCTTAGTGTACCACTTCTTTTCTCTTTATATCTTGGTTTTATTTTGGATGCTTACTTGTGCAGTTGCACTTGTTTACTCTATAATCCCCTATACAGTGCTTCCTTCCCGTGCTTTCCAAGTGCTTTCTATCCGTACCTCAGTAGGGACACTGAAGTTTTAAGTTAGGGGTACGCGGTTAGGAAAGCACTACACAGCGCATTTTGGACACAAAAATGACATGATTTTTAAATTTTTAGTGAACATTGTATGCTGCATACCATGTTAACACTTTTGATAGCCTTTACATACTTTTATATAGCTTGCTTGTTACATTCATAGGTTGTATCTTTTAGATGACTTTATTTTTCTCACTAACAATGAAGTGAGTTGCTTGTGCATAGTTTCATGTGGTATAGTCAATTTACTTGTTTTGCCACTCAATGAGGGTCAACTAGGAGTTCATTCGATTTAATGTCATTGTATAAGTTCTGGTATTTACATGGCATTTTACAAGGCTAGGACGCACTTTCACATGATTTGTTTCACTTAGGGTTCCTTGTGAGCACTGAGAGAACAGCCGTGGTGATTATGACACCTTATGCGGTTTTGTCGAGTTTGTCATTTTTTTTTAAAGTCGTTTACATATACTCTAAGTTCAAGAAACTCAATTTTCTTCTCCAAATATTCTTTGGATGCTAGTCTCCTTATTTGCATTTGATGGCCTAGAGGTGATGTCCCGTGGGGAGATATGAACCTAGGCCTTGTAGCCTACTCAGGACATGAAAATTAAGCCACCCCTAGAGATGAACATAATTCATGAACTCCCTTTTTGAGCTTAGTTCCCTATCAATGGCATGAAGATGACATAAGTTGTGATGATTGTCGTAGCTAGCCATGAATGAAATATATATAAAGAAAAGAATGAGCAGAAGAGAGAGAAAAAGAGAAATAAGAAAAATACATAGAATACCTACTCCAAATACAAAATAGTCAAGCTAGGGACACAACACACCATATCCTTGCATGTATAAAGCTTCTTCGATTGTTCCGACACATATGTATGGTTTCACGTATTGGTTTATGAATATGCAATCTAAGGTGATCTTGGTAGGATGTGACGAGTAGCTGAGAAGGGGCTAGGGTGAAGCACTCGACACCTCATTAATAGGCTAGATTCCATTCTTATGTGACTAGTCCACTCCACTTTCATCATTGGTTCTTATAAGTATGTGAGATGTTTGATCATGCATGTTTTTCCTCACATATGAGAGTGACCCCATCTTCTTAAGTTTTTTTGAGAGTATATCGGTGAGGCTGAGTCAAGACGACCATTATGTAGGTGTCCGAGAGTGACCTGAGTGCAATAAATCATTCATTTTACACATGTCTTGTGATTATGCTTGTGTATGCTCGGATTTATATGATGACATTAACTCTAAGTTGAAATTTTTGGTTGATTCTCTATGGGTCATGATTTTCTTGATGGTTATACGCTGCTAAAGACATGTATGAGTGATTTGCTTCAAAGTTGTCTTTATAATAGAGTTATTTATAAAGGAGTTTGATTGTAATAATGTTATATTCCTGTGTGTAAAATGGCATGATTTTGTTACTTGTTGATCCTACTTAATGTCCACTGAGATTGGTGTTTGTGGGTATCACCCTAGAAACCCTCATGAGACTATAACTCGTTCACTAGGGTCACCTAAGGGTTTAAAGTCTTATTGCATATGGTAAATGCAATCGTGTTTCCCATGAAATAGGAGGTAAATAGGAATTTGGTTATCTTTTATAGTTTTCTTAGTTTTTTTTTGCTCGAAGACAGGCGAAGTGTAAGTTGGGGGTTGTGATGTGTCCCTAAAATGCACTATTTTAAGCCCCCATTTACCTATGTTTTGTTCTCATTTATCTTGTAATTACCCTTTCTTACCATAGTTTGGAGTTATGTGTAGTTTGTTCATGTTTCAGGAAAATAAAGTTAAAACCGAGGAGTTAAGCAATGCAAGAAGCCAAGGAGCAATTGGGAGTATTTGTCTCAGTGGTAAGTTGGCCGGGACCACTATCTTGTGCGTCTGAAAGTATGGTCTTAACTTCCGTGCTGCACAGATAATGGTGAAGGCTGCCTTTTCCATTGTTGTGTAATTGATTTTAACTCCGCTTAGCACTTTGCTAGCATAGTAGATGGGCTTGTGTTGCCTTCCCTCCTCTTTAACCAAGACCAAGCTGACTACATGTTGGGTTGAGGCCACATACAGGTAGAGGTCCTCTCATGCTTCCACCTTTGTCAACAACGGAGGGGAGCGAAGGTACTGCTTGAGTTGTTCAAAGGCCTTACCTTGTTCTTCTCCCTATTCAAATCCTCCTTTTTTTCATAAAGCCTTGAAGAAGGGTAGGCTTCTATCTTTCGAGCAGAAGACAAACCTACTGAGCGAGGTGATTCTTCTAGTTAAGACTTGAATCTTCTTCTTGGTTCAAGGAGCCTTCATCTCCAGCAACGCCTATATCTTGTCAAGGTTGGCCTCTATTCCTCTGTGTGTTACCATGAAACCTAGAAACTTCCCTATATAGACGCCAAATATGCATTTAGAAGGGTTTAATTTCATTTGATACCTGCACAGAAGCACGAATGCCCCCTTTAAATCTTTGCAATGCTCCTTCTCTTTCAGACTTTTCACAAGCATGTCATCAACGTATTCCTCCATCATTTTCTCGAATAGATCTGTAAACATCCTATTTACTAGCCTCTGATATGTTGCCCCCACATTTTCAACCCGAAGGGCATCACCCTATAATAGTATAGCTCCATTTCCGTGATGAATGACGTTTTCTCCTCGTCTCCTGGGTGCATTGGAATTTGGTTGTATCCTTAATACGCATCCATGAAACTGAGGAGCTTGTGTCCAAAAGTTGAGTCTACCAGTTGGTCAATACAGGGAAGAGGGAAACTATCTTTCGGGCACGCCTTGTTCAAATTCGTGAAGTTAATGCACGTCCGCCACTTTCCATTTGACTTCTTCACCAAGACAACATTTGTAATGCCCCGGTCCCAACTTACAGCATAGGTGTTACTGTAGTGACCTCTGTGTACTTGATATACTTCTCAACAAATATATATATATATATATATATATATATATATATATATATGCAGCAGAATACATGTTTACATCTATCAAACTATTACCATAGTTCTAACTACCTTATAGATACATACAACTATTCCAACATCCATATACAATATTGTATGATACTAGACGCATCCTCGAGTCTTACAAAATTTTAAGTGTTCTGAAAACCTATAATATAACCTACAAAATTGAGCTCGTGGAGATGCTCACTCAAAAATAGATCGCTACCCTGCCCCAGTCCTTGCTAATCTCAACCTCGATAAGGACCTGAAAAGACAGTTTATATGATAGGGTGAGACACCTCTTAGTAAGGTACTAAACGATTAAGCTAATAGCAGTGTGTGGCCAACATGCTTTATGTGTTTAACAAAAACATAAACATATATAATCACCGTTTCCATAATTGTAAAATACGTAGCCCATTTTCATCATATGAATAGCCCCATAGTATATAACAACAATTATATAAATGTACAGATATGCAGGATAGGACACGCCTTCAAACTCTATACCATGTATAAATCCCCACAATTGGGGTTGATCGCCCCAACTGTCTCAATACAGCCTGGGTACACGATCAAGAGGCAAACCCACACCAAGACCGCCCCTACTGTCTTAATATAGCCTAGGTTCATATAAATCAAAATTATGGTGCCCTCACTAGCAACGGATCCGTGCCTACACAATCAGTCCCCAAGGTTCCTAAAGCATATCATGCAATTTAAGCAATTTAAACACTCTTTTGAAATCATTTCAAAAAAACACATCATTACATGAAATCTGGCCCCTAGCCGTCAAATAAACTTCCTGCATTTTCACAACAGTTCCAGTATTTCACAACATCAACACTTGCCACACAGTTTTCCACATTTGAAACAACCTGAAAGTAAATATAAACAGTTAATATCATAGTACAGGTTTTAAACAACAAAAACAACATTTCCAATCGGTGAAAAGGTCTGGAATGACAAGTACAATATTCTAAAAAAATAACATTTGAATTTGACCGGTTGGTTTTGAAAATAAAGTCGATTTACAAAACCGAGACCAGGAAACCCTAAAACCATCGTAACTCGATATCTAAAAGTTATTTCAACATTTCAATCAATTCATAATGTATAAATCATTGTCTTAACATAACCCCCTTACTTGCATGTGAATCAAAGTTCGAAACGACCCGGAACTAAAGCCCTAACCTTCCGAATCCCGAACCTAAACGGTTCAAAACAATGGCACGAAAATCTTAAAAGCTAATACTTGAAGAAAAACACTTCAATATAATCTCGTATACTACAGATCTACTAGACCAAAAGCAAAAACCGACCCTTACCTCGATTTTTGGGAAAAACTTGGAAATCTCCGAAATGAAATTCTGATCCATAGAACTTGTAGAGATTCCTTCCCTGATCCACGTAGCAACGTCGGATCATCAATTTCGATAACACACGGCTCAAAAATCTTAGAGAGAGAGAGAGAGAAAGAGAGAATGAGAGTTTATAAAGAAAAGTCTAACTAAGCCTTTAAGTAATCAAAATAAATATCTCCTCCAAGATATTTACATATAAATATCTCAAAATATCTCCTTTCAAAATATATCTTCTTCAAAATATCTCCTCCAAAATATCTCTTTATTTATTTATTTATTTATTTATTTATTATTTATTATTATTATTATTATTATTATTATTATTATTATTATTATTATTATTATTATTATTATTATCATATATTGATCGGGTTACTACAATCTCCCCTCTTTATAAAATTTCGTCCTCGAAATTTGCTAACTGTTTATATCACATCGTCTGAACTCTAACTGCTCTATCTCTAGGAAGAGCCGGTGGCCACCCATATAGTAGCTCCGTCCCAAATTTATTACCTACCCTCACTTATGGCGGAGGAATACCGTGGTTACATATAATAGTCTCGAAAGCACACATTACATATACAAACTCTCCCAGAGACAATCCACATACCCTTACCATAAGCAAAAAAGGATACACTCACATATCTACATTGTCTGTCTAACTCTGAACATCTCTAAATAGTTGAGGATACTTATGACGTATCTTGGCCTCTAATTCCCAAGAATCCTCCTCAATCGCGTGGTTACACCGTAGCATCTTTACTAATGATACCTCCTTGGTACACAACTTTCGTACCTTCTGATCCAAAATCTGAACCGGTACCTCACCATAAGCTAGTGCTTCACTGACCTCTAAAGACTCATAACTGATCACGTGCAACGGATCTAGCACGTACTTCCTCAACACCAACACGTGAAACACATCATACACCCTAGATAAGGTTGGGGGTAAGGCTACCCGATAAGCAACTGGACCTATCCTCTCCAGGATCTCAAATGGCTCAATGTATCGAGGACTCAACTTGCCCTTCCTCCTAAACCGCATCATTCCTTTCATAGGAGCAACCCTAAAAATTACCATATCTCCAATATCAAATTTCAGCTCCCATCGGTGAGTATCGGCATAACTTTTCTACTAACTCTTAGCTGATCTAATCCTTTCTCCAATAAGCTTGACCTTTGTAGACGTCTGCTGAACCAACTCTAGTCCCAAAATCTGCCGCTCACCTACCTCATCCTAGTACAATGGAGATCAGAACTGACGACCATACAAGGCCTCATATGGTGTCATCTCAATATTGGCCTGGTAGTTATTGTTACAAGCAAATTCTACTACCGGTAGATACTAAATCCAACTGTTACCGAAATCCAACAAGCATGCCCACAGCATATCCTCCAAAATCTGAATCATCCTTTCAAACTACCTATCCGTCTGCGGGTGAAACACATTGCCGAACATAAGTTGTGACCCCAAGGCATCCTGTAACCCCTTCCAAAATCGAGACGTGAAACGTGGCTCTCGATTTGAAATGATAGACACCGGGACACCATGGAGTCGTACTACCTCTTCTATGTACAACTCTACCAACCTATTCATAGAATAACCAACTCTTATCGGAATGAAGTGTGTCGTCTTCGTCAGCCAATCCACCACCACCCAGATAGCGTTCTATCTGTGCACCACTGAAGGCAACCTCGAAACAAAATCCATCGATATGTGTTCCCACTTCCACTTGGGAATGTCAAACAGTTGTAGTGGTCCTGCTGGTCTTTGATACTCAGCCTTCACCTGCTGACATTTCAAGCATTGCCCAACAAACCCAACCACTTCCCCCTTCATATTACTCCACCAAAACGATTCTTGCAGATCTCTATACAATTTCGTGCTCCCTGGATGAACAGTATAAAAAGAGCGATGAGCCTCCTCCAGAATCATCCTTTTTATCTCTACGTCGTCTAGTACACACAGCCTGGTGTGGAATGTAGCGACTTGCTTAACTTATTACATAATAAACATAAACAATAATAACATCAACCCGAACCCGTGGGTAGCCTGACATAAACAACGGAAACCTAAGCAGCAGTAAAAATAAATTACATCCATCAAACCATTAATTACATGATACCAGAGTCTACTATATTCCCAAAATACAGTATTTAAATACAATCTCCAAAACATCAAAATAGACCTAGGATATTACAACAAAAATCTCTTGATCCTAGATCAAAGCTTACCCTTCTAGCAAGGAAACTCAACTCACTCAACAGCGGCTACGACCCGCTAGTCTCTTAGGGTCTCCTGAAAAATTTATTAAGTTCAGGGGTGAGACACATATCACTAAGGGAAAATAAACTAAATGTAGCTATGTGGCAACATGAATATATACTGCAGTTATACATATACAATACATTTCATATATCTGTAAACATTCGTCATATCGTACTGAATAATTATATACTTTCATATTTTTCTTGTAATCATATCGTTCATAAATCGCCTATTATATCTGATAATACTGAAAGCATAACCAGGATGAATAGCTAGCTGATGTCATGTATTACCCCCCATGACGGGTTGTGCAGCACGAAGGCGGGACTCGACAATGGCTGGTAGATTACTGTCGAGTCAAAAATGTCTGTACGTACAATGGACCCACCACACCCTGGTCCGAACTGCCAGGTGGACGTTTACAACTCTACACTGAAAGCTACATCGACTATCCATCTCCCACCCCCTCGTAGGGTGGTTAGCACAAGTCCAAACATAGATATTTGATCTATATAGCTACGATACCGAGCTCCTGAAACTGAACTAAACTAACATCTGGGTTCTGATAACATATAATACATGATATTATAGCATTTTCAACATTTCATTAATATGGCCTCGTGCCAAACATTTCATAAATACGGCCTCGTGCCAAATATTTCATAAATACGGCCTCGTGCCGAACATTTCATAAATACGACCTCGTGCCGAACATTTCATACATATCATTCTGAAAATAAATCAATTATCATGTATTTCAAAATCATCATATACTGCATTATTACGTAATTCCTGAAAACATACTTATTCGTAAAATTGTCGTAACATAATACGTTTCATGAAAAATAATACCCATGCCACACAATGCTGAATTAAATCATATGTTCCATTTAAAATCATAATTCCTGTATATAGCAGCATTTTTCACAAATATATATTTACTCAATAATATTCATATATAATACATGTTTTTCTGAAAATCAATTTGCTGAGAAATAATGCTAATTTGTGTGGAAAAATAACTGCTTTAATTTATTCCCTTAACTGGCTACTAAGAAAAGCCCCTATAAACTCTGGTCTCACACTCGTAGGATTTCCTAATCAATACCTTGAAAATGAAAATTCCCAGTACTATACTTCAGTATTTTCACGTGTATATCATTTCCTATAACTATCGTAAGACCAAATTTGGCTTAAAAAACTTTACCTCAAGTCAAGGATGATTTCCAACTTGCTTTTACTAACAATCCGCTCTGGCAGATTTGGAGAGAACTTCCCCAGGAGCGTCGTGGTGGCTTCAGATAGTCGAACCGGCTGAAATTCGACCCAAAATCGAAGAGAGAAGAAAGAGAAATCGTAGGGCGAGAGAGAGAGAGAGTGTGTGAAAGGTTACTTAATTTTGAAGTTAAAATCTAGATTTTTGATATTTATAGGATTGGATTCGTTGACGAGCCACGTCATCTTGTCGATGAGTCCTTCAATAATTTCATCGACGAAACCCTCTCCTTGTCAAGGAAATTCAGACTGCTCAAAACCTCTCTCGGTATTTCCTCGTCGACAAATCTTGCCTTCGTCGATGAGGTCCTCTTATACCCTCGTCGACAAATCTCATATGTTCGTCAATGAAGTTGGCTGTCTCCTTTTTTTTTTGGTTTCCATTTCCCTTTCTTCTATTATTTAAATATCATTATTCTTCGGGTAATTACATTCTCCCGTCCTTATAAAATTTCCTCCTCGAAATTTACTATTCACATAATTTATCATCCCTTAGTAGGAAAAATGGTCTACTTATTTTATTACTTACCCTCACTTATGGCGGAGGAATACCATGGTTACATTTCAAGTCCTAGGAGATTACATATACCAAAAGAAAATTCCTTCAAAACTAAAACACCACTTACTAATTCAAGAATTACATGTACCTACAAAAGAAATATTACATATTTACTCACATTTTCTAATAACATTTAAGCTTCTTGGAATAGTTGCGGATAATTCTGTCTAATCTGCTCCTCGAGCTCCCAAGAAGCGTTTTCTATCACATGATTCCTCTATAAAATTTTTGCCAAAGGAATCTTCTTACTATATAGTTCATGTTCCTTTCTGTCCAAAATTTGCACTGGTACCTCCTTATAGACTAGCGAGTCATTGAGTTCTAATTCACCATAGCTGATAATATGAGAAGGGTCTGGGACGTATTTTCTCAACGTAGATACGTGGAATACGTCGTGCATCCTAGATAGTGTAGGTGGCAAAGCTAGCTTGTAGGCCACCGGGCCCACCTTCTCTAAAATTCCAAATGGATCGATAAACCTAGGGCTAAGTTTACCCTTTCTACAAAACCTCATAACTCCTTTTAATAGAGCTATCTTCAAAAATACATGATCACCCACATCGAACTCCAAATTCCTGCGGCGATTGTCTGCATAACTCTTCTATCGGCTTTGAGCTGCACTGATTCTATCCCTGATAAGTCAAACTTTATCATACGCCTGTTATACCAGCTCTGGCCCCACAACGAGCCGCTCACCCATCTCGTCCCAATACAAAGGATATCGACATCTCCTACCGTACAGTGCCTCAAACGGTGCCAAGCCAATACTGGACTGATAACTATTATTATATGTAAACTCTACCAGCGGCATAAACTGAGTCCAACTACCCCCAAAATCTAAAACACATGCTCGGAGCATATCTTCTAATATTTGTATCGTCCTCTTAGTCTGCCCATTCGACTGAGGATGGAATGTCGTGCTAAACGATAGCTAAGACCCTAAAGCTTCCAGTAAGCTTCTCCATAACCGTGACATGAAACGCGGATCTCGATCTGACACTATGGATACTGGCAGTCAATGAGATCGAACTATCTCCTGGACATAAATTTCTACCAATCGACTGAGGGAATAGCTAATCTTGATAGGGAGAAAATGAGCGGACTTAGTCAACTGGTCTACTATCACCCAAATTGCATTCTGGCCATGTGATGTCGACGGCAACCCTGAAACGAAGTCCATGGATATATGATCCCACTTCCACTCTGGGATAAATAACGGCTACATCTGACCTGCTGACCTCTGATGCTCAGCTTCTACTTGCTGGCATGTCAAGTACTGGGCTACATACTCAACAATCTCCCTCTTCATACCACTCCACCAGTAAAACTCTCGCAGATCCCTATACATTTTCATACTGCCGGGATGAACTACATACAAAGATCTGTGAGCCTCCTCTAAAATAGTCCTCCTAATGTCAGCATCAGCAGGAACACACAGTCTAGAATGGAACCATAAAGCTCATCATCTGAAATGCAGAATACCTCTCCTTGACCACTTTGCACTCTGTCCACTACCTCTACCAATTCTGGATCTTCTTTCTAGGTGGCTTTAATTCTTTCTTGCAGAATAGGCTATACCACTAAGCTTGCGATACATATTGGAGTATTACTCTCTATAAATTCAATGTCGAGTCTCTCTAGATCCATCATGATCAGACGCTAGATCTCCATAGCTGCCAACACTGATACCCCAAACTTCCTGCTCAATGCATCAGCTACCACCTTTGCTTTCCCTGGGTGGTAACTGATAGTATAGTCAAAATCCTTAATCAACTCTAACCATCTTCTCTACCTCATATTCAATTCCTTCTAGGTGAAGAAATATTTTAAGCTCTTGTGGTCAGAGCAAATCTCGCACTTCTTGACATACAAGTAATGCTTCCAAATTTTCAATGCGTGTACCACTGCAGCTAATTCAAGATTGTGGGTAGGGTAGTTCTTTTCATACTCTTTCAAATGTCTAGACGCATACGCCACTACCCTGCCATGCTGCATCACTACACAACCAAATCCTTTCAAGGACATATCACTGTAGATAGCATAACCCTCACCCCCAGATGCGATGATCAGTACTAGCACTGTGATTAGGCTCTGCTTCAATTCCTAAAAACTCTGCTCATTGCTATCGTCCCGTTCAAATATAGCATTCTTTCTAGTCAGCCATGTCAAAGGTCCTGATAAAGTTGAGAATCCCTCAACAAAACGACAGTAATATCTAGCTAACCCTAAGAAACTCCTGATCTCCTAGATATTCCTCGGTTTAGCCCAATTCACTACCACCTAAATCTTACTAGGATCTACATAAATTCCATCTCTTGAGATAACATACCCCAAAAACACAACTTTCTCAAGCTAGAATTCACATTTACTGAATTTTGCATACAGCTTCTTCTCCCTAAGCATCTGCAAGACCTGCCTCAAATGTATCTCATGCTCGTTATAGCTCCTCGAATAGACCAGTACATCATCAATAAAAACAACCACAAACTGATCTAAATATGGATGAAAAATCCTATTCATCAAATCTATAAATATCGTAGCAACATTCGTTAGACAAAATGGCATAACAAGAAACTCATAATGCCCATATCTGGTTCTAAAAGTTGTTTTTGATACATCTTCTGCTTTCACCTTTACCTGATGGTAACCTAATCTGAGGTTAATTTTAGAATATACCCGTGTAACCTAGAGCTGGTCGAATAAGTCATCGACACAGGGTAGAGGATATTTGTTCTTGATTGTCACTTTATTAATCTCCTTGTAGTCTATGCACATCCTCATAGACCCATCCTTCTTTTTCACGAACAGTACTAGAGCTCCCCACGGAGATACACTAGGTCGTATGAAGCCTTTATCAAGCAAATCCTATAACTGATCTTTCAGTTCTGCTAACTCTGCTGGCGCCATTTGGTACGATGCTTTAGAGATCGGCGTTGTACCTGGAAGTAAATCAATAGGAAAATCTACTTCACGATTAGGTGGTAGACCTGGTAATTCATATGGGAACACATCCGTAAATTCTTTCACCACAAGTGTATTAATAAGCTTCAATTCATCTTCTGACATTTAATTCACAAAAGCCACGAATCCCAAACAGCCATTCTGGAGCAACCTCCTTGCCTGAACTGCTGAGACCATCTGAGGTAAAGATTGCACTCGCGACCCTATAAATCTGAATTCTAGTTTCCCTAGAGATCTGAATATCACTTCCCTTGCACAAAAATCTATAATAGCAGAATTAGCTGCTACCCAATCCATGTCGAAGATGATATCAAACCTGTGCATATCCAACATACCAAATCAGCAGATAAAATTCTCCCCTAAACATCAACTAGACAACTACGGAGCATCCTACTACATCTCACCGCTGACCCGGTTGGTGTAGCCACTAACAGTCCAACATCTAATGATTGTATTTTCGCCCCACATAATTTAACACACCCCAAGGACACAAACGAGTGTGTGGCACTAGAATTAAAAAATGCACTAACTTTAAATGAAAACAAATTAATCGTAGCTAGCTGTCTCAGCATCACCTGGTGTCAAAGCAAAAACCCTAGCTGGGGCCATATTCCTCTACTGGCCTCCACGTGGCGCCTAGTAGCCTCCTCGAGCAGGTCTAAGAGCAAGAGGAGCACCTATCTGAGCTTAGCAATCCCTCATCACATGCCCTAGCTCCCCACAACGGTAGCAAACACCTCCCCTGACACGACACTCCCCTGGGTGCCTCTTCCCACAAGTTGGGCAAACTGGAGGTGGCTGTATACCCTAAAAACTGCTATTCTCAGTCTCTTGCCTCTGGTCTTTGTTGTAGCCACCTCTCTTCCACGAACCACATCCAATCCCCTGCTGGGAACCAGAAGGAATGGATCTCTTCTTTTGTCTCTGCTCCTCAACCTCCAACCGCTCTCCAATCTTTGCTATAGTGGCCTTATCAACCAGCTTAGCGAATTCCTCAACTTCAGTATCGATACCTATTTATATATTTCTCTCCTCAGGCCTATTTCAAATTGATGTACCTTCTTCACCTCATCTAGAATTATGTACGGGACAAAGCGAGATAACTCGATAAACCTCGCAGCGTACTGCTGCACTGATAACTGTCCCTGCTTCAGATTCAAGAACTCCTCAATCCTAGCCTCCCTAGACGAGGCTAGAAAATACCTGTCAAATAATATTTCTTCAAACCGCTCCCACGTCATCTCCACAAGTACAGCCCTCTACTGCTCTAATCATCTCACCACCGACCACCATCTCTCGGCCTCTCCAGTTAGTTTATATGTGGCAAATAGTACCCTCGGTTCTTCCGAACATTGCAGTACTGCAAACATTTTCTCTATCTCCTGTACCCAGTTTTCAGCGACTGCAGGATCTGTCCCTCCTGAGAAAATCGGAAGACTCATCTTAATAAACTTCTCAATCAAACTACCGTGGCCTTCCGATGGACCACCCTGTTCCTTCGAACTCCTGGCAATTTCTGTTATAACCTGCTATGCCACGCTGTGTAAGACAGCATCTGAATCACTACACGCAGCGCCTGAGGGTCCAGCACCCTCACTTCCACTAGCGTGGGCACTGTTGCCACCAATGTCCATCCTGAAAAACAAGTAACTTAACTCAAAATCCCTTTACTATACATATCACTCGACTTATATAGTATATTCTCCTAATTAATTCATCTCTCCTGATCTTAATTCAAGGTTCAATCCTGCAACCTAGATACCCAACCCAATGATAGTTTACAATGACTTTCCTGAAATCGTCACCCCAGGAAAATCACACAAACTACCACGGAAGTCTTGCATCTAGAATACAAAACCAGACTTCAAATCCCCTTATCCTATACCCTGGTATTATTATTACTACTGCACTCTAGAGTCTACAGAACCTAGTATCCTAGACTCTGATACCCAACTGTAGCGACCTGCTTAACTTATCACATAATAAACATAAATAATAATAACACCAACCCGAACCAGTGGGTAGTGGGGATAGCCTGACATAAACAGCAGAAACCTAAGCATCAGTAAAAATAAATTACATCCGTCAAACCATTAATTACATAATACCAGAGTCTACTACATTCCCAAAATACAATATTTAAATACAATGTCCAAAACTTCAAAATAGACCTAGGATCTTACAACAAAAATCTCCTGATCTTAGATTAAAGCTTACCCTTTTAGTAGGGAAGCTCAACTCACTCAACGGCAGCCACGACCCTCCGATCTCTCAAGGTCTCCTGAAAATTTTATTAAGTTTGGGGGTGAGACACATCTTAGTAAGGGAAAATAAACTAAATGCAGTTGTATGGCAACATGAATATATAATGCAGTTATACATATACAATACATTTCATATATCTGTAAACATTCGTCATATCGTACTGAATAATTATATACTTTCATATTTTTCTTGTAATCATATCGTTCATAAATCGTCTGTTATATCTGATAATACTGAAAGCATAACCAGGATGAATAGCTAGATGATGTCATGTATTACCCCCTATGACGGGTTGTGCAGCCGGAAGGCGGGACTCGACAATGGCTGGCCGACCACTGCTGAGTCAAAAATGTCTGTAAGTACAATGGGTCCGCCACACCCTGGTCCAGACTGTCAGGTGGACGTCTACAACTCTACACTGAAAGCCACATCGACTATCCATCTCCCACCCCCTTGTGGGGTGGTTAGCACAAGTCTGAACATAGATATCTGATCTATATAGCTACGATACCGAGCTCCTGAAACTAAACTAAACTAACATCTGGGTTCTGATAACATATAATACATGATATTATAGCATTTTCAACATTTCATAAATACGACCTCGTGCCGAACATTTCATAAATACAACCTCGTGCCGAACATTTCATAAATACAACCTTGTGCCGAACATTTCATAAATACGGCCTCGTGCCGAACATTTCATACATATCATTCTGAAAATAAATCAATTATCATGTATTTCAAAATCATCATATACTGCATTATTACGTAATTCCTGAAAACATGCTTACTCATAAAATTGTCGTAACATAATACGTTTCATGAAAAATAATACTCATGCCACACAATGCTGAATTAAATCATACGTTCCATTTAAAATCATAATTCCTGTATATAGCAGTATTTTTCCCAAATATACATTTACTCAATAATATTCATATATAATACATGTTTTTCTGAAAATCAATTTGCTGAGAAATAATGGTAATTTGCATTGAAAAATAACTGCTTTAGTTTATTCCCTTACCTAACTACTGAGAAAAGCCCCTATAAACTCTGGTCTCACACCCATAGGATTTCCTAATCAATACCTTGAAAATGAAAATTCCCAGTACTATACTTCAGTATTTTCACGTGTATATCATTTTCTATAACTATCGTAAGACCAAATTTGGCTTAAAAAGTCTTACCTCAACTCAGGGATGATTTCCAACTTACTTTTACCAATGATCCGCTCTGGCAGATTTGGAGAGAACTTCCTCAAGAGTGTCTTGGTGGCTTTAGATCGTCAAATCGATGGAAATTCAGCCCGAAATCGAAGAGAGAAGAGAGAGAAACCGTAGGGAGAGAGAGAGAGAGTGAAAGGTTACTTAATTTTGAAGTTAAAATCTGGATTTTGGATATTTATATGACTGGATTCGTTGATGAGTCACGTCATCTCATCAATGAGTCCTTCAATAATTTCATCGACGAAACCCTCTCCTCATCGATGAAATTCAGACTGCTCAAAACCTCTCTCGATATTTCCTCATCAACGAATCTTGCCTTCGTCGATGAGGTCCTCTTATACCCTCGTCGATGAATCCCCTGTGTTTGTCAATGAGCCCTGATAACTTCTCTCGGTTATTCCTTCTAAAGTGCAATGTCGTCTACTACCTCCTTTTGTTTCCGGTTTCCATTTTCCATTTTTTATTATTTAAATACCATTATTCTTCAGGTCATCACATGGAATCTTAGAACTCCATCCTCAAAGACATTAAAGTCTAAATGTGGTTCGCTCTGCAATTTCTCCACAATCTTTACTAACTCTGTGTCATTCAACTGAGAAGCTTTGATTCGTTCTTATAAGTTTGGATGAACCACCAACCCGGCAACGAAGGCCTGGGGATCCCCGTCCACCAGCTCTACCCTCAATCTCTCTAGATCCATCCTAATCCAGTGCTGCCCCACAACTGTTGAAACTGAAGCCTCCACTAACTTTTGACTCAGTGCATCAGCTACCGCATTAGCTTTTTTGAGATGATAGCTAATGGTACAGTTGTAGTTTTTGATCAATTCGAGTCACCTGCGTTGCCTCATATTCAACCCCTTCTAGGTGAAGAAGTATTTGAGACTCTTATGATTTGTAAAGATCTCGCACTTCTCACCATATAGACAGTGCCACCAAATCTTTAGAGCAAACCCAACTATTGCCAGCTCCAAATCATGCATAAGGTAATTCTTCTTGTACTCCTTGAGCTAAAGAGAAGCGTAGGAAACTACTTTACCATGTTGCATCAAAACACAACCTAGTCTCTTCAGGGACACGTCACTGTAGATCATGAGGCCACCATCCTCTAATGGAATGATCAACACTGGTGTCGTGACCAAGCACCACTTCAACTCTTGGAAACTCTGCTTGTAGTCTCTAGTCCATGCAAACCTGCTACCCTTCCTAGTAAGCTGGGTCAAAGGGCCTGACAGCTTAGAAAATCCCTCGATGAACCAGCTATAATACCTGGCCAGACCCAAGAAACTACATACCCATTCCTTGGTCTCGCCCAATCAACTACCGCCTCAACTTTACTTGGGTCAACTGAAATCCCCTCCCTAGACACTATATGCCCTATAAATGCAACTTGCTCAAGCCAAAATTCACATTTCTTGAATTTAGGGAATAGTTCCTTCTCTCTAAGTTCCTAAAGTACTACTCTAAGATGAGCATCATACTCTACTGGACTCTTTGAATACACCAAGATGTCGTCAATAAACACCACCGTGAATTCATCCAGGTACTCTTGGAACACCCTGTTCATCAAGTCCATGAAGGTTACAAGTGCATTCGTCAAACCAAATGGCATAACCAAAAACTCTTAATGGCTACCAGGTGTAGAAAGTAGTCTTCAATACATCCTCTACTTTCATCTTCAACTGGTGATACCCAGACCGCAGATCGATCTTTAAAAAGACCTAAGTGCCCTACATCTGTTCAAACAAGTCATCAATCTGAGGCAACAGATATCTGTTCTTCACGGTCACCTTACTGATCTCCCTGTAATCGATGTACATCCTCATCGATCCATCCTTCTTTTTCACAAATAACACAGGCACACCTCAGGGTGACACGCTCAGCCTGATGAACCCCTTATCCAAAAGTTTCTACAACTGCTCCTTCAGCTCTTTCAACTCAACTGGAGCCATCCTGTAAGGCGCCTTGGAGATTGGTGTCGTTTCTAGCTCAATAGTAAACTCCACTTCCCTGTCTGGAGGCAACCCTGGCAAGTCTTCAGGAAAGACATTGGAGAACTCCCTTATCACTAGGATATCCTCCAACTTCAATCCCTCCTTAGGTGACTCTTCCACACTCACCAGGTATCCCTGACAACCCTCCAGAAGCAGTTATCTCGCCTGCGTCGCCGAGAGGATCCATAGTGCTGAATGCACACACTACCCAACAAATAGAAATTTTTCCTCTCCGAGAGGCCTGAACACTACTTCCTTCCTACGGCAGTCAATTCTTGCAAAATTGGATGCTATCCAATCCATCCCTAGGATTACACTAAACCCATACATATTAAACATGATTAGACTAGCAGGCAACCTCCTCCCCTAAATCTCTATCGCGTAATCCCTGACCACTTTACTGCATACCACCACTAATCCTAATGGCGTATCCACACCTAACTCAACTTCTAATGGTTGGGCCTCCACTCCACACCATTTAACAAATTCTCAAGATATAAAGGAGTGGGTTGCACCCGAATAAAAAAGAACTACATCATTATGTGATAAGCTATAAATGGTACTTGTCACCACATTGTCGGCATTCTCTACATCGCTCGGTGTCATTGAGTACACCCTAGCCTGAGCGGTGCCTCCCTGGTGACCACCTTGAGGTTCCTAGTTACCACCCCGGTTCTGAGCCTATGCTGAAGGGAGAGTCATTGTCGCTTGACAGTCTCGTATCAAATGCCCTAACTCCCCACACCTGTAGTAGCACGTCAATCAATACTTGCACTCCCCCCCCCCCCAATGCTATTTCTAGCACTTAGGACACGTTGACTTCTCCAAACTCCCCTAGGAAGTCTGAGATCCTGACTGCTGCTGCTGTTGGCCTAAAGGACCGCCGAACTTCTTCCAATAACTCTTGCTGGAGCCTGACTGCAAATTTTGGGGAAAAGGCCTCTTCTTCTGATTCACCTCTCTCCCCCCTAGATGCTGGCTTCAGCCGCCATGGCTCTATCCACGAGCTCGTAAAAGCCCTCGACCATCAATTCTGCCATCTACGCACATATAGCCTGCTTCAGACCCCTCTCAAATATATGAGCCTTCTTCGACTCATCTAAAACCATGTGAGGCGCAAATCGAGATAACTCCACGAACCTAGTCGTGTACTGCTACACCGAAATTGATCCCTGGGTCAAGTGGAGGAACTCCTCAGACTTCGCGTCACAAGTGGCAATGGGGAAGGTAGTCGACACGTACCCTGAGCGCTGCTCCTTGACCAGCCTAGCTAATTCCCACCATCTCTTAGCCTCCCCCACCAACTTGAGGGTGGCGTATTTAACCTTTTTTTCCCCTGTGCACTCAGACACCTCCAGCAGATCATCCATCTCTTGTAACCAGTCCTTCACCCCAATCGGGTTCGGCCCTCTTGAAAATGTCCCTGGAACCCTTTATGGGATCCTTCCTGGCCTACCTCGCTATATCGCAGAGGAACACGGGAGCCTCAATCTCATCCTCACTAGAGGCATCCAGGTGATTATCACCTCCTTCCATGATCCCCTTCCCTCTGGGTTCCATCATGTACACAGGTAAAAGCCGACTTAATCATTCCACATTTAACACAATAAATGCAAATATGGAACAAGAAGATTAATCAACACGTATTCAAGACACCAATAGCCCATACACACTAGACCGTCTAACTTGTCATCTCGACATCAGAGTCAAGTCTCTCAACCTAGAAATGAAACCATCGATGGATTTACCATGGTTTTCCTGAAATCATCATTCCATGAAAAGCACAGAAGACCGTCAAAGGAAATCCCGCCTCTGAGCCTCCAGATTAAAATCCGACTAACTCTCTAACTCTATCTTATTACAGCTAATACTCTGGTAATTTACTCACTGACAATCAAAGTCTGCAGCACCTAGCAAACCTAGGCTCTGATACCACCTGTAACGTCCTGGTCCTAACTTACAACCCGGGTGTTACTATAGTGGCATATGTGTACCTGATGTACTTCTCAATAGATATATACGCAGCGAAAAACATAAACATCCATCAAACTATTACCATAGTTTTAACTGCCTGATAGATACATACAGCTATTCCAACATCCATATACAATACTATATGATACTCAACGCATCCTCAAGTCTTACAACATTTTACAAGTTCTGAAAACCTATAACATAACCTACAAAAACGAGCTCATGGAGACGCTCATTCAAAAATAGATCGCTACCCTGCCCCAGTCCTTGCTAATCCCAACCTCGATAAGGAGCTGAAAAGATAGTTTGTATGATAGGGTGAGACACCTCTCAGTAAGGGACGATTAAACTAATAACAGTGTGTGGCCAGCATGCTTTATGTGTTTAACAAAAACATAAACATATATAATCATCGTTTCCATAATTGTAAAATACGTTGCCCATGTTCATCATATGAATAGCCCCACAGTATATAACAACAATTACATAAATGTATAGATATGCAGGATAGGACATGCCCTCAAACTCTACACTATGTATAAATCCCCACAATCGGGGTTGACCGCCCCTACTGTCTTAATACAACCTGGGTACACAATCAAGAGGCAAACTCACACTAAGATCACCCTTACTGTCTCAATACAACCTTGGTTCATATAGATCAAAAGTTTGGTGCCCTCATTGGCAACGAATCTGTGCCTACACTATCAGTCCCTAGGATTCCTAAAGCATATCGTGCAATTTAAGCAATTTAAACACTCTTATGAAATCATTTCACAAAACACATCATTATATGAAATTCGGCCCGTAGCCGTCAAATAAACTTCCCATTTTCACAACAGTTCCAGTATTTCACAACATCAACACCTACTACATAGTTTTCCACATTCAAAAACAACCCAAAAGTAAATATAAATAGTTAATATCACAGTACGAGTTTTAAACAACGAAAACAACATTTCCAACCAATGAAAAGGTCCAGAATGACAAGTACAATATTCTAAAAATATAACATTTGAATTTGACAAGTTGATTTTGAAAATAAAGTTGGTTTATCGAACTGAGGCCCAAAAACCCTAAAACCACCATAACTCAATACCTAAAAGTTATTTCAACATTTCAATCGATTCATATTATATAAATCACTATATTAACATAACCCCCTTACTTGCATGTAAATCGGAGTCCAAAACGACCAAAAACTCAAGCCCTAGCTTTCCGAACCCCGAACTTAAATGGTTCAAAACAACAGCACGAAAACTACGAAACCTAATACATGAAGAACAACACTTCAGTATAATCTCGTATACTACAAATCTACCGGACCAAAAGCAAAAACCAACCCTTACCTCGATTTTTGGGAAAAACTCGAAAATCTCTGAAATGAAATTCTGATTCGTAGAACCTGTAGAGATTCCTTCCCTAATCCACTTAGCAACGTCGGATCGTTGATTCTAACAACAAACAGCCCAAAAATCTTAAAGAAAGAGAGAGAGTGGAGTTCGTGTCTAGAGAGAGAGAGAGAGAGAATGAGAGTTTATAAAGAAAAACCTAACTTAACCTTTAAGTAATCAAAATAAATATCTCCTCTAAGATATTTATATATAAATATCTCAAAATATCTCCTTTCAAAATATCTTCTCCAAAATATTTCCTCCAAAATATGAGCAAAAGTACAATCAAATAAAAATCATGGTGATACAAAAGAAACAAAAAATACAAGTAAAAGAAGAAAAGAAATAACTGTGAGCACAAGCACAATACAAGTACAAAGGAGAGCTCATATCAAAAGATCCTATACATCCAGCACTACTCCTCCTCAGTAGAACCACCCATGTCATAATTAGAATCGTTGCCCCCTCATACTGTTGAAAGCATCGTAAGGGGCACTTGCATTAGACCAGTGAGCCGCATTAGATGGTGTGCGAAGCAGTTAGATCATCATCGAAAAAACTATCCAACAGAGTCGATGACTTGGGTGATGCTGGAGTGGGGAGTGGCATACGAACATCTAGAGTAGGTGGTGGCAGAGCAAGTACAGAAGTTGGTGTGTGCGAAACTGAGGATGTAGGTGGAGAACAAGAGGCTTGAGCCACTAGTGGAGCAGTGGAAGATGCCCTAGTGGTGGGAGCAGATGATGTGGCTGCCATGCTAGTGTCCATGGCTCTCAAAATATGTGCCATTGTGCATCGTAGGCGAAAAGTAGGAGGTGTGACAATGGAAAGAGGCGTTGAAGGCACTGAGATACCTATTGGTAAAATGAGGGCCATTGCCAAGGAAGGATCCGACTGGACAAGCATGTCCTTCGGAGGCACTGTAGTTGCAATTAGTGATGCTGAAGTATCGACTAGCTCTGTAGCGGGTGGCACATCCATAGGTATTGGTGAACTGGTGAGGGACTGTGCCTCGCTCACAGAAGTAGATGCTAGTACAGGGCCTCCTCCATAGGAAGCACCAGCTCATCATCACTGCTCTTCTCGATCTTAATCATCACCGCCGAGCTTGTTGGCGGGGTAATCTATGGCGCAGGAGATTGATGGCCAGGCTGTGGTGGAGGGGACGGAGGAGTAAGAACCCGTGAAGTTGGACTGAGCAAGTTGAATGGACACTCACAGAGATGCTACAAGCTCAAGGGGACTGACAGGCGCCGCAGTAGGTGCAGGTGAGGATGAGGGAGCTACAAATCTTAGGAAACTGAATGCCTCTAACGAACTTGGGAAGCAGACTCCGAGTGGTACCTAAAACTCAGACCCCAGTTCAACCTCAATGGTGCCCACTGGTGAACCTTTAGTTATTCCATGTCTACCAAGTTTAGGCTCTGACGCCATGTCCATTCAATGGTGACCTCTATAATAGGGATTTACACGTCCAAATCACCCAGGTTGATCTTCATACGCATCAAGATCGACATGATTAGCTGGGCGTACAGAATGAGGGGCCTCTTCGGCTCCCTAGCTGGTTGACCGCGCATAGGCCTTGGTGTAGGCCTCCTCAATATTGGGTTCTTCACGTTCCACTTATGGAACATAAGCATCTCATCCATGATGAGTTGAGGAATATCAAACTTCATATTCTAATGCACGATGTAGAGGACCTATAGATGAACGACACGCCTCTCCAAGTGATGTCCAAATGCACAGATATTGCGTTGTAGGATGAGGTCTAGAAGAAGCAGGTAATCGGGTAGCCTGCTCCATTTCATGCATGTACCTCTCTGCATGTTGCCACCATCGTAGTATAAATAGTGAAACAAATAACGGATGATGTTGTGGACATCGGCTGAATCAAAGGCAGCCCAAGGTACGTCATCAATCTCGTCGTGTGACCATGCCCGCTCGATCAACTTCGAAGTCAGCTCGTACCGATCGGATGTACCACGTCTCCTCCAAAACCAACCAATGGAGTGGAGATGGCTTTTAGGTGTTCTTTATCTATTTTCATATTTTGGAGCACCGACCAGAATATTATGTTGGCTAAGCTCCCGTTGTGTATTAGGACTCGTCTCACCTTGTAGTTGGCCACCTGTAGTGACACCACCAGGGCAGCGTCATGAGGCTATTGTACTCCCTCGTCATCTTCCTCATCGAAGGTGATAGTGTCTTCTTGCTTTTGTTTCTTACCATTCGAATTTCTTCCCTCTACTAAGAGCACATGTTTGGCATATCTCTTCCGGGTACCCCTCACTATCTCCACCATTGGCTGGTCTGCCAAAGATCATAGCTATCTCACTGACGACCTGCTCTTCCTTCTCTTCTACATTAGGCTTTTTCTATTCGCAAGCTTCCCTTCGACGATCCCATTTTTTTATGAACCCTAACAGATGACCTCTTTTTATCAAGGCCTCGATTTCATTTTTTAGGTGAATGCATTCCTCGATATCGTGCCCGTGATCCTTGTGGAACTAACAATACTTTGACATATTTTGCTTATATGAGGGTGTTCGCATAGGCGCAGGCCATGAAACGTATCCCTCTCTCGTATATGCATTAACACATTGGTGCAGGGCGCATTTAGGGGAGTATAAGATTGAAACTTGCTAGCATGTCCCAATCCCCTAGAGTTGCTTTGTGGTTTACCACTCTCCTATATTTTCCCGACTCTAGAGGATTCTCCAATATCTTTAGCCCCTTTTCTTTTCAATTCATCCTAGTCCCTCCTCGTATCCATTACCTCCTCTAAGTTGATGTATTTTTGTACCCTAGCCATCAGCTCTCCCATGTCGGCTGGTGGCTTCTTCCCTAACGAGTATAAGATAGCTCCGGGTTGGAGGGTTATGGTTAGGGCCGTCGGTGCTACCCTGTGATTCAGGTTGTAGATCTCTGAGGTTGTCATAATGAAGCAGTGTATAAACTTCTTCAATGTCTCCTATTCCACTTGAACCAAACTCATCAAATGAGTCATGGTTTTGGTGATCCTTCAACTACTAATGAAATAGCCAATGAACTGTTGCTCCATCTTAGAGAAAGAGCTAATCGATCCAGGCTTAAGGGTTCAGTACCATGGTCTAGTGTTACCTTTAAGGGTGGCAGCAAACGCACGGCACATTATAGCATTAAATACGCCCTGCAGTTGCATCAAAACCTTGAAGATATCTAGGTGATCAACAAGATTAGTCGATCCTTCATACCTTTCAAAAGTTGGCATTTTGAACTTGTTAGGCAGTGGAACCTCCATCACTTCTTTGGTGAACGGTGGATCCGATGACTTTAACGAAGTCTCTCCATAAGAGGGGTTGGTTCAGCCCTCTTTCATCATTTTTTCTATTTGATCTATCTTTTTTATTCTCTTCTCTAGGTCTTTTGATCATTGCTCATTGACTCCTATGTTGTTCACGTCCTTCACCTTCTTTGTGGGGTTGGTTTATCCATTGCTCTCCTTTGGGTCTTCTGCTTTCCCCTGTGCATCATGATCAGTTAGCTACTAGCGAGAGGTAGGTTCTCCATGACTCTTTTGCTGTAAAAGCATGTTGAACATGTCCTCCATCTTCTTCTAGAGTCTTCTATTCTCCTTTGAAAGATAAGGAACTCCTCCCTTATCACTCCTGAATGGTCTCCGCGTGCAAAATGAACAGACTGGGGTGACTGATCACCCGCAGCAGGGTCTGATCTGGAATTAGTGGTTGCTGCCATGTTTTAAGAATCAAGATCGAAGGTAGGATGTGCACCTCTCAGAAGTGGTTCCACAAACGGTGCCAACAGTTGCTGAATAAAAATGTCAATGACCTCCGATGAACTCTCCGGTCTCGATCACCTGAAAAGGACAAAGAGGAGATTGGCTTAGAGGACCCGAGGTGTACTCCAGGGGATCTCTCTGATGCCTAAGTCAGGGATTGATTTTCAGAGGTATGAAGCAATAGTAAAGTATGGTTTAGAATGGGATACCTTAGCCTCTTCTCTGAGTCCCTATTTATAGTGAAGGAGTTTGACCCGAGGGTGATATGTCATTTATTGGTGAATTACGGAGCGGGCGTGAATTGTTCCAATTATTACCTTGTTGGCATGGATGGCTCTGGTCATTATAAGGCGAGCGTCAATTGCTCCGGCGGGGTGATTGACTTGAATAGTAACTGCCCTCATCAATGTAGGTCTTAGTCTCCTCTTGACTTATGAGGTGATATACTTTTGGGGTATATCAAGACCAATTGTTGTCATTTTAAATTGTATTTGAGGCTTGGGTTAATTTTCACAAGATAAATAAAGGAGAAATTGAAGACAGCTATTAGAAATTGAGAACCAAGTTTCTTGTTTTGCATAAGTAGCTTAAGCATGGTGGGCAAATTGTGTTAAGGGCATGCCTTTGGGGATATATATCTAATAACATGGTGACAATTTGTTGGAAAATTGGAATAAGGAATAACTTTTGTCATGCTTTAAGCACAATACCAAGACATTTCATACCTTTCTCAAAGTTGGAGAGAATATTTACAAAATCATTATTGATGGAAGATGCCTTAAATGCAATTTCTAGAAATGGGATCATTCATGCAAATTCAAATTTTGAAACCTTAACTAGAGTCTTATGGGATATCTTAGGTTCATAACAATGCTTCACATGTTTACGAAAGATGTCAAGTTCTTATCCGAATGGATAATTATTTTGATGATGTTTTATGAGATATCATACTTTATATATTTAGGTATGATTCAAGAACATGAGAAAACATATGTATCTCTCTATAATGATAAGAAGATTGTTTTGAAGTTTACTCTGCCATCAAACCAAGATAAAGAATTTGACAATATTGATTATGTCAAAGTTACTCAACTTGAAGACATTACAAGGAAATGCATGTGTTTGAAGAGTCTTCAAAACATTCATATTGTTGAGTTTGTCATTTTCAAGGTGCTAATTAATGGTACTTCTCAACTCAGCTCTTTTCTTTGGTGCTACCAAAGGAACAAGGTTTCTTGCATCAACTGCTCACAACTTCTAAAGAGTCCAAGTTTATTGCTTCTATGTTTAATCCTCCAACATTTTAAAATTCTAAACCAAATTTATTTTAATTGGAAAAGATGTGATGTAGGACAAAACCAAACTATGGGTGGATCCTTGTTGGAGACTAATTTAAAAGAACAAGGTCAGTTAATTGTTGTGTTTAGATGATTAGTTTATTATATCGTATAGGTTTAATTAGTACTAGGATTATCTATATTTGGGAGTTTGTTCATAATAGATGTGTATTTTCTAAGATTTCTTCTATAAATTTATGTATTCTTAGGAGTTCATGTATAATTTCATATGATTTGAGCTTTCTTTTAATAGGATACATAAGCCACGTAAAAGTGAGTTTTTGATGCATTTAAATTGAGAAGTTTAACTTTAGTTTCCCCAAATTGCATCTCCTTCTCTGCTCCATCTCTCTGAAATTCTCTCTTGGCTGTAATTCCTCGATGCGGTTCTGCATCAATGTATTCTGCTGCAAAAGCCAAACGGATACCATTTTCCATTGACATGAAACAAATTTTCAAAATAATCTTTACCATTTTCATCTAGATTGAATCTTCGTTGATACTTGAATGTATTTAATATTTTTTTGTTCCTTTCAAGTTTCAAGTGGGATGTCATTAGAAGTGCAATTGCACCCATGGTGGGGGGGCAGAATATTGATGCAACCATCCATAAAAATGCAAAAATAATTGAGATTTTTCTTTGAACAAGAAGCATTTATTACATTCTTCAGGGCTCAACACTCCTACAGGAGCATGGTGAAAATACAGACCTCATTCTTCAACTCATTTTTTGCACAATTCAGTTGCAGTACAATAAGCTCCTTTTTCCTCCTTTCTACATACTAACCCTGCTGAAGACATTACAATCCAACCTTCAGCCTTTACTCAACACAGTGGAGTGAGTACAGCCATGATAAAGAATCAGGGTTGCCAAATTAAGCACCAGAAAATTCAACGTAAAATGCTACAATCCCAACTTCTTCGTGAGCCAGTCGGAAAGAGTGGCTATTACAAATCCTGCAAATACCTGCAACACCGACCAAACATAGAAAGTAACATATGCAGCCAACAACAATTGGGGTCTGTGCATACATTTCACATTGCAATTGGACAGAAACTTGTATTCTCTGCAGACAGGAAAGTGCAATATGGAGATATCCTGATAATTTTCAAAAGAAAATTTAAAATAACTGAACTAAGACTTTGCCCATTTTAAATATGGGGCCAAAATGTGTAAATTGCAGGAGAAAATGGTGGAAATCATATTTACAACAAGATGTAATGCTGCAAATTGAAACCACTTGAAGGCAAATAGTTAAGCATGGTATGATTTGCATAGAAAAGAGGGGCAAAAGAAGGTTTTGGATTCATCAGCAGTCGTAACAGTATTTTGAGTACTAAAGATTGGGAACTTTGGATGCAACAATACCTGAGATGTTCTGTTGTATTTCCCATTTCAACTTTATTGTTTTCTCAAGATAATTTTACATGGTTTGTTTTCTAGTAAAATTGAAAGGAAGTTTTCAAGTCAAATAGTCCGAATCATTGCATTGTGAATAATTATTGACATGGCAAAAATCTCCTAATGGATGGAGCCTATTTTTGCAGATACTGCACAAAACATATTCCACATACCTAAATATATTATGCGCAAAAACCCATCCCCTTGATATCTATCCCCCTTTTTGCGACTTCGTGACAACTTTCTTACCTGAGCTGAGCCAAGAATGTAGATTGCTGAATAGTGACGGCCATGTATCAACATGTCAGCAACCATAGCAAGCGGTATTGTAAGTGACATGCCCAAGGTGGCTACCAATGGAGTTGTCCAAACAACGCATAATGCCCTAGGGAAAATTGAAGAGAATCATGATTAGAACTTGTAAAGCAATCTGAATGTATAAAGCAATAGAAGAATTATCTAAATGTTAATCAGGAAAGAATTTATTTGTGATTAAAAGAATTATCTGAATTCAAGTCTGAATTTATGAAGCTATAGGCACAAAGAGATTGCTTTTACATACCAAAAGTAATCAGAGAGGACACTTCCAATAAAGCCATTTGCAATAACAACTTCTTCCATTTTCACGGAGTGAGGAATGGTAAACTTGGGCTCAATTCCTAATGCGGTCAATGGCCACACTGAAATGGAAAACAAAGGGAAGAGATGATCATTAAATCAAACAATAAATTGGAGAAGACTAAATTTCAGATAATAAAATCAACTGATATCCTTACGGTTAGATTAGTTACTGGTTATTTTAGTTATTTTGGCATTTTTGCTTTGTGTTACTGCTGTGTTAGTAAGTGTGAGTTAGTAAAGGTATGATGGTCATTATAGAGGCACACATCATAAATAGAGGGAGACCTATTTGCTGATTTAGAGTTTCCTATTTACTAAACATTCTCAGCATGGTATCAGGGCACATTCCCAAGACCTAAACCCTAAGTTCCGAACATGACCAAATCAACCTCTAGACCCTCTAATCCCATGCATGTCTGCCACTGTAGGAGGGTCATTTACACCGCCACAGGTCAGGAACAGCTCCAGCTGTCACCAGAAAACATAGCAGTCACTGTAAAGTTTCTGGATAACACTACCAGTTCAGAACCATAATAATCCCTTGAGACTTTGAAAAACCAGAATCATAGTTTCTCATAGACATCACCTGTCTGATAGAATGCCATCCTCCGTATTTGGTGGTAAAATACCCTATTCTGTTCTCTTTCTCAAAGGCTCCTTTTTTCTCACTATCTCCTTGTACATTAGGGTGTGTATCCTTTGTCCATAAGTCTAGGCATGGATAAGTTAGATCCTCATTCTATCAAATGTATATTTTTTTAGATCCTCATGCCATCAAATGTATCTTTTTGGGATACTCTTGTACACAAAAAGGATATTGATGTTATCACCTTAATTTACATCGTTTCTTTCTATTGATTTTACCTTTCTCTGAATCTACATCATATTATCCCAACTCCCTGAGTTATGTTGACCTTAAAAGAGTCCTTTTCTTTGCTTAGTCTTTAGGGCTTTGGTCTTTTCATCCCTGTCTTCCTCCTATATTGACATCTCAATCTAATCCTTCTAGTCACTTGAATCATCCTCATCTGCAGGTATACAACAACAGCTCAAGGGAAGAGAGCCCTTTCCAGATCCTAATGCTATGCCTTTGGCGTCCTTGTTAGATGATCCCACTTCCCATGAGACTCACCTTCTTATTGCAGGAAAGGTAAATGCGCCTGTACCCAGCATCAAATCCCTAATTTTTTCCATTATGATTCCTTGTCACCCTCATACTATTGTTCTGTCATCACTTTATCCATGTTTCACTTCCCAAGTATACACCTGAAGCCTTATCCCACACTCGGTGGAGGGCTGCAACAGTTGAAGAGATGCATGCCTTAGATGACAAGGATACTTGGGAACTGGTACCTCTTCCTATTGTTAAGTATGTGATGCCACAGGGTGTACACTAGGAATGTCAATTTTGATGGATCTGTGGCTTGCTTGAAGACCCAACTTGCTGCCAAATATATAATTTGTTGAGTCAAGAAAGGTGTAAAACAGTCTTCCAGAGCATGGTTTGGCCTGTTCAGTACTTAAACTTGAATTCAATCTTAAAGGTGTGTAGTAGATCACTCTATATTTTATCGCCAAACTGATATCAGCTGTCGATAGGATTCTGCTTGTTGTGTATGTGGATGAATTAGTGAATACTAGTGATGACAATCAAGGTGTCCTGAGCTTGAAGCATTTTCTACAAACTAAATTTCAAACCAAAGATTTACGGCTATTGGAATACTTCTTTGATATAAGAAGTATCCATATCTTATGTGGACCATTTTGTAACAGGGAGAGTATGCTCCAGAATTTTCAGGTGTGACCATTGGTGGATTTAGGACCTAAAGTCAGTCGGGGCTAAGGCTCTCATACATACATAATGCATTTTAAAATTTTTTATTTATATATTTTATAAGATTTAAAATTTTAAAATTATTCATTCATAATCATGAACTATTATATTATTAATTTTGACATAAGAGTTGGGGTACTAATCAAAACAAAAACAAAGGTCAATTTTTCACTACATTCATTCCAAAAAAGAGGTACACCATACACTTACCCTTGATTAATTTTCATGTTTTGGATGCTCCATAATCAACTTAGTTGCAATATGCTATTGAAAATCTCTCTCTCAATATAAGTGACTAGACAATTTAGGGTTTAGTATGAAAAACAACAAATTAGGATTTGCCTCGAGTTAGGGCTCATAATAAAATAACTCACGTTGTGTTTGGGAACATAGATTTTGGGCCATGGATTTAGATTTGTTTGGATTTGCACAAAATTTAATGCAATTTTGAATTACATTTTCTCCAAATCTACATATATCCAAATCCAGGGCCTCTCCCAAACACAAGGTCAATGCTCTAAAATATTTCATGAAATTTTCTGAAAAAATAGGAATCTAATCTTGTTCATTTGAATCAACTCCAAAATAAAAAATTTTTAAAATTGAATTAGCCCCCTAAATCTGGTTTATTTGGACTTAGACCCCATTTTGAGTGGGTGCAATTCCAAAAAACACTGCTACTTTAAGCCTATAACATGAATTATTATTGGATTGGTTTTTTTGTAAATTCAGTGGGGGCTATAGCCCATCCCCAGCCTAATGTAGATCTGCCCTTGGGTGCCACTGGGCTTTTGGGATCCAAACTACACCCAGGGCCCTAACAGCAAATTAGTGCCAGACATGGGTGATTTGTTAGGCTGACCCAAACTGATTCCAGAGACTTGTTGGAAAGTTAAACTATCTCATTGTCACTTAACTAGATATATCTTTCATAACAAGTGTTATGAGCAAGTTTCTTGTTTCCTAAGAACAACTCATGAGACCTTGAGATACCTAAGTGCACCTAGGAGAGGTCCTCTATCTTGATTGGGGGTACCACTCATGTTCAGGTATACACATAGGGGTGAACGAAAATTACTGAAAAACCAAAAACTAGACCGAAATACATTTGGGGTCAGTTTTTTTGTTTCTATTGTGGTTTCGATTTGTAAAAATAAAAAAAAACAAATTCAGTTTCGGTTTCCAGCTGAAAATTGAGCAGGAAAACCGAAAAAAAATAATTAAATTAAATTATGTTATAAATTTATATAATATTAATGATAAATCTATTGTATACTTAGATTCATTAATTGTTTTATCATTTAATTATAATGTACAATCGCACCTATTGATAACTAAATATTTTATATTTTCAGTTTATAAAAATCTTAATTCAAATTCCTAATAGAAGAGCTTCATGGGGCTTGTGTTTTATAAATGTGGAGGGGCTCCTCCACCTCTTAAATTGTCGATGTGGGACAAGTAATGTAAAGGGGAATTGCACCTCTCCATGCAGAAGAAATGCAGCTTGCCCGGTGCCCCAGCCTACACAAACCCAGCCTCTTTTGCAAAATTTCCAGTGTCCCACATTGGTTGTTTATGGGAAGGAAATGGGTTTCTCTTCCTACAAATACCAACACCAACCTTATCTTCTCCCAACTCATGTGGTGGGCTTCAAAGCCAATCCAATAGCCTAAGTCTGGGCCATGCAGTTTAATTGCAGGCTTAAGAGCAGCTCCTTGCGCAGCCAGCCCATTAATGGTTATTTTTTGTTCCTTTAGTTCAAAATTTTAAAAAAAGGAATTTAACTGAAGCTAACTGAAAAACCACTGGTTTGATTCTTTTGATAACTGATGGTTTACGGTTTGGTTTCAGTTAATTTTTTTTGACAACCAAGGGGTTTGGTTCAGTGTTCGGTTTTGTCAATAACTGAACCAAATAAAACCAATTACACCCCTATATACACATGCAGATTAGGCTAGGCCACCTTCCATTAGAAGATCAACAATCAGGTACTGTGTTTTTGTTGGCTGCAACTTGGTATCCCGAAAGAGTAGGAAACAAGATGTGGTGGCTTTGAGTTAGAGCATTAGTCCATGGCCCAAACTGCATACGAGATTGTTTGGCTACAGAACATGTTGTAAGAATTTAGTTTTCCACATTCTCAGCCTATTGAGTTGACGTGTGATAATCAAGATGCTGCTAATACTGCCCCCAACCCAATCTTCCATGAATGGATGAAACACATTGAAGTTGATGCTATTAATACTGCCTCCAAGTTTCCAACCCAATCTTCCATAAGTGGACAAAACACATTGAAGTTGATTGTCATCTTTTGAGGATAAACTTGGGCAAAAGCTCATTAAACCCTCATGTGAAGTATGAATTCCAACTTGATGAATCCACTAAAGCCCTGGGGGTGGGGGTGCTCATGAATCCATTTGTAACAAGCTAGAAGCATATGATATCTATGCTCGTGAATTCACTACACTGCCATTTTTTATTTGTCACTCTCTCTCGCATGCACGCAGACAACAATTATGTTACACATTGACGTGTCAAAATGGCATATATATTATTGCAAAAATATCCCCTAAATCAGCTCGTCTGACTTGAATAAATTTTTATTATAATATATTAACTTTTGGCTGTTTGCAGATCATTTAGCATTTAACAAGGATAAATAACCAAAATATGGCCTAAGAGATTTGAAGTTGACAAAGCAGCATTGAGCCAGTTTCTAGCACACCATCTTGAGGTGACCAAGCTTTCAAGTTGCACTATAAGTATAGAAAATATAGAATGTTTGTATTTTATTTCACACAATCACAATTCACAAAATGCATTAAGCATAGCTACAAAATGGTTTTTTCATCTCCAAATTAAGTGTAAGAAAAATATTTTAAAATTTGAAGCACTTGTATCTCAAATATTTATATTATTTAATAAGAAAGAAAGTGGGAGCTATTTGAAGATAAATACCAAATATTAAGCAAAAAAAAAAAGGCAGCCCAGTGCACAAAAACAATTAAAATAAGCCAACTTAAAATTGAGTTTCCAAACTAGAATAGGAAAAATAGTGAAAAAAATGCAACAAGAGGGCTCAAAACCCCATTTAGGCATTCACAACTAGTTTAGCATCACAGTATCGACCTAACACCGGTGAGGGAGCATCCACTTTGGCCCACTAGACTTCATTGTTGTCTTATAAAAGGTTCTTGATATGGTTGAAATCTAAACCATCCTCATATGGCCAAGATCCCCCTAGTACACATCTGATATGAGATCCTAATAGGTTCTCTCGACCAATCCCTAGTGCACTCATCAGAGTGACGCACACCTCTGTGTGAGACCTACACATTTGTGTAGGATCCACCCACATGACAATACCCCCAAGGTGGTCCCGATACCATGTGTAACATCTTGGCCAACTCTAATAAACTGTTGTTCACTTTGGCCCACTAGGCAGCTTTGTCACATAAAAGGCACCATACAAGGTTGAAGCCTAAACCATCTTTATATGGCCAAAATCTCCCTAGTACATGTTCAATGTGAGATCATGATAGGCAATGTCACAATGTGATGTTCCTACACTCATGACATGTGTAAGAGAGTTGTACAGAAAACCTTGGGAGAATTCATTGGGCATGTTGTTGTGGCTTGTAAGTAACTTCACTAAACATGGATTCAATTATGGAGATGTCATAGGATGTACTTTGAGTTTTTCTATGATGTTGTGGTAGATTTGGAAATTTATAAATGTGTCTTTTCCTAGTTAAGGAAGAATGATTCTTCAAACCCATGGATGGTCACTCATGCTAGAACAAGAATGTTGATGGGAAGCAAATGATCTTTATGGGTAATACCAGGTAATCATCCTACCACCCAATATTTGTTCAGTTCGGGCACCAAACAAGCACTCGAGGAGCACTTGGAGGTGAGCTTCTTTTGACATCCTCAAAATGTGTCTTAGCCTCTCAGGCTTCTGTGTGGCATTAGGAGCCCCATAGACAACCCACAAAGAATGTGGTTGCATATCACTCTTGACTCAAAGGTTGGGATAAGTATTCATGTTGGCCCTTGGTCTACCCTTGAGCAATTTCATCTTATACTAAACTACTCAAGGAAGTTAACCCTTTATAAGTCTATCTCAAGCAGTGTATTGGGTCACTTCCCCTTAGCAATATGATATGGGTATCTAGTGGCAAGCACATTTACACAAGGATCATGTTGTGGATGAGAGTTACCGTCAGTGCTTGCAAGATGTGAGCAGAACAAACTTATCACTCCAATCATTGCTCATTTCAATTGTGTCAAGGGTTGTCAAACCATGAGACTTGAACACCAAATAAATCTAGATTCTCCATGTATTTCAATGAGTAGTGGTGTAGTCCCATTGCAACATGGGCATGACTCCATCACATATTTGGCATACTAAGGCAAAGGTGATTCTTTTGACCTTAGAAATCTACTGCTCCATGACAGTTGGTATAAAAGCAAGTCACTCCTTTGTGGAGTAAAGCAAAACTACTGCTGTTAATTTCAGCTCTCTTTCGAAATTTGAGATATGCCATTGAGTGGTGGATCTATCCGCCCCAGGGTGTACATTGGTCGATGTACCCTCTTGTCACGGTATACATTATGCGGATTTGCTGAGGTTGGCCTTCAATATACTAACTTGTGGAAATAAAGATGCTTCAATTTACCTTATACCTTGGGTGCGGGGATAAGGGGTTTTTTTTGCGCCCGCCGGGGGGGGGGGGGGGGGGGAACTAATATGTTTGAGAAACCCCAGTGCCCTTAAGGCGAGCATTGATGCCACAATACAGAACTTCTCCTATCTTGTTGGTACTTGAGTTTGGATTTTAATCAACACATATTTATGTGGCATCCTTGCTTTATAGCAGAGGTGATATTCTTAAATCTATGGAAATGGATAGTTCTGAGAGTTTTTTCCCAAAATCATTTAAATGTTTGTATTCAATAGAGAGAAGTGTGATTCTTGGATCTGTGAAAGAGAGAATGGTGAAAGCCTTTGTGTATCTAATCCTTGAGCTAGACGAGTGCAACTCTAAATTGGTTAGTGAGTTGAGGGAAACCCTATTGAGTGTGGGCTCAAAGGGAACCATGATTGTTGCTTAGAGGACTTCATTTGAACCTTAAGAGGTCTACAGTTTGAGTTCAAGTGGGAACACGATTGAAGACCATAGCTTGTGGAATTAACAACTTAATGCTTATGCGTTGATGGCCTAAGGGCCTCTATTCTTACTCTTGCAAGAGGGCATTGGGCCATGTTTGCTAGAGAGAGTATGTGTTGAGTTGGCCAAGGGCCCTTTGTATTTTGTGCAGGTGAGTTTTATGCAACTTGGCCAAAGGGCTTCAAAGTTTTGCAAGGTTTGAGACTTGAAAGCTAGAGGGAAACCAAATAGGAAGTCAAACACAAAGGAGCAGGTTTGACATTAGAACATCAAAGTGACTACTAGTGCTTGAGGTGAGAATGGAGCACTACACATGGGAGTATGAATATTGAAGCATAAATGGATAGCAAATGCTTGTCATTGAAGCGGGAATTGGACAATGAGTCTTAGGGTTTAAATGTAGAGTGTGAACTAAGATTTTAGATGTGGCATGTTTCACTACCAAGATAGTGGATATGTGAAATAGAGGATTGACTTTTGAATGGTGACTTAGAAGAGGACTAAATACACTTCGAGAAATTTGGGGTCATGAATTTTACCCTCGGAGCCCTAACATTAGAGAATGTAGGGTGATATTGAAAGTGGCCTAATTCATTATTGGGGAGATGAAGGTGTGGGACGGACAATTGAGTTTTAAATCGAGAATCCAAAAGGGGACTGTTTTCGCCTTGCGTAGCATGGAGATGTGAAGTCAATTTTTGGGGTTCAAACATGGTGATCAAGCCTTGATGTTGTTCCTTGTGTGGAAGGAAAGCAAGAATGCTTTCACTCTAAGAATCTTTTGGGAACAAGGGTTCAAAAAGAGCTTTTTTGTAGATGAAAGAAATAGGAACGACCTCTAGATGGTCGACATGTAAGGGTCTTAGTATATAGATTGTGGTAAGCTATCACTAGAACAACATTTTGAATGGAATTTTTTTGGGTCAAATTGGTGTTCTCTGTTAATTTTAGGATTTGAGGTCAACATTGGGAGAGGGTTCAACAGATGATTGATCAATTCCTTAAATTTATGAGGGAGTTTAAGGCACTCAAGTACAAGGATGAAATACAAATCCATATCAAGGATTGATGAGATGGAAATGTGTTGTAAAAGTGTCCATGATTGCAACATCTTCATTGAGGAATTAATGATCTAGACAATGTTTTCAGAGTAAAACTGAATATCAGTCTAGGAGATGGTATCAAATGATTTTCTTCCATGAGGGTTTACTCAAGGCTGGGTTTGCCTCAAGAGCAGTGATGCAAATAGTGTGCAATGGAGTTTGGCTTGGAGAGCCTAGATGTTCCAATGGAATTTGTTGTTGGTTTGTCAAAGTTTTTAGCCAGAAACAGATGTGTGTTTGAATCAACAAGGACATTGATAAGATGGAGCAAAGGAAAATGTCACGGTGTAATGTTCTTGCACCCGTGATACATGCAAGAGAGTCATATGGGCAACCTTGGGACTTGGGAGGATTCATTGGGCATGCAATTGTGGCTTGGAAGTAACTCCAGAAAACATATATTTGATTATGGAGAAGTCATAGGATGTGCTTGAATGTTTATATGATGTTGTGGTAGATCTAAGAACTTATAAATGTGGTGTTCTGACTAAGGAAGTGTGATTCTTCAAATCTGCAGATGGTCACTCAAGCTAGAACAAGAATGAGACAGAAAGCCAATTATCTTTGGAGGGAACGCCAGATAAGCTCCTACCCTCGGTGTTCATTTGGGCACTAAGTGAGCACCCCAAGGAGCAAATGGGGTAGGCTCTTGACTTCCTCAAGGTGCGTCTTGTGCTTGTGGTAGGATTCAAAACCCTATGGACAAGCCATTGGAAAATGTGGTCACACATCATTTCGACCCAAGGGTTGGGATGGTTATCAGTGTTGGCCCTTGGGTTTACCATCAAGTGGTTCCGCTTATATTGAATGGACTATTGAGGTTGAGGGATGTTGACACTTCGCATGTCTGTCTCAAGCAGTGTATAGGGTCACTTCCTCTTAGCGGCAGCTTATACCAAATGAACTATTAAGGGACATTGACCCTTCATATGTTTGTCTCAAGTAGCGTATGGGATCACTTAATCTTAACAATGGCTTATGGCTGGTGGCAAGTACACTTGCACAAGGATCATGCTGTTGGCAACGAGAGTTACCCTCGGTACTCGTGGGATGTAATGATGACACCCTTACCATTTGAGTAGTGACCATCTAAGTATTGTGAAAGGCTGTCAGGCCACAAGACTTGAACACTGAATGGATTCAAGAGTGTTTTCATGTATTTGGATGAGCAGGCGGGACTTGGTGTAGTCTTGTCGCCGCATAGGTGTGACTCTGTCACATATTTGGTAGTTAAGGCAAAGGTGACTCTTTTGGCCTTGGAAATCTGCTGCCTAATGACTCATAGCAACCTATGAAAGTCCATAATGGTCCACAATGGTCGTTATCCACAAACTAGCAGTTTACGGAGTTGTGAAAATGGGGGCTTTCGAGATATCACCCTCTAACCATCTTGAAAGGCATTGATATTGTCATGCAGCAGCCACTATACACCAATTTTTAAAACTGAAAAGTTAAATAACAGATTTTATATAGCAACATGATTAAGAGGTTTAGCTTGCAGGAATTACAAACGATGGCATGGTGAAACAAAGTAGAAAATGTGGTTAACAGCATTAAAGGTGCTGCTGAGGGGAGAATAGGGAGAGGATAGGGGAATAAGGAGAAGAAGGAAGGAAGAAGAGGAGGAAGAAGGAGGAGATACAGGTGGGGTGAAAAAACTCTCACGTTCACTTCTCAATTCAAATTCGTCAAAAGCTAACTTTGACAAGGCTTTTACATTCTACTTATAAGGGGCCTAAATCACAAGACATCACACATAAAACCCTAAAGATACATGAAATTACAAAAGAACCCCTACAAAAAATGTATTACAACCAAATCCCAGATACAAATAAACCTACTGCAAGTTAAACTACACACGGATGATAAACTACTCATTAGCTAAAGGCATATTTGGGTTTAGGACACAATGATTTCTTGATAAAGTCTCCTGAATCCATCATCGACAAGGGTCTATCCATGGTCCAGCCTTGTGTTTTACATCACCAAATCTAAGGCTTCCAATAGCAATTATAAATTTTCATATTTATATTCTATTTTCACATCTAGACATTACAGAATATGTAAAAATAAATAAACAATCTACAGTTGGTTTTGCATGGAGTAACATACACTTTTTAAGATGGAATTTTATGATCACATCATCTCAATCTCACTAGGGCTAATCCTCATGCATTTAAATAGTTACACCATTAGCTTTGCACCCATATTGTATCCGCCAATTACCAGGTCTTAGCAATTTGACTAAACAATTTCCTAGATGGGACTTCTTCAATCAAATCCGATTTAAGCAGTACTCTGAACACTATGACCAGTGCACAAGACTCCCACGCCATTCAGGGTGTGGGAAAAGCATGTTTCACTGTTGTATGCAGCCTTACCTCCACATTTGAACAGGGTATTTATGTGACTTGAACCTCTGACCGTAAGGTTTGAGTTAAGTGTGTGGCACCCTTACTATTGAGTGAAGACTTGCCCTAAAATCAAATTTAAGAAAAATCACATCAATTGATATATCTTAGGATAAACATAATCCCATGACATATTTATTAAGTCAGCATTTGACTTAAAAGCTATTGCATTGTGGGCCAACAATATATATAAAGCCTCAACAGTACCATGCACATGCAGTCTGATTGCATCGTGGAGGGGTAAATAAACAATAACTGATACCCACGAATAAGATAATTAAAACATTGAAGATAAATGCACACAGCAAGATAGAACCCAGGACCCCGCAGCAATCATTGGCTCTAATACCATGGTAAGAGAGCAGGGAGACGGGATGCCACTTAGCTAGGTAAGCTCAGTGGGTTGACTGTTTTGAATCATGGTGTGCACAAACTATTTAAGCACTCAGCCCACTTACTAAATATTGAAGGTGTCATTAGGCACAATGGAATCTAATAAATATATTCAGATCACTTACTTTATCTGGTTATTTCATCAACGAAAAATTTTTATTCATTTTTCTTAGTATCTTCAATTTTTACCTTCTAGTCACTAATTTTTTTAAACTGAGTACATGTAAAGGTTGGACTGCCACTTTTGGCAATCTGGATTGCATACGCTCCACGCAATCTGAGATGCAAAGTTTACCACAAATCGGATGAGTTTGCCCAGATCAAAGCACCAAGGTAGGCATAGCATTCTCAGAAACCATGATATTATCACTAGGCCTGTATCGTCTAAAAGATTGATAACAAACAATCTAAGCCTTAAAATGAGTATGAAAAAACAACATCAGAAAATAGCATCCAAACATCCCACCAACATTGTCTTAAAAACTACAAGATTTTCCCAAAGCTATAGAAAAGGGAGTGAAAAATAAGCTCTAAGCATGTAATAATCCTATGACTGGAGGCATGTGCAAGTCAGTAAAAAAACCCATGCCAAATGAGAACATGGAGACCAATTAAAAATGTGTTACTAGTTAATAACTCTTACCAAGCCACCATAGCATTACAAGTGTAAATAATCCAATATATCCAAACAACTTTTGCACATCAACCCTTTCTCCTTCCTCGCCAGCAAATTTTTTGAGAAGTACTGCAGCAAATGACTGTAAAATGAATGCTAAAATCATACTAAATTATAAAACACCATTACAACATAGATAGCCACATAAGGGAGAAAATGCGCACCAGTAAACAGGCCATATGACATAGCTGAAAGAAGGCCAAAGAGATCTCCAGAAAAAGAGCGTTTCCCATTTCTGAACACAATAATTCAACAGTCAATGCACAAAACATGGTGACAAAGAACAAGGTGATATAGGTGTTGTAACGCTCTAACAACATAACTTCTAAATTGATACCCAATCTTACAGATGCAAACATAGACATGCACATCATGCCAGCCTCCTTTTTAGTACAACAATTTAACAGTCAATGAACAAAGATGTGCACATCATGCCACCCTACTTTTTAGTACAACAATTTAACAGTCAATGACCAAACTTGGTTACAAAGAACAAGGTAATAGCGATGATGTAAAGGTCAAACAACATATGTTTCTATATTATGAAAAAGTAGGGTGGCATGATGTGCACATCTTTGTTTAATAAGTGGTGATTTGGGTCTCAAGTTCATCAAGTGAAGCATAAACAGCTTCAGGCCACAGTCAGCCCATTCCACTTAAATCCTCATTACCAAAACAAAAGTAGGGCCCATTTATGTTCTTTTACATGAAGCCCACCCCCTTGACCTGCCACTGCCACCACTTCTAATCACATCATACTTGGACTTAGAACATCCGCAAAAAGGAAATATCCAGAAAAATATGAAAGAAAATCATCACTAATGATAAGTCCATGGTAAGAAAGAACTGCAGCAGCTTTGTCACTTGGGAAGAGTAAATATGTAACAGTTCCCAAAAGCCTCCACTATATCTTGTTGGCAACACACCCCATGGTTTCCTAAAGTAAGGGGCTGTGTCAAGAAATACCAGTTGAGGAATAGCTAACTATGCAAGACCTCTGCATCTCCATTATTTATAGAGGAGATAGAATAACAAAAGAATGAACAGCATCAGCAATTGATGCTTTCATCTTCCATCAAAGGAAACGGGCTTACTATAATGTAAACAACAATGATGAAGAAAAGAATTACCCTGAAGCATTTAACTGAGACTCATCTGAGGCCCATGTTTTCCCTAGAGTTGTCATGGCAACACCAGCCATGCTGATAAAGACAGCAACAACCTTTGCTACATTTAGAGAATCTTGGCCCATGAATGCACCAATGAAAAGAGTAAAAAGTCCTGAAGTTGAAGACAATACTGTTGTGCTGGCAACACTTGTTCGCGCCAGTGCAGCATTTGAAAAATACTGCATACAATAGAAAAAGAAAACATTACAGAGCTGTCATGTGATGCCTGCTAATTGGCACACAGAGCATGTGCTATACGCACCATAGATTGGGGATCATTCTTCAAACATGCCCACACATTGTCAACATGCCCGTGCATTGTGCATGTTTAACCAGCAGTTAATATCAACAATAGAAGCATACTATCTATTAAGAACATGAATATCTGACCAATCATCACTGGAGTGCAGAAGAATAAGAAGACTCCCCCAAGTCATTTCAAGCACAAATTACACAATTCTACTCAAGCAAAAATGCCTACTCATAAGGCCCTCAAGGTATTGGGGCCATCTGAACAAGGATATAACAAAATAAGTGGCACCAAAAAATTGTTTAGATGTGTTGGGAGATTTAACTAATGACAAGTTCAACTCTGCAATAAGAGAGATGCTATAGCCTAATCTAGAACGATTTAAAAAGCAAACACTACTTATTGACATAAGTACTTATTTCAAAAAGTACTTTTCCAAATTTTTTTAAGGAAAATAAGTATTTTCTAAAAAATATTTTTCTGAAAAAACTACTTATCTATAAAAGTACTTAAATAAGTATTCTCAGACTAGTTTTAAAGAAGTATTTTTCCCAGAAAAGTACTTTGTATAAGTGGCTCCAAACGATCCCTAAATTCAAGAATCAAGATACACAAAGGTACATCCAAAACTATCCACAGGGAGAGTACTTTTCCATTTATCATATATTTATATGAAGATGAAGATTTGTTTTAGAGACCCAATAAGTTCATGCCAAAGAAGCAAATGCTTCACCAAACAAAACTGAAAATTTTGTTCTTTTTTAAGAAAGAAAAAAAAAAAAAAAGATGAAAAAACTAGTGAGGAAGTGCCATACCTCTGTTATAAACCAGATGGGAGCAATATAAAATCCATAAGTTGCAATTTCCCTAGTTGTAAGCTCTCGGTCTTGTTTCAGAACTTCTGTATCATCTTTACGCCTTGGAACTAATGGCCGATCCTCTTCCAGAGTAGCAAGGTCTGCTTCACTGTCTTTTCTAGTCAATGTCCCTTGAGTTTCCATCTCAAAGACTTTCTGTCCCCCAATATATTTTAGAGGAGAATTCAGCCTGCCAGATGACTCATTCATAGTTTCTGCATTTTTACCACCACTTTTAGAAGAGCGCTGTCTTAGTGAATTACATAACCAATCCTTAAGAAATGCTATTGGGAGATAGACTACCATAAGAGAAGCTCCGAGATACGTCACTGCAAATGGCTGCTTATAGTCTGTAAAAATACCCTGTGAAACAGATTCTGATCAGTTGACCTTGGCCGAAATGCATAGTATGTGGCTTTATTGAATCAGCGAGAGAGAGAGAGAGAGATGGGGGGAGTGAGGTGAATATATGCACTCATGCTAGGTTTGCTGACTAAAGTTGGAAAAGTATCAGAGAGAATTTTCTGCTAAAGGATCTCAATTGCCTACAAAATTTAAAAAAGAAGCTGATTGTGCTTCATAAATGCTAAATCATTCCACCTTGACTAAGATGATTGGATGGTTCCAGCTGCAGGGCTACTTGGTGGCTTGAGAGCTCAATATCACCTTAAAAGGAAATTTATTCCAACTTCCACTGAAAATTGAAATTCCATTTATTCCACACTAATATGATTCTTTTTTTCAAATGGAAGATCAAACTGCTTCTTTTTGAGTTTCGAGTTAGGTAATATAAATACAAAAAAGGGTTCATATTGTAGGCCAGTCCAGCTTAATCAAGACAATAAGCTAAAAAGGGTTCATATCCAAAGTTCCTCTGGCACAATGTCCTCTTTCATCTATTAAACATAATTATTAGAGCATCCAATTTAAAGTAGCGGCTCTTTAAATGCCAGCTTAGATATGAATGCCCACATCCCCTCAGCAACAAACCCCGTTTCTCCCACAAAACACATGATTTTGGACACTCACTAGCATATGTATAGGTGAAAGTCAGTTCACAAATTGAAGCAGAACAGTCTTAGTGAAAACTCAAGACGTTCCATTGGCAATCTCTTATTGTGTACCCCAGAAACGTAAGACGCTAAAGGATTACGCACCATTACATACATCCACTAGACAACTTCAGAAACATAGCATATCTAGTTATGCAAAAAGGTATATAATTCAACCAATCGATATGGAAAGACCGTTTCAACCCCCTGAACTTAATTATAACTCCCCATTCCATCGGACATAAACCACACATAAATTTACAGACTCATAAATGAAATTTCAACACACATGGTCATTCTAAAACCCTTCGTTTGGCTTCTGAGAAAACTGAAGAAAAATAGGCAAAGATTAGGAATTCCATATATACTGCAGAAAATACCATCCAACGTTTGGTCGCCGAGTAACTCAAGAAAAATATTCGATACTTCAGAATTTGAAATTTCAACTTCTCGGGGACAAAGAGAATTAAAACAAACCTCCTAGTCGAGCCTAGTAGACCCATATGCTTAAGGTAGAGTTGACCAAATCAAATAAAGGATTAAAATAAAACATTCAAAATCAATAAATTATCAATTTCTTGTGAGTCTCCTAAGCAAACGAATGCATATCAAAGATTCAAACTTCCATTCCCTCTCCCTCTCAGCAATCAATTAAGGCAAAACAAAGGGAATTGAAAACGAATCAAATGGGTAAAGGAGGTTAAAAAATGAGCCAACCTGGGTGACTTCAGCGGAGGCGACCCATATTACAACAACAGCACCAATCAGAAACAGACCCGCCTTGTATCTCCAGCCCATCACGAATCAAAGAAACCCAGAAACGGAAAACCAAAACAAAATGAGCAAGATCTGTATTGCTCACCTTGGATCCTCAAACAGTGTTGGGACTTAAATGAGACAATGAGATCTTGGCTGGTGTTTGATTGGCATTAAACGCGAGAGAGAGAGAGAGAGAGATAGAGAGAGAGAGAGAGAACGGCGTTTGTGGGAAACGGAGATTGCAGAGGAAGCAAAGCCAAGGAATTTTTTTTGGGTTGCTGCGTAACGAGGCCAAGAAACTCGGAGCCGGCGAGAGATGGCACGCAGTCGGTGTTGGAATTAAAGTTTTTTCGGTGGTTAGCAATAGTTTAACTCTCTCTCTCTCTCTCTCTCTCTATGCGTCTGTCTCTCTCTCGCGTTTAATTGCCTTTGGCCCTCGTGCTCTAATCACTCTCTCTCTCTCTCTCTCTCTCTCTCACTATGTTCAGATTTAATCTCACTTTCTGTCCCTGTCGACCTGTCATTCTCTTCTTTTATTTTATTTTACTTTATTTTTTGAATATTTATTCTTAATTTCACCCATTTATATTTAATTTTTTTACATTTTTAAATTTGATTTTGATTTTCTCAATTTGCAGCCTCAAATAAATGAAATAACCAACGGTTGACCAAATTAAATTACTCTTTTAACCCTCGACTCTAAAAAAGTCCCAATCTAAACTTCGAGGTAAGGCAAAGGAGAGGGTAACTAAATTTGGAAGTATATTTAAATACTTTTTTAATCCAGTGGCAATTTCCAGCATTTTTATTTTGTTTGTGTAATGAATTCCGGATGTTATGTAAATTATTGAATTTGATCATAAAGTAATAAGAGTCACCTTTACTACTAATTTTTTTTTTTTTGGTACTAACAAAAAGGAATCGTCGAGAGAAGATTAGGACATTAATTATGGGTACGTGTGACATGTGAAATATATTTTTAGTTATGGGCACATGTGGTGTATGTGAAACATATTTTATATGTTACAAATAATAATTAATATTATCTTGGGTAAGTAGAATCAAACTCTTTGTAAATTATCTAATATTTTTTTTATTACATTGAAACTTCAGCCACCAACGAACCCTATGGACCCCCTGATGCGTCACCAAACCTACGAATTAGCGTCCTTCGCCCTCAGGTCTCGCTGATCAAGGTAAAGTTCGGATACAGATACGGCTTTTGTGCATTAGTTGAACGTTCAACCAACCCGACTTTCAGGACACATCCTCATTACCATTCACGCTCCCCGCTAGATTACAGAAAACTCTCTACATCCACGGTTTTCGCTGACTCACAGAGTCAACTCTCACCATCCACAGGTACTGCTGGCTCCGTGAGTATATCTACCTAGAATTGAACTTCTAATGCTCATTCTTACTTGTTGATACATTTTCACCGAGCCATGTCGTGGGGACAATTATCTAATATTATTTTTTTTTTTTTTTTTTGGATTCGTCCGGGTATCCGCCTACCGTCAACAGTGTCAGTTTTACTGTCCACTGCACCGGCCAGCGACTAATCCCACGCCCCGTGGATCCGGCCCCACATCACCACGAGGAGGGTAAACCAGGAGCTCAGAGCGGAATCGATCCCGGGTGGCTAATTGCTGACCTCGTGAGAGGCACACCCTGGAAATCGCTCCACCACCTGAGCTTAGCCCTGGGGGCACAATTATCTAATATTATTGTTAGTACAATAAGATGCAAATTTTGCCAATTGATAATAATAATTTAAACTATAAAATGAAATCTTATAACTTGTATGACAAATCATTATATATATATATATATATATATGTGTGTGTGTGTGTGTGTGTGTGTGTGTGGTAATTAATCAGGTTGGTGTAAGGTTATCGAAATTTCTCTAAATTAGAGCTTATTTACTCATAACCATATTTTTTTAAAAAATAAATTGTTTGTTACTAGAACATGCCCAGTATCCAAAAAACAATAATATTATTATAAACAAGAACTTAGTCTTAAAAAAGAAATATAATTAACACAATAAGGAAAAAAAAAACCCTTTTATATTCTCATCCATGGTTTGCATATTTTAGCCAGGTAGGTTTTAGGAGCTCCTTGGAAAAGTTAGTTTTAAGAGCTCTTTGGGCACGTCAATTCTAGGAGTTCCTTGAGCAGGTCAATTTTAAAAGTTCTTCAGACAAGTCGATTTTAGGAGGAACTATATTTTTTCGGGGTAGCTTAATTTTTAAGGAGGCAGGTAGGGTCTTGAGGAAGAGGTTGGTCTAACTTGGTATTTAAGGAGCAACTCGATTTTTTGGTTATGACCTCTACATGGTCTTAATTCTTGTAATTATCATTTGTTTCTTAATATTTCATCTTTATTTCTCAACTAAAACCAAAGCAAGGGAAAGAGGAAATGGGAGTTCGATCTATATTTGCAAAGCAACCGAAAACAATATATCAAATAAAGAAAATAAAAGGGAAAATTAAAGAAAAGATGACTAAGAGTTTATGTTGTCTAATGTATTACATCTTTTTTTGTGCAATGTGAGTTTCCGATCAAATTACTACACAGGTCTATAAGCATATAAGAAGATGAGCCGATGATCATGTCTTGGGAAGGTAAGAAAAGAAAAGCAAAGGTTTTTATATGATGATAGGGGAAAACAAAAATAATGGGGAGACAAAGTGTTGGAAGGTGAAGAGAATAAGAAGGTAAAGTGTTGGAAAACAAAGGATTAAGAAGGGAACCATGTCAAAAAAAAAATTAAAAAGAGGTATTTTGGGTATTATGTAACAAATCAGAACATAATAGAAATTTAAATTTTAAATGAATGACAGTGAAAAGATAATATAGGCATTAAAAAGTGTCACTTGGATGACTACCAAGTTTTTTCCTTTAGTCTTTTGAGAGTAGTTTGTATATATATATATATATATATACATATTATAATTCAATGAATTTTATAGCACTTTGATTTTGAGTTTGTAATATGAACCCATATTGTCATGTGAATTAATGACATCACAATTTAAAGTAAAACATTTAATTTAATTGTAAGAGCTTTGGATCAACCTTTAAGTTTAACCTTTGTTATCTTAATGAAGCACATGTTGCTTGCTTTGTAAGAAAAGGCTATTGCTGGCCAAGAAGGACTGCCAACAAAATTACTTTGGTCAAAGATAAAATCTACTCCCACCCAAAGCCTATGATCAAAGACTCAGTTAATTGGACTCTTTCCTCCTTGTAGAACTTCACTCACTCTTTTAACTAGTCAGACATGCTGGTGCTCCTATTTCTTGCCATGGAACCATATGATACAAGAACTACATTTGAACATTTACTTTTTATCTATATGCTTGTGGTTCTAACATATTCTCTGCCTTCAATAGGATTAAGACCTAGAAAGAATTGCTTCTTCCTATCTATTTTCTATGAGAACTCATAGGAGACTAAGAGGGCGTGTCAAAATGTATAGATCGGGATTTGACGCTTTGATTGGGGTGACGACCTTGAAAAATATTAATATGAGAGTTTAATTATGTTAAGAACTCTATGGAGTTACCAATGACCTTTTCTCCTAAGAGTGATTAAATTCACCTAATTATTACTAATTAGTTGTTCTCTGACTAAATCCAAGTTCAATAAATCGATAGTCATGGTTTGTGATAGTAAAGTCAAGTTCGAGAGTATGATGACGCGACAAGAAGATACTAGCACCCCCTATAGACCTGTTGAATGGTAGCATGATAATTTTGAAATATTCAAATATCAATCAAGTAAAGACTTCAACTCTTCATTTTTAATTAGGTTACCTTCCTTTAAATATCCTTCCATGCTATGATCATTAGGTATTCCATCATAACCATAAGACTTCCCTAACCTCGAAAATCCCAAAAGAATGTTATCATGCCACATTTAGGTTTCGTTGTCTGATTAATTACATAATGGTTTCTTTGAATTCAAATTAAATATAACCATATAATAAAAATAAAATTTTAAAAAGGAACAAGATATATATTGTCGCAACATCCCAGAAAAAGGGTTCGAAATGGCTAGGGATAATAGATATTGAATTTTGAATGGAGTCATCACTAGCCTATTATTTACTTTGGTGTGGTTAGAAGACATATTCACTACTCATTTATTGGTCTCTAGACTATTCCTAGGCTAAGGAACCAGTAGTCTAAGTTTGCTTTACCAGGATCGGGATCAGGAGTTCGGTTTATGCGAGGAAAATGTACTAGCACCCCCTACACACTCGTTCTACGAATGGTACTTAATTAATTATAAATTATCCCTAAATTGAATTTGATGGTCTTTATTTAATTCCTTTAAAATAAACAAATAAAATAAATAAATAAATAAACAAATAACATAAATTTAAAAAAGGAAAATAAAAATCAAAGTGAGATTTAGAAATGTCTAATAAAACCTTCAAATGAGGGAATCTTGTTAGATAAATCTCAATCATAGCTGATACAGGTGAGGTCTGAAATACCTCTTTACCCTTTTAAAAATTATCGAGACATGCCCACACAAAAACAAGTAAAATCATCAAAATGATCTTTGAAAACATTCCTAGATTTTTAAAAAACTTTGTGAAATTTTTCTAAAATTTTTTCAATGTTTTCTAAAATTTTCTAGGATTTTAAAACATTTTTCTCATTTCTTTTAGTATTTTTTTCGTAACAACCCGAAGAATAATGATATTTAAATAATAAAAATGGAGGGAAATGGGAATAGAAACAGAAGGAGGCAATAGACTTCATCAACGAGGGTACATGAGGACCTTGTTGACGAGAAAGCATTTCGTCGATGAGAAAATACCAAGCCGCTATTTTTCGAATTCTAAATTTTGTCGACGAGGAGATGGTATTCATCAACGAACCTCCTTCTAGACGTCGTCGACAAGATGACGTGCCTCGTCAACGAAGGCCGCAATATAAATAGTGTACCCTCGGATTTTTACGCAGAATTTTCAACAAAAACTCTCTCTCTTCTCTCTCTACGGTCTCTCCTCCATCTCTCTTCGATTTCGGCCCTGTTAGTTGCCGAATCGACGATCTAAAGCCACCACGACGCTCTTGGTGAAGTTCTCTTTGAGTTTACCGGGGCGGATCGTCGGTGGGATCGAGTTGAATTTCTCCCCAGGTTCAGGGTAAAGTCTTTTATTCGAAATTAGGCTTTCCAGCAGTTATAGGAAATGAGGTAGACAGAGAAATAATAATGTTTTGTTATGGTGAATGTTGTTTTCAGGGAGTTGAGTGGAAAACCCTGCGGATGTAGGACAGATATTTAGTAAAGGCTTTCCAATAGTTAGGTAATGGAAACATGCTATGTTAGGATACTTCATTATAATTTCAGTACAAAATATAGGTTGTTATCAAGTTATTATTCAAATTATATATACGATTTTCAGAGCCTGATTATAATAATATTTATTAGTGTGGCTTGAGTTGATTAGAGTGGAGTACTATATTTATACAAACCATGAATACCATGTTTACAATTTATGAATAGAAATACCATGTTATTTACACGTTTATAGAATAAAGGACTTTCAGTATATAGTATACCCAGAAAAATATATTTTCAGTAATTCTAGAATAATTAGTTTTTCAGTACCATAACGCCCCGATATTTAGTTATACAGATAACAGTTCAGTTATACAGAAATCAGATTTTTAATCAGATAATTTGGAATTTCAGATAAATTCTATGGGTTTATGATTATTTCAGAAATCATGGTAAAAACAGTATGTTAAAGATATCAGCTACCTATATAGTATCAGACCTTGATAGATCAGATTTAGCAGACCACAATACCGTAGTTACAGATATTCAGTTCAGAGTGCAACTACTTTACTCAGACTGTAAATGGTATGAGGTTGATCGTGCCCACGTCGAGACAGACTCTCCATTAGATATGGATTGAGGGAGTCGATCAGACTATCGGAGTTCAGTCAACTTATCCTGGTCGGCCAGCCAGGATAGGTCCCGTCTTCGGGCCGCACAACCCTGTCATGAGGGGTTAAATCATGACATACAACCATCCAGGGAAAGTTTCTCAGATATTATAAATATAAGTAAATTTCCAGAAATAGTTGTAGTATTATGAAAAATAAATTTATATAGTTTTAATATATGTTCCTTATACCAGCATTTACAGTTTTAGTTATCCATGATATTATTTTTAAATCAGATTATTTATACAGAAATGTAACTCAGTAGCCACACACTAGTAATAGCATGTTTCGTCTTACTGAGCGTCAT